>NW_011369945.1:26645812-26654952 GCF_000735185.1 Notothenia coriiceps
ATTAGATAATCTCCTTTCACACATCCCTGAAACTGGCCCTCCCGCTGTACTTCTCGGAGACTTCAACCTCCAGACAGGGAAGATAGCTGAACTAACATCTCTTTTAACCACCTTTGCTTTCTCACTGTCTCCATCCCCACCAACTCATAACGCTGGCAATGTCCTTGATATCATATTCTCAAGGAACTGCACTACTTCTAACCTCTCTGTAAACCCGCTCCACACCTCGGATCACTTCTTAATTTCATTCTCTCTACCCCTTTCCAAACATAACAAACTAATCTCTTCTCATCCTGCACCTGTCCGCCATAACCTTCGTTCCCTCTCCCCCTCTACCTTTGCCTCATCGTTGCTCTCAGCCCTCCCTTCCTCTGACTCGTTCCAACTCCTGCCTCCAAACTCAGCTGCAGAAACTCCTCTCTACTCTCTCATCCTCTCTGGACTCTCTCTGTCCTCTCACATCTCGGCCGGCTCATCAGTCCCCTCCTGCTCCCTGGCTAAATGACGCACTGCGTGCTAATAGAACCATCCTTCGGGCAGCA
Organism: Notothenia coriiceps; assembly: GCF_000735185.1. Lineage (NCBI taxonomy): Eukaryota > Metazoa > Chordata > Actinopteri > Perciformes > Nototheniidae > Notothenia > Notothenia coriiceps. The sequence continues at coordinate 26,646,355 of NW_011369945.1, forward strand.
GAGCGGAAACGGTGGAAATCCAAACACCATGACGACCTCCTAACTATCAGGCTCTCCTCTCCTCTTTCTCTGCTTCGATCTCTCAGGCAAATAACACTTTCCTTCAAGATAAGATCCAATCTTCCTATTCCAAAAAAACTATTTTCCATCTTTTCCACCACATCTTAGACCCCCCCAAAGCCCCTTCCCCCTCCTCCCTTCTGTCAAGCGACTTTGTTAACTACTTTGAAAAAAAGGTTGATGATATTCGGTCTTCTTTTTCTGACTCACCATTACTCACCACTGGGTCACCAGACCCCCCTTTCACCCATGCACTGACCTTTTATATTCTACCATTTTTCACCCATTTCATCAACACTTCTCTAACTTCTGGTCACTTTCCAAACAGTCTCAAGGAGGCAAGAGTAAACCCTCTCCTAAAGAAACCCACTCTCAACCCGTCTGATGTTATAAACTACAGGCCTCTCTCTCTCCTCACACTTGAACGCGCTGTCTTTAAACAACTCTCCTGTTATCTCCATCAGAACAACCTTCTGGATCCGCACCAGTCTGGTTTCAAGGCAGGTCACTCAACAAAGACTGCTCTCCTTGCTGTCTCTGAGGAACTGCACACTGCTAAAGCAGCCTCCCTCTCCTCTGTCATCATCCTTCTGGACCTGTCTGCTGCATTCGACACGGTGAATCATCAGATCCTCCTTCGCACTCTCCAAGAATTTTGTGTGTCAGGCTCTGCACTTTCCCTCCTCACCTCATACCTCAAAGACCGTAGCTACAGGGTAACTTGGAGAGGGTCCGAGTCCGACCCTTGTCAATTAACTACAGGGGTCCCTCAGGGCTCTGTTCTTGGTCCCCTCCTCTTCTCTCAGTACACAAACTTGCTCGGATCTGTCATTAGCCTGCATGGTTTTTCATAGCACTGCTACGCTGACGACACCCAATTCATTCTGTCCTTTCCCCGCTCAGAGACCCAGGTCGTTGCACGCATCTCGGCTTGTCTAGCTGACATCTCTCAGTGGATTTCTGCTCACCACCTCAAGCTCAACCTTGACAAGACTGAACTGCTTTTCCTTCCGGGAAAAGATTGTCCCACTCTTGACCTAACTTAGGTCAAGAGTGGGACAATCTTTTCCCGGAAGGAAAAGCAGTTCAGTCTTGTCAAGGTTGAGCTTGAGGTGGTGAGCAGAAATCCACTGAGAGATGTNTGTTTGCAATGTTTGCAGCTCTGCAGTTGTGTTTGCTGAATATTGTAGCATTTAATCACTTATTTGTTATGGTTTTCACAGGCTACTATAATGAAAAAACATCAATATTTTAGATCAAATAAAGTATATAGCTTGCTTTATGCAGTATATTTTTTATAATATTGTTGGGGTGTTTTTACACAGTACAGTAGATTGAATTAAATCAATTTATNTTAAGCTTATGTATTCAGTCATTATTCAATGGTTTACTAAAATCCATGTGAAAAAAATTGCTTCTCACTGTTCTCAGGTCAAATATTTAAATGTGATTAAAAATGCGATTAATTGCGATTAATTAATTACAAAGCCTGTAATTAATTAGATTAATTTTTTTAATCGAGTCCCGGCCCTAATAATAAATAAAGAATAAAATAAGAAAAAATTACAATCCAGTTAGCCAAATCAGATCACTCTTAAGCCCCTTACACACCGAGCCGATTATCGGCGTCGATAGATGTCGATAGATGTCGATAGATGTCGATAGATGTCGGGCCCATAGGCGGCGCGTGAGGCTCAGGTTTAGGAAGGCTAAATCACTTTTTTTTAACCTGACGCTGCCCGCCTCCGGCGTCAAAAATCAACTCAGTGAAAGCACCGCCTGCTGACCAATCAGAGCTCAGTGTGCGGAGTTTAAATCTATCAAGTCATATTACAGGTGTAAGGAACTGAGAGGCAGAGTAGTGGGAGGCACCTACATTCCTAATAGGTGGCTCCACCCGCTTCCAATTAACAGTACTGGGAGCAGGTGTGGAGACCTCACACCTGGTGCTAATCACTCTCTCAAGGGAGACAAAGCACACAGAGTTGCTCAGTTGTGTGTGGCACATGGAGGGAGCAGGAGACTCCCAGCGTGAGGAAACATCTTGTAAGCTGGTAAGTTGCTTAGTGGCCCGGCTACGTTAGCCTTTGTATAGTTAAAGGTATTTTTGAGTTTAACAGCAATAAAGCCTCTTTTTTGGACTTGAACACTGCCTCTGTCGTGATTGCTACACTACCACTTGTCTCTTTATCTGCCCAGTCCTGTTACACTGGTGGAGAATGCGGGCATAAGGACTCTAGTGGTGGTGTTGCAGTCAGAAAAAAAAAGTTTTTTCGTTTTCAAGATGGAGGATGTACTAAGGGAGTTGGTGCGTATTTCTACTGAGCAGCAGACTCTGCAACGGCAGATGATACAGCAGCAGAAACAGAATGCGCTTCTCCATTTGGAGGTCCAAAAATGCCTAACAGCAGCCCCTCCTATCGAGAGGGAAGCAACCGTGCAGCCTAACCCAGGCCGATTCATCGACAGTCCTACCTGCCAGAGGGCCAACCGCGTTGCTACCAGTGTGGGGAGACAGGCCACATTGCCCGGGACTGCCCAGGGAAGGATGAGCCAATGCAGACCGCCAACTCATCTGGTACAAGGCCCTGCCACCTTCTTGACTCTTGCTGGGTACAGGAAAGCTCCCTGGCTCAAATGATACCAGTCAAGGTAAATGGAAAAGATGCAGAGGCGTTAGTGGACTCAGAAAGTGTGGTGTCCCTCATTCAACCCCACCTCCTTGACCATTTGCCATCTGAAGAGACTGTGCCAGTCTCTTGTGTCCATGGGGGCCACTAAATTATACCCCACTTGCCTCATCCCACCTTACCACAGTTAAAGTCAGCTGTGAGCTGAAAGTGGGGGTGGTTCCTTCCCTACCAGTCCCAGTCTTGGTGGGGCGAGACTGCCCACTGTACAAGTGCCTGCGACACCAGAAGGAGGTGAGTCCCAAAAAGCCCAAGCGTGCCAAAGGCTAAGTCTCCTCAGCAGTCCCCCAAAGTTGTGTGTGTGCTGTGCCGGAGGAGCAGAGAGGCAACCAATCTTCCAGTGCAGACGAGGCAAATGATAACCCTTTTGCTGCTTTCCCGGGGGACCTAAGCACAGGTGATGAGGAGGGTGAAGTCGCATTGCTTCCAAGTTTGAAGGGCCAGTTCGAGACCGCCCAGATGGAAGACCCCAATCTGTTGCATGCACGCAGCAATGTTACGGAAATAGAGGGAAAACCAGTTCCAGGAGTAGGTGAGCTTACATGTCCTCATTTCCTAATAAAAAATCATCTGTTATACTATGCCAAAGAGGTTGAAGGTCAGCGAAGAGACTTGTTGGTTGTCCCAAAACAATATGTGTCCACAGTGTTGCATCTGGCTCACAGCCATGTCCTAGGGGCCCACCTAGGGTTTGAGAAGACAAGGCAGCGGATTGGGAGCCGGTTCCACTGGCCAGGGGTGGTAAGAGCTATAGAGCAGGGGTTTTCAAAGTGTGGCATCTGGCATAGTGGCAAGGTCCCTATGAAGTGGCAGAGAAGGTGGGACAAGGTACGCCAACCTGGCCGTCGCAAACCATCCCAAATATACCATGTTAACCTGTTAAAGAAATGGTACGCCCGAGAGGCACTGCTGTGTTGTTGTTCCCCGGTTGTGTCCCACTCTTCTCCAGACCATGAGGTGGCCGAAGTTGAATACAGTCCAGGGCTGTCCAAAGCTCAGTTACAGCAAACCAAGGAACTGGTTCAGCAGAGTTTGGATGTGTTCTCACTACGACCTGGACGCACAACGATGGTGGAACATCAAATCCACACAGAGCCGGGCCAAAAGGTAAAGATGCGGCCCTACCGGGTGCCGGAGGAAAGACAGGCGGCCATTGAGCAAGAAGTGCAGAAAATGCTGGCTATGGGGGTGATTGAAGAATCTCACAGTGAGTGGACCAGCCCTGTCGTTCTGGTTCCTAAGCCAGACAACACCAACATGTTCTGTAATGATTTCTGAAAATTGAATGAAATCTCCAAGTTTTAAGCAATCCTATGCCCAGGATAGATGAGCTAATTGATCGGCTTGGGGAAGCCAGTTATATCAGCATGCTGCTCCTCGAGCGTCCTCCTCGGCTCGCATCTCCTGTTGGCGGGACTAAGACACGAGGATAGGAGTTGAGGAGGGGAATCTCAGAAATTAGATACGGGCAGGATGTCTGCTAGTGTGTGTTTGTGTGTGTCCTTCCTCCTGTCCCCTGATTATCACCCTTCAGGTGCAGCCTCTCCCACGGGTGATCCCAATTCCCTAATCAAGGTCTGCATAAAGGCATGAGGAGGGCTGCAGTCACCCTTTTCCCCCTCCACACGGCCCTGCTTTTGCATGCCCAAGTTTCTGCTGTTTCTTTGTCGAATAATAAAACAATCTTTGGTTCACTCTAACTCTGCGTTTTGTTGCAGCTTTCGAGCCAGTCGTAACAGAAGTTTAAAGAGAGACATAACATTTGGTTACTATTCTGGTTGAGGCTTAGGACACGCTGGAAGATAATCAGAGGGATTCATATTGGTATTGCTGGACCTGAACAGAAAACTATTCGTAATGAGGTGAGTTCCTTCATTCAAAAACATCCTGGAAGTGCCCCCCGTTAAAGGGTTCAAAGTGTTCACTTACTTCCACCTCCTTCCATGGATACAGCGGGTACTGGTTGTCAAACATGGGGATGAACTCATCGTAGTGCACCTAGAAACAGAGAGATGGTTATTGGTGTTACAGACATAACAAATGTAACAATTCATGAAAACAGATTCAAGTTTTTTTAGTTTTCATTTCATATTCATTCAACAGAGTACAATAGACCTCTGTTGTGTAACTCCCTTTCTCGGATCACTGATCACCCACAGTCTGGTCACATGGCACCTTGAGACTGATCCTCTTCCTGAGTGCTGAGATCTACTGTCTCTTGATATGTAAGGCTTACAGAATATTATTATTTAAATTTTATATAACATCACAGCATTCAATTCTCTTATAATCATAATTTCCATAACATTAGTCACTAGGTGCCCCTACGTCATATAATCAGCCTGGTTGAGCCCTCGCTTCAGTTTGAGTTGTTGCACTCGGCTGTGGAGACATTGCTTTCTGTGTGCTTCTTTTGCAGAAGATGATTAAAGACTCAGAAGGATAACCATTTGACTAGTTAATTTCAAGAATTACCGCCACACAATTCTGACACGAAAAAGCTTCAGCAAGCCTATGATCTTGCGACCACAGACTAATTCTACAAATAAATAGTGCAAGGATGAATAACCAGGAAAGGCAAAATTTTTTTATGAACCTGCTTAAGCTGCACCCCCTCAGCATAGTTCATGACGGTGAAGTGTTTCTGGTAATCATCAAAAGTGTCCAAGGAGAAAGGTCTGGATGGGAGAGAGAAATATCAGATTCATGTATGAGAAAAAGTTCACTCTGCATGTTAGGACCAACACATAAGAATAAGGTAAAGTCAAGTGTAACCTCTTGAATTTCTTGAGTCTTCTTGACACTTGTATTGTTTAAATACACACAAGCAGCAGGAGTCAAAAGACAGCATGTTGGTCAGCCTAGCACTTGAGTTCAAAACAGTTCTATTGCAAATGAGATTTCTTTAGACATAGGCCTACCTCTTCTCTGAGACAGTCACATTCCGCATGGGGGATAAGTGGCACAATAGCCTATAAGTTAAGAATGCTCACTCTGATGGCCATTATATTTGGAGAGGGAAATACTAGGTGGCTGAACTACATCACCAAATAGTCAGAATAAGAGTAACCCAATACAATAAAGTGTATTAGTTCTAAATTGCAAGCCTCTAAAACATAGTTGTAAATAGTACAGGTTTTATTGAAACTGGAACCTTAATTCAAAGTACAGTATACAAGTCATCAAATAATTCTGTGAGATGTCAAGTATATAGATACTAGAATATAATGTTAAATGTCAGGTTCCTCAGAAACGTTAGCGGGCACATTTTGAAATTCTGCACAGCAGATGCAGAACTCCGTACAGGGAAGGCCAACAGAGAGGCACTGGCACTTTCCACTCTCTCCACACTTTGCATCTTTGCAATACTAGTGGGTAATGTCTCTCACTTCTGTAGGTGCTGGGGGTTTTGTAAATTGCACTGGTTGAATGGCCCCACCTCTGACAATCCACCCCCTGCCAACAGGACTCCATAACAAGGGTTTGGGTTCGGGCTGTGACACCATATCGCTGTCTGAAACATTTCTCTTTGTACATGTTGTGGAAATGCATCCTCTGTTGGCAGCAGATTTTCTGCTGTTGTTGATGCAATTATGAACCTCAGGTTATCCAAGTTTGTGAACATCAGTCCAATGCTGGTAGACATCATTGTAGTTGCCGCCCAGCTTCAGCTTGAGAAATTCCGCCCAGCTTCAGCTTGAGAAATTCAAGTCCGGTTTCCGTTCCGCCCACAGCACTGAAACAGCTCTGGTCAGGGTCACAAACGACCTGCTGATGGCGGCTGACACTGGTTCAGCGCCTCCAATACACCATCGGACTCTCTGACTCCGCCCTGAGCTGGTTCCAGTCCTACCTGTCTGGAAGAACAGAGTACGTCTCCTTGGGAGGTGCGAGGTCCCAGACACACCCTGTCACCCGTGGTGTCCCTCAAGGGTCGGTCCTCGGGCCCACTCTGTTCACCCTGTACACTCTGCCCCTTGGCCGTGTCATCAGCCAGCATGGAATATCATTCCATTGCTACGCTGATGACACGCAGCTATATATAAAGATAGAACCTATCCCACATGCTTCCTCACTGTCACCATCATCATCACCGTTCCCATCAACATCCTTTAACACCTGCATTGAGGAGATAAAGGCTTGGATGCAACAACAATTCCTGTAGCTAAATAGCTCCAAAACAGAAGCTATTTTAGTTGGCACACCAAACCAGGTCCAGNTTGTCTTTCCTATTCTGTACAAACTACTTGTTGTGCCACAGCCAGTGAGTGCATGACATGCTGGTAGACAGTTAGACATGTAGTTGCCGCCCAGCTTCAGGACCATCTCCACCTAAAAGGCCTCTTTGAGAAATTCCAGTCCGGTTTCCGTTCCGCCCACAGCACTGAAACAGCTCTGGTCAGGGTCACAAATGACCTGCTGATGCTGATTGTCTTTCCTATTCTGTACAAACTACTTGTTGTGCCACAGCCAGTGAGTGTATGACATGCAGGTAGACATCATTGTAGTTGCCGCCCAGCTACAGGACGTTAGACATGTATTTTCCAATTTTCTCACATATGATGTTGATGGGGACATATCTCTCTCTCATTCCATGGCCTGCATGCATGTACACTAGAGATGAACCAAATGTGTATTTGCTTGCATAATATATGAGCAGTACTTCCACACATGTGTCATCAGACCTCACAATGATGCGGGAATATGACTCTGCAAGATGTATGGCATGGAGCACCATCCTTGTGTCTGTCTCCTCCTGATCACTGTACATTGATGTCAAACTGCTGACTCCTGCTGTGCAGATGCTCTTCACCTCCTCCCCTTCGTCAAATCCTGAGTGTAGTCTCTGTGGGGCAGCATTGACAATGTAGTTGCTCACAAACATGCAGAGTGCAGTCTTGTTTCCACTACTCCTCAAGTACTTCCTGTAGTTTGGGACATTTGTTTTGCTTTAGGTTATAACACTTGTGTTATTCTTCACAGATGGGTCCTCATTACAGATCTGCACTTTTGCCTAAACATTTGTTTTTAGGCCTTTCTTAAAGGCTTCAGTGGTCTGTGGAGTCCTCAGGTGGTCTGGGAGGGAATTCCACAGGTGAGGAGCAGCTGCACAGAAAGCCCGATCCCCCATTGCGCGGAGTTTGGTCCTGGGGGTGGGGGTGCGAAGCAGATGGTTTGTTGTGGAACGGAGGTTGCGTGTGGAGGTTTGTGATGTGAGTAGTTATTTTAGGTATGATGGAGCATTCCCGTGGATGCACTGATGGGTGAGCAGTGAGATCTTGTATTCAATCCTGAATGAGACGGGAAGCCAGTGGAGGGAATGAAGGACGGTTGTGATGTGGTTGTACTTTCTCACCCTCGTCAGGATCCTAGCGGCACTGTTCTGTACGTATTGGAGCATAAGTCTGAAAGGCTCCCCGCTAGGAGTCGATGAGGAAACGAAGGCATGGACCAGATTGTTCAGCATCTGACAGGAGTTTTTGCATGTTCCCTGAGGTTGTAGTAGGAAAGGTTTGCACAAGGTGTGATGTGGTGTCAAAGGTCCAGATGTCGGTCAAATCTTATACACCAGGTTTGGTAAACCTGCTGTTGGAGAGGGGTATGTTTTACCAGAAAGGTGGATGTGGTCCATGGGGATGGCCTGGACCTGGTTTGGTGTGCCAACTAAAATTAGCTTCTGTTTTTGGAGCTATTTAGCTGCCAGGAAGTTTTGCTGCATCCAGCCTTATCTCCTCAATGCAGGTGTTAAAGGATGTTTCCATGGAAACGGTGATGATGATGGTGGACAGTGAGGAATGCATGTGGGATAGGGTCCTGGTCTTTATATAGTAGTGCGCGTCATCAGCGT
>NW_011369945.1:26654997-26661878 GCF_000735185.1 Notothenia coriiceps
GTTTATGAAGCTGAAGGAGCCCCGGCGCGTCATATGCACGCCACGGCACCCTGACCAAGCGTCGCTCCTGGACGTTTAGGGAGTGAGAGTGTGTTGTATGATCTCAAAACAGAGTGCAGGAGTGCTTGAAATTCACCCAAAAAAATGTTTTAAACTTGCCATAATTCCCAAACCCTACACTCCTGAGACATCATTTTTCATGAAAAACTTAGAAAAACCTCTCCTAGGTTGAAACAAAGATTAAGCAAAAAATAATTAAACAAAATGCCTCTTAAGAGATGAAGCGACAAAAACTTTCAACATGTCTCCATTAAGGCCCATTGTAAATACAGCCTGATCTTTCCTCACAGCAGCAGCCGCACACCTTTAGTTAATCTGCCAAAAAGGCCACATTATTGACCCGAAAGTACATAAAAAGCAGACTCAGACGCTCGTCAGGTTACTGAGATGCTTCACGCATTGAAATTTCACCGATATCTGCTACAGTTCTTCAACAAAAGAAGGTTTATCTCTCATTCAGATCAATGGAAAGGCTCTCCTCTCACTGATTACCGCACATCACCATGGAAACCTTTGATCTCTGGGCTCAAGGACAGGTGTTATGATTAGCTGCTCAGCAAAGAAACACACACTGATAAACAGACTGGACTTTCCCAGACTGTCTCAGCCTATTATTTTCTGTCTTCATACTGACTTCAACATGCTCCACATATTTTATACATTACTGGGACATATGGTTTTAGTCGAAAAGTTTGCAGTTAATATTCTGCTGCTTTCCCAAGCCTTTTTACTTTCTTTTCTCTTCTACACATTCATTCACTACTACTTACGTCTGATATTTAACTCCTTCAGCCTATTTTCAGCTGCAGAAACTATTCAACTATTAACTTATTCCCTATTTCAGGACATTGAGGCTATACCTTTTTTTAAACCTTTTCTTTTAAATATGAAGCTTCTGCACTATTTGTCCTACTCTTCCAGTTTAACATTTCACTTTCAAGTTTTCAACAAATTCATTGCAATGCTTTTGAACTGTAACAATTTGATTCAAATCATTTCACTTTTCTACATTTCTCCGCTAAGTTCAGCAACACACTTACTCGGTCTCTGTAGCTAAAAGCAGCTACCATTCAGCTAATAACATATTCAGCTTTTTCTGCATTTTCAGCTAAATTCAGCCACAAATGTTCACAGTTTACAGCATTCGCATGCATTTTCTGCAGGAAATGCATTTTCTAGTTCTGTTTATAAGTCGTTCAGTTCCAAGTTGTTCTACGGGAAAAGTTGTTGAAAAATAAAGTGCATGTTATTTGTAAATGTATTGCATGTTATATTGATTTTAGATATGTAAAAACGCCCTTCCAAGTACCTCTGTCTCACATGCCAATCAGAGCAGACTGGGCTCTGGTTTCAGACAGAGGGTGATGCTGATGCATGCCCCCCCCCCACCTGAACATCTGATGACCTCCATTGGACTTTACTTCTGTAACATAATGGCATCACTATGTAACAACCGCAATTCGATTGACTAGTGCTCCAACACATTGTACGTGATAGGGTATAATTATAATCAGAAATCCTTTATTTGTTCTGCAACGGGACATTTACAGTGATCTGATTAATGAAAAACAGAAATAGACAGTGATATGAAACAGTAGTTGAGGCTTGTATAACAGTACGCCTCTTTACCTTTTTCCTATTTTCCTCTGAATTGCTTTCCCCCCCATCTTTGCGTCATCTCCTTTGTCTTCTTCTTTATTTCCCCTCCTCCTTCCTTATCTCCTCCCTCGTCCCTCCCTCTATCCTACTCTTCCTCTCATTCTGCCCCTTGTCCCTCCTCTTCCTCCTCCTCCTCCTCCTCCTCCTCCACGTCTTTCTGTCAGAAAAAAGCCTCAACATTCCTAACATTCAACGCAATATCTCTCTCTCTCTCTCTCTCTCTCTCTCTCTCTCTCTCTCTCTCTCTCTCTCTCTCTCTCTCTCTCTCTCTCTCTCTCTCTCACAAACACACAGGAATTTACATGACTTTCTACCAGTCTCTCTCTCTCATTCTCTGCCTCTCTCTCTGGTTTTGGGAAATATAGTGAAATCCAATAATGCACTGTGTTGTTTCCTCAAATATATGAACACTGCAGGTAGATTTTAACATTAAAACTTAAGCACAAATTGTAGAGATGAAGGGTAATATGTTGGGGGCTGCTTTAACTTGAAATCTTCCATTTAAAGTGATGTTTAAAACTCAGTTAATGGAGCTCATTCACTGGCGCTTCCACAAACAACAATCAACTTAATTATTACATTCAAATGAAGTACATTATTCAAGTTTACATTCACTTTGGATAATAACACGGGAGAAATGAGCGGAAGCGCTCTCTTTTCCTCTCTCTCTCTCTCCCTCTCCTGACAGCCTGTCAGTAGGCTATCTCACGCAGCTCACTGATCCAGTAATGAGTAACCCGACATTGAAGAATAAACATATTTATAACTAGTTTAGCTTGTTCCAGAGGTAGATAAAATAGCTACTGTAAGTGTCTAACTCTTGTGTGTTTCGCTCTGCTCACCGGTCCGTCTCAGCGGGCGGGGCTGCAGGATTTCTGCTTTACACACGTTGCATACCGCTATTTTACTGTCTTTTTCGGACACCTTAAAATAATGCCAGACCGGTGAAGCCATTTTGGCGAGCTTGTTTTGCCGTGCACAGAGAAAAGTGTCATGTATTTTACGTCATGCGATCGGCCCTCGCGATCGGCATGTTTAGAGAGCACCGATCGATCGGTAGAGACTGAGTATCGGCCGACCTCAATCGGTGACCGATCGATCGGAGCATCCCTAATACACACATAGGGGCAGGCATCTCTGTATAGATGTGTATTCACTCTCTGGTCGCTAAACGGCTTTGTTGGAGCTGCGCTGCCCCCCCCCTCCCTATGAGGCCCAGTGGCAGTCTGCGAGAGCAGCGACGACCAGCGAAAAACCCGCAGCGCCCGAAGGCACACACTTCAACGTAAGCGGCTCCGGCGGACGTAACGTAACGGCTCCACGGATTGGTCCATTTGGACCATGGGTCCCATTTTGGGTATGGGCACGTCCAGCTGTACCCAGAACGTGCCTCGTTGGAGATTTCGTCTTTTTCTTCCTGGGTACAGTGAGCGTGGCCATACCCAAAATGGACGCCATTGGTCCAATGAGCCAATCCGTGGAGGCGCGTTACGTACGTCGGCGCGGAGCCCGTTAGCGTTAGTGTGTGTTCGGGCTGGGTTCGCTGTGTCTCGCTGTCTCGGGCACAGACTGCCACTGGGCTCATAAGGGAGGGGGGGGGCAGGAGGCTCCACAAGCCGTTTAGGACAGAAAGAGTGAATACACATACTCATACAGAGATGCGTTATGAGAAATATGGGATGGCTCGCGATCGATCGGTCAGCCGTCCGGCGATACTCACTCTCTACCGATCGATCAGGTGCTCTCTAAACATGGCCGATCGCGAGAGCCGATCGCATGAAGTAAAATTACATGACACTTTTCTCTGTGGCGCGGGCAAACAAGCTCGCCAAAAGTGGCGTCACCGGTCTGGCATATTTTAAGGTGTCGCGGAAAAAGAAGCAGTAAAATAGCGGTATGCAACGTGTGTGAAGCAGCAAATCGCTGGTAGGGGCCTCCGCAATGCCATATGGACTGCATTTCATTTTTTTTTTTTTTTTCCTCAGATCAATTTTTGAAATAATCTTTTAAAGGTCTATGGGGCGGACCCATTTAATCAGGTAGTGAATATTTTTATTATTAGCACAATGTTGGGCAGTGGCTTGATATGGTAGGCTTTCAGCATTTTTAAATTTGTGAAGTTCTATCTTCTTTAACCCATTTAGAAATGTTTCAACCACATTTCTTTTGTTGCCAGAAATAATTTTTCATAAAAAAAAAAAAAAAAATTTACCAGGTCAGGAGCCCAGAGCTGCTAGCCTTGTGGGAGCTGTTCACTAATAGGCGCAAAAAAGATAATAAATGAATGTGTGCTACATCGGCTGTATTTGCTGGTGTAGCATCTAAACAGTGGATCTATAGCTGACAGCTCTGCCAAGTCTTTCTGCAAACCCTTTCTGGAAACTGGGCTACTGCTTATTCAGTCAGCTATAGCATATAAGCTAATTCACGCCGGCTGTATGGAGTTTGTGGCTATTTTACCATTTCAGCTAGCTCAGTGTATTACGTAAGAGGAAGGCATGTCCCTCAGGCAATAGCTTATCAGCAAAATGATTTATTANATTTTAGTTGAACAATGCCGACAAACAGCTTTGGTTTGGTCCACCTGTTTTTGTCCGTCATCCTTGTACGTAACTGCGAAACCAAAATATCCCAAACCGGAGAATTCAATGATGCTGGAGGATATTCGAGCTCAACTTTATCTGCGTTCGCCATTTCGACAGTTGCTCAAATTACTGACTAAATTTGAACGCATCCCTGTGACCAGCTCTCATAGTATGCCTCTCGTCCAATTAAATGACTTGCTTGCTCTGACGCGTTGAACCCAATGTGAGCAAATTACTCTGAATGCTGCGACGCAGCACCTGAGATTACTTCCAAAAAGTTGTTCACGTTCTCAATTTTTTACGTTTAACGTTATATTCGTTCGGTAAACTTCGGTACACATGTGTACCGAACCGAAGGGCCCGTACCGAATAATTTCGGTACGGGTACCGTTACACCCCTATTAGTTAGTGGTTCATATCCAGCATGCATTAGCTAAGAAACGATAAGGATGTTGGTGTGTTAGTTAATATAAAGAAATAAATGTGCGCTCATGTGCAGACGTATATATATAGTTTGTTAATTGGATAATTCATATCCTGCAAGACTCCTAAAGATGCCTGGAGACGATCGGGTCACACAGTTGGAGGGACAATGGTCGTTCTGAATTATCAATAGATGTATTCATTTTTAAGTGAGCTGACTTCGAGGTTGGAGGAAGTTCAGAGAAGGCCTTAGGGTATGGGAACAGTTAACCTTTGTAAGTTAACTAATCCTAAGAATGTCATGAGACGCTGACGTTGAAACATATAAAAGTATAGCTTTCAGAGAGGCAGAACATGTGATATCATGTGTTAGCTAATGTAAGAAGATGGTGCGAACCAGACGGAGTCAACGGCTGATGACTCATTGCCTAGGGTTTGCCCAGAAGTGAAACCGGCCAATGGAGAACTACCAACTCACTGTCTAGGGCCCGCCCAGGAGCTCCATTGGCCGGTTTCACTTCTGGGCAAACCCTAGGCAATGAGTCATCAGCCGTTGACTCCGTCNTCCGGTTGTGTATTTTCAAATTCTAGCGCACTCGAGCTGGTTTCTCCATTCTTACCTACCCCACCGTTAACTCTTTTTAGGGTGCAGCTATGTTTTATTTATTTCAAAGTGGGCACATTTTAATTATATATTTGTTTCCTTCAAATGGGCAGAGGACTCCCCAAGTGCTGTGTTTAATTTATGTTAAAGTAGGCCTGTGTATTATTTTTAATTCTCCTTATAGGAGTTCTTTGTTTCTTATTAGAGGTTAACAGTTTTATATAACGTAATACATAGCCTAATAAATGCAAAAAAAACTGTAGTTTTGTCTGATATAACAATAAATACAACTTTATTAGCTATCAAGCTATGAAATATGTTTTGCGGCTCCAGACAAAAAAAATTTGTTGGAAAAAGGAGCAAAATGGCTCTTTTGGTCAAAAAGGTCGCAGACCCCTGACCTAAAGCAACTATCAGCTAATTTACAGTAGTCTCCTACCCAATGTAAGTCAATGGGGAAAAGTGAACCCATACTGGTGGGCTGAAGGTCTTGTTATGGTTTCATGTTATCCTGATTGTTTTTGGTGTTTTGTCAGGTGGCACACGTGTTGGGAAGAAATACTTAGTATGATCAACGGTACAAACTTGTGCAAAATATATATACATTGAAAACTCCTCAGGTTTGGGGCTGACACATGTTGGTGAAGGGCAAGCTCACATTTAAAGGCAGGGTTCCTGAAAAAAAAGTGTGTGTGTGTGTGTGTGTGTGTGTGTGTGTGTGTGAGAGATAGAACTCCACTTAGCGTAGGGTGTCTTCCATTGTTTTTGGTGTTGCATAACCAGTCATGTAGTTGGGGTAGGGATTTATTCAAGCTGAAAAGTGTGGACTTTTAGAGGTGTGTGTGTGTTTGTTGCTGTTGGCATAGTTGAAAGATAAACTACACACAGGAAGTCAAGTTTGAATAGTTTGATTTGATGAAGTCTCTCTTGTCTAGAAAAAAATCCAGATGTGATTATGCTGCAGGTTATGTGTCCTGTTTAAGTGTTCAAATGGCTTCTTCCTCCGTCATTGACTATTTTCACTTGAGCTTCAACTAACAGAAAGACAGGCAATTTAACATGTACTTGCACAGCTCACTTACTAGCATAACTGCAAAGTATACTTTGCACAGCTGTCTGCCGGATGTAAATCTACCAAGGGTCAGCGTAGTCTATTTACATACAGCCTAGAATTTACGAGCTAGCGTGTAGTAGACATGGACAAAGCAGCTACAAATATGTGCTTAAAACTGGATTACAGGACCAGTTTTATTTAAAGAGGACATATTAGTGTGCCCCATAGGGCGATTGTGGCTGCAAGGGAGTGCGGTCGTCTTTCAACCAGAAGGTTGTGGGTTCCCAGCCCATGCAGTCAACATGTCGATGTATCCTTGGGCAATATACTTAACCCTGAGTTGCTCCCGATGGCATGGCCAACGGTGTGTGAATGTTAGGTCCTAGAGTAACATACACTGCTCTGTATGAATGGGTGTGAATGGGTGAATGACATGTAGTTGTAGTATGTAAAGCGCTATATAAGTACAGTCCATTTACCATTGACATGATGATGT
>NW_011369945.1:26661918-26677558 GCF_000735185.1 Notothenia coriiceps
GAGAGTCAATTTCTCTAAATATAATTGATTGCCAGCCTCCCTTGTCCCTGGCTGGCTTGCTAGCTCGTTGGTAACGTAACTGATGTCTTCTAATGTGCCTGCATCTGGCGCTGAGTTGCCATATTCCTTTCATGAAGCACTTCCTGATATCCATTGTTGCAGATAAATATAAATGATAATAGCCAAACTAACCTAGCAAGAGTAAACTGACAGGCTTCTGTGCCGCATCTCACTCAAAAACCCACACGACTCAAGCGCGCAGCCTTTCATTCAGAATTTCCTTCAGAATTTCATTCAGAATTTTATAGCAAAATAAAAAAAATGCTATTAAACTAATCTTTCAACATAGTTTAAAACAAAAATAAATATTAGGACAAAGCCCTACAAATAACAACAATAGACATAATCAGTGGCGGCTCCAGAGTATTTTTGTTGGGTAATCTATGGTAGGGCTAACCCATACAGTGGTGGGGCTCAAGTCAGTATTTGCAATGTAATTACATACACGCTCCCCTTGACAGTGAAACGCCACGCGTGAGGTTTAGATTATTTCCCTGTCTCAATCCAAATTGAACTGTATGAAGTAAAAAGGCAAGTTTGTCTTGTAGTAAATAAAAAGGGTGACCTGGAGCCAATCCTGCAATTTCTCCACAGGTGAAAGAGTTGACATGCTGAAAACCCAACCCCTGCAGGGGGGTCTGGGGAGATTCTCCCCCAGGAGATTTTTTGAAATACTAACATAAAGTACACATTCTGCCTTTGGTACTCTCTTGAGAAGAAAAATAAATACATCTATTATTACACGACATATTTAAAAAAAATGAATGCCATTTTAGTTTTGTGTTACTCTGTTCTGAAAGCTCAACCTGCTGCTCCTCACAGAGAGAAGTGGGCTGTGTGAATTACTTTACATTGTGGATAAGGGCATTGTTCTGTGTGTCAAAATGAAAGACAGCCCACACACCTATCAATCATCAAACCGTGGGGTCTTATTTCATTATGTGTTGATTTCTATCAACACGTAGTGTTGTATCGATGTAGAGATTTACTACAGCAAAAGTATTCTCTCCGGACTTCCTGCAACAACACCACGTCGTTATCTTGATTCTGATTGGCCAGAAGACATTATCAAAGATGTTCTATTGAGAAGACGATCACTACGTGACAAAGGTTTTCAAACCGTTTCTAGTCTTCGGTATTTCCAGACAAGTGGCTACTGAAATCAATCTTACTAACTGCTGTCTGTGCAATTTACTTAGTTGGCGGACTTTAGTTTGCTTACTTTAAAATCATTTTTCATGGTGGGGCTAAGCCATTTTTGTTGGTACAGTATGGCTGTAGCCGACCCCAGTATACCCTGGCGCCGCCACTGAACATAATAATAAAACAATTAAAATGTTGTATTCAGCCCTGATTAAAGTGGGCCCAAATCCTGGATGGGCGGGCCCAAATCCTGGATGGGCGGGCCCAAAATCCTGGATGGGCGGGCCCAAATCCTGGATGGGCGGGCCCGGCCCCATGGGGCCCGCCCATGACGCCGGGTCTGCCTATTCTGCTGATTTTCAGGTTCATATTTGTATTTTCATCCTCTATTGCAGGGGTGGGGGTGGGTTGTGCCAGAGAGCCACAGAACGCCGCTCCGGGCCGGGACTTCACAAATTGCAGTACCTATAAGGAGCTGTACACATGCCGCAGTTTTGGCGTGGCTGTGTCTTTAGTTGTAAGCCCAGTGGCGATCTGTTCATCTGTCATACTGATCATACAGTCAATAACTTTGTTGTTATTAGCATCTGGTTAGCTAGCTATGCTAACGAATATATTAAGCTTTTTCTACAACCAGTGAGGTAAAGGCACATATTTATATGATCATTATAATTATAAAAAAATAAGAGACTAAAGGAAGAACTGTTATAAAATAATATATGACAGTAAAAAAAAGTTGTTATTAATAAACAAGAATACAGTTTAAAAGGGGAGTGATTTGTAAAATATCCATAAAGAAAAAGAGATCTGCTTAGAGTTCTGGTTCATATGGGTGTTGAGAGATGTATCCATAGATCTCCTAATGTTGCTCTCAAAGTGCACCAGATTTATTCTTTTAACTTCAACATTTAAAAAAAAATTCCCGGGGGAGCATGCCCCCGGACCCCCCAAGAGGAGGTTAGGTTCCCTCCACACTTAAATCATGTTCACATTGATATGAAACTAAATACATTCGCACAGATCTTGCGTCCATATATTTCTGTTTTGGTGGTCATGCCACACCATGCACTTGCATGCATGCACGAGTCATGATAAGATATCTGGTTTAAGAGGTTGCTTTTTCTTTGCACAGCATGAAAGAAAGGCAAAATGAATGGAGGATGTTGTAAAAATTGAAATGGCCCTTGAGAGGAAAAAGGTTCCCCACTCCTGCTCTACTGTGACACATCTCCATGCTTCAATGTTTAAAAAGCTCTTTATTTTTCTCATACTGCCTGTGCTGCAGCACCTCTTTTCACCCTCTGTCTGAAACCAGAGCCCAGTCTGCTCTGATTGGTTAGCTGCCGGCTGTTTTGATTGGTCAACTGCCTACAGATGTCCCGCCTATCAAGTACACTGTGTTTGAGAGCTAGCCAATCGAAGCACAAGTGTTACATAATGATGTCACTATGTTACGGAAGTAAACAAAGGGCTCCAATGGAGACTTTTCAGGCAGGGGGGGAGTGTGTCGGAAAGAAACTCAATCTAGAAGGAACTTTGGGATTTTAGTCTTTGCAGACCATTTACATGCACAACAACCTATATTACACACTACAGGAGGTTCAAGGTTATTACAGATGTATTGGCCAATAACTGCCTACCCTAGCTTTTATGTGTTTCCATTTGAGGGATTCTTTTATGTGAAATGAAAAGGGTAAGGTCAAAGGGAATACCTGTCATCACAGATGGGGTTGACATGGTGCTCTCCTTCTTGATTGGAGGGACGGTCGACACAATGGGTATCAGAGTAGGGAGTATGGTATCCTCTGAGGGGGGAAATTAAGGGGTATTATTCTTGTAATCTTCTTTTGAAAACAATTATTTCTATTTATGTTTGTGTGTCTGAGTTGTGCATTTGTTACCTGACTGAAAGGAGATTTCGCTGAACATCATCCAGAAATCGGCAAAGTAAAAGCGGCAGCGGAGGAATTTGGCTGCGCGGCGGTTCAGTGGCACGGTGACGTAGCGGGCGCTTGGGTTCCTATCATCCAGCACAGTCTTGAACGACACAGGCTCCGCCTCCCAGTCTGCAACGAGGCGGGGCTTAAACCAGCAGGAAACGGAGGAGAAGATCTTCACACCGCGGCGGAACATGTTGTTACTGTGAACCTGGAACAGGGTGAAAATACATTCATTAGAAAGTGTGACAGAAAGATTTCCAAGACAGAACTTTACTTATATGGTGGAAGCTGTTTATGAATATGTATACAAATAATGTATCTACTATTAATACATACATACATTGTAATATGTTTTTTATATCTTTTGAAATTAGAGTCAAATAGAAGTAAAATTAAATGTGAATAAAGTAATCCAGCTCACCCTTCTCTCAAAATGTATACCCCCATACAACTGGAACTGCAATGTTAATTTTGTGTTTTGACCCAGATTATGTTTTTTGACATATCACATATATACGATTCAAATCGATATCAAAGGTAATTTTCTTTAAATATACGTATCTCCAATTACATAACAAACTTAGTTATTTTTAAGCCAAACCAAGATATTTCGTTAACTTCAACCAATCTTTTGCCTGAAGTAATTTTGTGGCATTTTTTACTTTTCACGGGGGTCCCTTGTGCACATTATTCAATTACAATCACCGCAATCAGAAAAAACTTGTGTGCATATTTTAGAGTTTTTTAGTTAAAGAATGTATGACAGAATTATTATTATTGTTATTATGGTATACTGAGTCATAAAGTCTCTGACAGGGTTGACCAACAATCTTTGAGGAGATTTTAAAGCAGTTGACAAACACTTGTACCAGGTAGTATTGCAGTATTGTAGAACAGACAAAATCACAGATGTAAAGAACAACAGAAGAATTTGTCTACTCGCCCCAAAAGACCTAAGGCGGTGGAGAAAAATGTATTATTTGTTTTGTGCATTAGGTAAAGTAAGAACTGACAACCTTCATGGAGGTGAAGTTCCTCTTCCTGTCGAACACAAACTCCATCTCCACGAACCCCTGACTTCCCAGAGAGTCGTTCCTCCAGCCCAGGTAGTCGTAGCCCGGCCACACGTGGTACTGCCGGGTCAGCAGGAAGTCGTCCAGGCCGATCACACCGTCCGTCAGCTGGCCCAGCCCGCCTAGCAGCCTCCTATTGGATGAAACAGCTATCAGTGACAGAGAGCGGAGGGCAGAGGAGACAGTTAAGTGATGTTCACGTGACTCACCTCCTCTCGTGCGCCCCGTCATACGTGGAGTCGTTGAGGCTGGCAATGGGATAACCAGGGGGCATCATGAGCTGACCCTCCGGAGCGCTGTAGGAGATCAGCCCGTCTGCAAGGGGAGGGGGGCATGACAAAATTGTTCAACTGCATTATTACAGCAAATGTTGAAACAAAAATCAATACATCTCAATCAATTTGCTGGAATCGTGTCAAAGTTTTGTATTGACCAGTTTATACTTTCATTATTTCCATTCATGTGGCCTGTTCATGTTCTAGGGGTCTGGTCACATATTGTTTAGTTGCCAGCTCATAGCGCTCTGTATTGAACCAGGAAATGTTGAATAGCCTAAAGTTTGATGTAAGAAATGTATAGTACAGGTCCCCAGCACATAGAAAAAGTTGGATGCTATCTTGCATACTGTATGTTGGGCAATTTTCACGATTAACATCATTTGGGTTGAATATCAATAATTACCATTATAGCCTAAGTATAGTTAAAAAATGGCTTGGCTGATTTGGACAATTTCGGAGTGGTTTTTGGGGTTATTGGAGGAGTCCGTTTCAGACATGGATAAAATATGGCATTTTAACCAGAAAGTGGCCATACTGTATTTGTTCGCTCTGTGGGTTTATTTTTGATTAATTATGGTTAGATTTTGAAGCTTTGGGGGATTCTGGATCATTTGGATTGAACAGATTGCCTATTTCTTTGAAAAAATATTGTCCGCAGTAGAAGCAATAATTTATTCTATATCCGATATATATCCAATGGTCGCAACACTACTCACCGTAGTCAACATCGATATCGACATTGGTAAGGGAAATGTTGTGTTCAAAAAGTGTTTGTGTTCGCGGGTACATTTTTAGCCATGATTTATCTCAGTCCAAAACACACAAAAAAAATGACTGATCCAGTATATATCATAACTAACTTACACTGAACAAAAATATAAATGCAACACTTCTGTTTTTGCTCCCATTTTTCATGAGATGAACTCAAAGATCTAAAACATTTTCTACTGTATGTACACAAAATAACCATTTCTCTCAAATATTGTTCACAAATCTGAAAAAATCTGTGAGAGTGAGCACTTCTCCTTTGCCGAGATAATCCATCCCACCTCACAGGTGTGGCATATCAAGATGCTGATGAGACAGCATGATTATTGCACAGGTGTGCCTTAGGCTGGCCACAATAAAAGGCCACTCTGAAACGTGCAGTTTTGCTTTATTGGGGGGGTCTGGGGGGGTCCGAAAACCAGTCAGGTTTAACCCTAACCCTAAAACNAAATGCAACACTTTTGTTTTTGAAACGTGCAGTTTTGCTTTATTGGGGGGGTCTGGGGGGGTCCGAAAACCAGTCAGGTTTAACCCTAACCCTAAAACATTTTTTAATGTTCCGACCTGCTATCCTCTACTCTCCCCCTGGACTCGAACCTCAGCTCACCCGATGATCAACTCAACCACCTTAATTCAACCCTACTCGCCTCCCTCAATAGCTTGGCCCCCCTCAAAAGGAGGGCTTGCCAGCTTGAACGCCTAACCATGAAATCATCCCTCACAGTTCACCATGATTCCTACGAACTCCATCTCACTACCTACAGAGACGCCCTCACTGCCGCAAAATCTGCTTACCTCTCCACCATCTTCATCGACTCCTCCCGTAACCCCAGGACCCTCTTCTCCACCGTCAACAAGCTCCTCAAACCCCGTGCTGACACCCTCTCTTCCTCCACTTCCACATGCAGTTCATTCCTCCAGTTTTTCTCTGACAAAATTACTGTCATTAATCACTCCATAGGGAGTGATTAATGACAGTAATTTTGTCAGAGAAAAACTGGAGGAATGAACTGCATGTGGAAGTGGAGGAAGAGAGGGTGTCAGCACGGGGTTTGAGGAGCNGGACGAATGGGCTGACGGCCTTATAGCCATAGCTTCCATGACGTGAGTCCACCGAGGTCAGGATGGAGAGCTGTCTAGGGTGAAGTAGAGGGAGTTGTTAGTGGAGGAGATGGTCGTCGAAGTCAGTGGTATGTCCACAAGGGGTTCCAAGTCATGAGGCCCGGTGAGGAGAAGTAGTAGATGTAGGAGGGAACCAGTCTAAGAGGCGGTAGTAGTTTGGACCTGAAAAGTCGACGATACGACTGCTGTGTGTCTAGATGGAGTCGGTGGTTTAGGGGCAGGTGTTGGGGAGAGTGTGTGTAGCTTAGGACAGACTGACCGTTATTTTGGACCTGCGTTGTGTTGAAGGAGGTTTGAGTTGTCGTCGTTGTTTGACTTGAGGAGGAGTACGTACGCGGTTTAGGTGGAGTCGTTTGTTGCGGTTGGACTGTCGAGTGGAGTAGCTGAGTTGCCGCGGGGCGGCGGGAGCAGGGGAAAAAGGAGGTGTGGTCCTGAGGTTTGGCAACCGCACGCTATAAGCCTCGGGGTGGGAGGTCGGGTGTGGTGTGTGAGGATGGTGGTCGGTGAGGCGCTTAGGGCGGCGGTGTAGGCCGGTACAACATTTTTGGTCAGTAAAACAGCAGTGGAGGAGGCCGTTATAGCCCGGTTGATGGGCATGGGATGAAGGAGGTGTAGCGTGGGCGTCGACTCGCTGAGTTAAGTGCGGAAGTAGGAGAGGGCGGACTGATAACCGTTGAGTGAGAGAAGCTAGTCCCGTGTTGTAGGGAGTGTCTGGAGGTGCGGCACAGGTCTTCTCGCGTCCCGAGCTCGGCGACGCGTCTGAGGAGTGGGCGGTAGGTTTAGTAGGCCCGTAGTGTAGTGGGTCGGCGGGGTTTTTCTTTCCATGGAGTTTCTTGAGGTCCGACCGAGAGGTAGAGCTGTCGCGAGCCGTAGAGGTGGTGGACCACGAGGCGCTGGATGGACTTTTGTGCTGCGGGGGAGGTGGTAGGCGACGGGGTGCGGCGGGCGGGCCGGCCTGTCCAGGAGGTGACTGGAGGGCTGAGGAGGAGCGCCGGCATAGGCGGGGTCCGGCTGCGGTGGTGGCCGCCAGGCAGGTCTGAAGGTGGGAGTCGGCCAAACGAGTTCGGGGTTCCGGTCGTTTGAGGCCTTTCCGGAAGGCCCTTTGTCTCCGGAAGAGGACACCGTCGGGGGCGTCGAGGACCTTTGGGGACCGCGTCGGACGTTTTTACTGGAGCCGAGGCATCTCAGGGACTAAGGCAAGTGGACCAAGGTTCCAGGCACGGAGGTTTTGCCGTGGAGAAGTTAGAGACGAATAGGAATTTGCGCGGCCTGCGGAGGGGGAGACTTGGTTGTAGGAAGGGTCTGGACGGAAAAGACAAAAACAAAAGAAAACACCACCACAAAAACAAGACAAAACAAACAGCGCCCAGATGTTGCTACTATGTTTACAAACACAGTCATTAAACACACCGTCACCACAAACACTTTTATGCCCCTGTCTCCGACGACAGTCCTGTTTGTCGAAACGCCCAGTAGGTTTGCCTGCAGCGAAGGGCACGCGAGGCCTCTCCTGCAGGTAACGAGAACTTTTAGTAAAAGTACGAAGAGCACACAAAGGCAACGCAGGGAGGTTACCAAGGGACCTGCCCCTCCCTGATTGTGTCCCTTTGCTCGCACTCCTTCGTCCTAAGATTACAAGGCCTGGACTCTGCCCGACCAACATTTTATTTTTACCGCCCCCCGACCAGCCTTGCGTATGGTGAGCGGTTACGGTGCAGTGGGTTCAGCGCGCACCGGCCTACTTCACAGACCGCCCGGCCTACACCGGGCGCCGGTGGCATGCCACCCCAGGTCGACTAAATCTGATTACACAAACAACGAGACTAATTTACCTACAGACAATGATGTAGTTACATACCAGTAAAAGCCGTTTACAAAACAGAAAGAACCGGTTGTAGACAACTGTCAAGTTTCACAAGACACCGAGGACACCGGTTGTACAATGCAAAAACCGTCTTCAACTTGTGTTGTACTTAGTGAAAAAACATACCACAAGACAAGAAGTTCTACGGTTCTATTATGACTAAGTTGTTGCCGTGGCAACGCACAATCTATGCATTGACCGTCTACGTCAGCTGGATCAATAGTCGTACTTCACCTGTTAAAAAAGTAACAGGACAAATACATTCACGGTATCGAAGGCTGCACTCAGGTCAAGGAGGATGAGGATGTTGAGGGAACCGGTGTCAGCAGAGGTGAGGAGGGAATTGAGGACTTTGATGAGTGCCGTTTCTGTGCTGTGGTGAGGACGAAAACCAGACTGAAGGGGTTCAAAAAGGTCATTTTTTTGGAGATGGCGGTGGAGTTGTTTGGAGATGATGCGTTCTATTGTTTTAGAGAGAAAGGGGAGGTTGGAGATGGGGCGGTAATTACTGAGGGAGGAGGGATCCAGACCGGGTTTCTTGAGGATGGGAGTGACAGCAGCAGTTTTGAAGGCAGAGGGAACGGTTCCTTGGGACAGGGAGGAGTTGAAAAGGTTGACAATGTAGGGGCAGAGGACGGGGAGGCAGGACTTCAGAAGAGGGGTGGGTAGAGGGTCAAGCGAGCAGGTTGTGGGTTTGGAGGAGCTGATCAGTTGGAGTATTTCAGGGGGGGTAACCAGAGTGAACTGGGAGAGAATGCCGTGGGGAGGAGGGCTCGGGAGGTCAAGGGAGATGGAGGGAGGAATTGTGGCGGTGGATGTTGGGGGAGATGTTTGTGTGTCAGATGCAGCGGATAGGGAGTGATTAATGACAGTAATTTTGTCAGAGAAAAACTGGAGGAATGAACTGCATGTGGAAGTGGAGGAAGAGAGGGTGTCAGCACGGGTTTTGAGGAGCTTGTTGACGGTGGAGAAGAGGGTCCTGGGGTTACGGGAGGGGTCGATGAAGATGGTGGAGAGGTAAGCAGATTTTGCGGCAGTGAGGGCGTCTCTGTAGGTAGTGAGATGGAGTTTGTAGGAATCATGGTGAACTGTGAGGGATGATTTCATGGTTAGGCGTTCAAGCCGGTTTGCTTCAGTTTACGGAGTGCAGGGGTGAACCAGGGTGAGGAGGTTTTAAAAGTGACATTTTTCCTTTTGAGGGGGGCCAAGCTATTGAGGGAGGCGAGTAGGGTTGAATTAAGGTGGTTGAGTTGATCATCGGGTGAGCTGAGGTTCGAGTCCAGGGGGAGAGTAGAGGATAGCAGGTTGGAGAGGTGCTGGGGATCCGCCCGAGCAACGACACCTCGGCGGGGCGTTCTCCGTCTGAGCCGCAGTATTGCGGTCCGTAATTTCGAAGCGGAAGAAAAGTTCCGTCCCTTCGCAAAGCGTCAATCCGGCAGATTGACAGCGGCGCGACGACGTGAGAGACAACCTGAGACCGATGACGTGGAATGAGTGCTCTGCAGACCGCGGACAGAGTCCAGCTGATAATAAAGGGTAAAGGAAGGTAAGGAGCGGCAGGAGCCAGAGTGGAGCCTTGCAACTCAAACGGACGCGGTAGAACTCAGTCAGCGGGCGTACCGGAGGGAATAAGACCGCGGCTCGGCGGGGGTCTGTGGGCGGGGTCCTGAGCTCCTCGCTCCGCTCCGGCGTATTACCTTCCTCGGCTATTTAGCTCCTTGGTGGTCAGGTAGGAGGCTACGTTAGGAGTCGTATGAGCGGCGCCGCGGGGGGAATGACACATAGCCAGTGACTGACAACCGTGCTCGTACGTCACGACGTGACGTAGGCGTACGAAGAACAGAACTGTATCTCTCGCAGCTCATGGTCGCCTCACTTCTTTGTATTTACCTTTAGGAAGCTCCTTCAGTAGAGGAGTCCAAATCTTGACACAAACAGAGAGAAGTACCATACGTAAATGCCAAGTGTTGTATACACTATATAAGACTTGTTGTTTCACCAGTTTTTATTAAAAATAAGGTGAAAGTAACCGCTTTGTAAAAGACCTAACTAGGCGAAAAAAGCAAATGACTATAAATGGTAGCAATGACAGTAAAGGGTAACTCGAGCTCAGTAATTCAGGATACATTTTCAGCCATTGGACACCGGTGTAGTAGTCCACCTCTCACGCGTGCTACCACTCTCTATGTTCGTACACGTGCGTGCCGAACGAGGAGCTGTGCGTGCGACTTGTAGTCGCGTCTACTAAAATTACCCAGTTGTCACCAAATGGAAAAAAAGGGCGAACGACCCTCCTGCGACCGCCACTGGAAGAACAAGCCCCGGCCGAGAGGCGGAGACAGTGAGGAGATAGTGGGAGTCGATGGTAAGCGAAGAAGTAGAAAGCTTCAAACCTGCATGACGGGACGTAAAGTGTAAGAAATTACGTTACGTGTAACAAAAATGTAAAAAAAAAATTTTGAATAAAACGCTGAAGAACGGCGGAGCGCAAGACCGGGACATGCGGCGCCGGACGGGAGTGCATCGGGCTAGTTGCACGCTGGCACCACGATAACGATTAGACAATAGAAGCCGGAGACAACAGAGGCAGCCGGGCGTTGTTGGCCACAACTGAGAGCGAGACCGGAGGACGGGGGAAGTAGACGACCCGCACGTAAGAAGGGCGAGGGCAAGTAGTGTAGGAGGAGCCGGTACAGCACCTAGAAGGAGCAGAGGTTGTTGTTAGGAAGGTGGAGACACTTGGATCGATCCGGGCGATGCACGATAGAGCGGGACGATAGACGACCGATCGACGGAATAGCGACGATAGCGACGGTAGTGTGACGAGGGTCGGTAAGGCGGACGTAGTACGACTTTATGAGGAGAGTGTAGACGACAGTAACTGTGACGGAAGGTGAGGCAGAAGGTAGAGTTAGTACGTCTGTAAACTCTAGGAAGCACAGCCCTGGGGACGAGTAAAAAGATGCGCTCGTGGCGCGCGTCAACAACAAATGGAAGTGCCGGCCTTGTGAGGTAACGGTAGTAGACGAGGTGCGTTGGCGCTGACAACGTGGTGGACCTGCCCGCAGGGAGTCCTGTCGCCGGCTTGAGGATGGACCGAAGAGAATGTGAGTAGGGGCCGAGGGTGTGAGGGTCGACCGTGCTCTATGGACCTCGCCTAGGGTGATGGGGACCGGCGGACGGCTTGTGTAATATTGTTCGCGTACAAGAGCGCGAGTGGTAGTTCGGCGGCGGAGGAGACGAGGTCTGACCGGGGGGAAGTACGCGTGGGGGGCGACCGAATTGGACCTGGTTGGAGTTATCGGCAGAGGTAGGGACGGTGGTGGGCGATGTTAGGGGGTGAACTAGTTAAAACGGAAGATGAGAATATGCCCGGTAGTAGTTGATTAAATTTCGGGTGCAGGAAGTGTCTTTGAGTATTAGGACCTGTTTTAAGGTATTAAGGAACGCACGAGTGACGTTTGGACACGTTGTTGGGTTACTTGATAAGTAGTAGGTTAGCGATTTATAGTGAAAGGAAGTAATGGTATGTGGGGGGACCAAAACTAATGTAGTCGATTTGGGTGCGGGGAGTTGCGGCTACGCCACACGCCGACCGACAGTGAGATGTTGCTTGTTAGGCCTGACTGTCTTGAGTGTGTCAGGGTAGGACGTCATGGTAGGGAAGCTTAAGAGCGGTGAGTTTGTGGGGAGGCGAGTGACTGTCATAGTAGGATGAATGATGCTGTGGTTTGGTGTGGGTAGAGGAAGGAGAGACTAGAGTGGCACTTGATGATATTGGCTAACGAAATGTTAGGGAGAGTTGGTTTGTGAGACATATGACTTGAGTGTATCCGCTGGAAGTTGTAGGTGTACCTGAGTGGGTGTGGTAGACGGTTATCGTGTGATCAAGACTGTTAAGTGGAGAGTAAGACCATGTTTAAAGGAGTAAATGTAGTGTATATTACCAGTGGAATGGGGTGGGGGCACGCATGCTATCTGTTGGGTATGGAACTGGGAACAGACGATGTAGCGGGAGTGCAAAGTGGTGGTCAAACCGGAGTGTCATAGCTGGAGGTG
This sequence comes from Notothenia coriiceps, assembly GCF_000735185.1. Taxonomy (NCBI): domain Eukaryota; kingdom Metazoa; phylum Chordata; class Actinopteri; order Perciformes; family Nototheniidae; genus Notothenia; species Notothenia coriiceps. The sequence continues at coordinate 26,674,226 of NW_011369945.1, forward strand.
AGCACGATAACGGGAGAGAAGCAGTGTTTGTGACGGATGTAAAGTGGTTGAGTAGGGGGTATGCAGGCGGGGGGGGGGGGTAGGTCCTTGTAGTGATAAGGCATTAATTCGNCTACAAGTGGTAGTCCTCCCTGGAACTCTCTGGGTGCAAAGCCTAAGAGTAAATCATTTCCATGGGATTTGGGAGGACGAATAACAGGCTAACCCAACGCTCTGAAATCTGTGATGCGACCGGCTGGCCTGCATTGTTATCACCCAGGAAGAGCGCCTCTTCAACCCCTGTTCCTACTAGGAAACAGCCGTGGACAGCTGCTAAAGGGAGAACTACAAACAATCTTCCTAAACCACCAAGTGTGCTAATTAAAGTAACGTGTTATAGCAGAAAGTTTAATACAGCGTATTTCTGGTATATTCATTTTAATGTCACCTGATATATAGGATGTGTGTTAAACTTGAATGGACGAGTCAATTTTTTCCTCTTAATTATAGAGAGGTTTTTTATATATATTCCTAAAATGATGTCCCATTTTAAGTAGAAGTAGATTAGCGCAAATGGTCTTTTCTTCCACTTTTGTGTTATAAGGTGTACCCATGTTAAGTAAATTGGTAAAGGTCAGAGGAACTCCAAGAGTGGGCTTCCTCAGATATAATACAGTTAAAGTCTTGTTAGTTAGTGGTTCATATCCAGCATGCATTAGCTAAGAAACGATAAGGATGTTGGTGTTTTAGTTAATATAAAGACATTTATGTGCGCTCATGTGCAGACGTATATATAGTTTGTTAATTGGATAATTAATATCCTGCAAGACTCCTAAAGATGCCAGGAGACGATTGGGTCACACAGTTGGAGGGACAATGCTTGTTCTGAAATATCAATAGATGTATTCATTTTAAGTGAGCTGACTTTGAGGTTGGAGGAAGTTCAGAGAAGGCCTTAGGGTATAAGAACAGTTAACCTTTGTAAGTTAACTAATCCTAAGAATGTCATGAGACGCTGATGTTGAAACATATACAAGTATAGCTTTCAGAGAGGCAGAACATGTGATATAGTGTGTTAGCTAATGTAAGAAGATGGGGCGAACCAGACGGAGTCAACGGCTGATGACTCATTGCCTAGGGTTTGCCCAGAAGTGAAACCGGCCAATGGAGAACTACCAACTCACTGTCTAGGGCCCGCCCAGGAGTGAAGCAACCAATTAGAAATATGAAGGGAGGAGCAACCGACAACTCCTCCCCCAGAAACTGCATGTAAGCTGTCCAATATTCATGCTCGACGCACTCTTCTGACTGGATGTCGTGATACGCATTATCACACGGTGGTAGAATTGAGCCCAGAGTACTCTGTATTTTGTATTGTTGCTTTTACCATTAAAAACAGATTATTGTCTTATCCTTTATCCTGGTGCTTCGAATTCCTTCTTTTATAATTTAACCAGCTCATCAAGGGACGCGCGGAGTGGGCTTCAGACCACCGTCCTCAGCGCTCCAGCAAAGTAAATACAAAAAAAAAATAGCGAAATAGTGCAATAAGAGTCTATATACAAGTGATTGGAATATGATATATTAGATACATCATTTCTAAGTAGCAGCCAGATGAATGTTATGGATGTTGTTTCAAAAGTTCAGGTGTTTAACAGTCTTATGGCCTGTAGTATGAAACTGTCCCTGACTCTGGTGGTTTTAGTTCGGATGCTGCGGTACCGCCTGCCAGACGGAAGCCCATTTGAGAAAAACCTCTGAAGTGCTGACGGCCGTAGACAGTTAATTTAAGATTCAGCGACAACTCAATGTTTTTGCAATTTTACCTCAAATGTTTTCATATTTTTCCACCTCAATATTCAAAAACATTAAGAAGACTGGCTCTGCCATAAGCTCCACACTGGAAACTTATCAAGTTGTGGGAGAGAGGTGAAGAATGAGCACACTGTTGAATAGATAACCCTGACCTCCCCCACTAGCTAGCTACTGCAGACAGCTGCGCTATGTCTCTGTCCCATTTCAATGCTGGCCTTGGGGAGTGCTATCAGGAAAGTCTGGTGCAATTTGATTGGGATGTGGGTCAAAATGAAAGGATATAAAGTCATGCCATCCAAGTTTATCATCTTAGTTTTGATGTTCACATTCAAGGTCGGAGACAGTCAATATTTCCTGCAACACCTCCCCTCGTGCTTCTTAAATTCTTTTTAATTTTTAAACTAGATTCCACCGTTTTCCTCTTAATAACACAATATTATGTGCTCAAACTAACTCATTGCATTTTAACTACTTTGCACACTTGTTTAGTGTTTATAATATCCTTTGTTTTTAGATAGATATTTCTTAAGGTATTTCTAGTAGTAGATTTCTCTATTATAGTATATTTTAACATGTTTTGTGTATTTTATTCAAGATATTCCATAGATATACATGTTCCTGTTGTTAATATGTAAATATGTAATTGCTACTAACTCATGTGCAATGTCTTTTTAACATGCTGCTGTAATAAAAGTATTTCCAAGTTTGGGATCATTAGAGAGTTTCTAACAATCTCTCTAAAGTTGATCTGAGACTTACTTGAGAGTTTTGTCCTCAGGCACTGTGTAGGGTTGGATCTCCACGGGAAGCTGCTCCTTGTTCTCCAATGCAATGTTCTGGAGAAACAGAAACAGAGGGCTTTAATGACCTAAAATGTCTTGGATGAATAAGACTGTATCCTTGTGGGAATGAGGTGTGACCCTTTGCTTTAAAAAAGGGGTTTTTGATGATGAGGGATTTTTCAACTACATACAGCTAGATGTCGGACGAAGATGTGTCAGAAGCAGGGATACGGTTTTTGGCTGTAATCCCTGTGGCATTTTTTGAACAGCGTAGAATAATAGAAATTATATGTATGTGAGCAAAAATATACATTTTTCTGCGTAGAAAAAAGTTAAGGGGTACGAGAGAAAACCGTGTATTCCTGTAAATAAACTTTTACTTTGAGAATACAATATAACTGATAGTCTGTGTAAGACTGAAGTCAAACCGAGGAAGAGAACAACAAGGGAGTTGTGTAGGAGTCAATTAATCATGGAACTGGAATGCAGTTAATGGCTTGGAAAGACAGGGGGTGAAACAAGAGTGGGGGTGAAACAAGAGTGGTCATAATTTATAGGTGCTTTTAAGCAGAGGGAAAAAAAACAAGGTCAATGTCCTGTTAATAATATAATACTCTTAAAATGACGACACAATATGTCTTGGAAAGCTAATAGATAGAAAGCATTGCTTATATCAATTCATTTGTGTTGTCTTTTACATAAAAAGGTGTTGAGTGCCTCACCTCATAGTACAAGTCTGGGGGCTCAGACGTGACAC
>NW_011369945.1:26677591-26689399 GCF_000735185.1 Notothenia coriiceps
GTGTGCCTTGGCAGTCGCTTATATCAATTCATTTGTGTTGTCTTTTACATAAAAAGGTGTTGAGTGCCTCACCTCATAGTACAAGTCTGGGGGCTCAGACGTGACACTGCTGACCCCTTCTAGATCAGCTGGTACCCATGGTAACAGACGGCATCGCCTCACCAGGGGGTCCGTTTCTCCATATGTATAGTCACGGGTTACTTCATCTGTAGAAATAAGATTTGTTTGACACAAAAACTTTGAAAAGTGAGGGGGACACAAAACAGGGGGTCTGTGGGCCCTCCGCAATGGAAATGTGTTCTCGAGTTCCTGCCTTTCTAACAAAATATTTGTTAGGACTATGGTGCAATCCAAGACAAATGTGTAGTGTATAATGCCTGGCTAACTTATCTAGTATCCTATCCATGTGAACCTGCTTTATTTGTGAGTGGACCTCATATGTGAGGTCCACTCACAAATAAAGCAGGTTCACATGGATAGGATACTAGATAAGTTAGCCAGGCATTATACACTACACATTTGTCTTGGATTGCACCATAGTNCATTTGGAGCCAGCCATCGTGTCCTACATGGAAGTCCGTGGACCGTCCTTTCGGTGTGTGTGTGTGTGTGTTGTGTGTGTGTGTGTGTGTGTGTGTGTGTGTGTGTTGTGTGTGTATGTGTGTGTGTGTGTTTGTGTGTGTGTGTGTGTGTGTGTGTGTGTTGTGTGTGTGTGTGTGTAGTGTGTGTGTTGTGTGTGTGTGTTAATTTTTTTTATTTTTTCACGGTATTGTTCTTAATTATAATATTTTCTTAATTTATGTATTACCCTTTTACCATTTGTTTTACTTTATTTTAGACCCATTTTTTTTTGTATGTATTATTATTATATTATTATTATGTTTATTATAGAAGTTGTATTTACCCGAAATTTTTGTATTATCTTTTCAGCTATGTGGCAATACATTTGTATTGCATGTATTATTTTTTCATTTGTAACAATTTCAGTAAAGCTTAAAAGAATAAAGATATTTTTGTTATCTAAACGTTTGACCTCTTTCTTTTACAATTTTGGAATCGAAACGGGGAATCGATAAGAACTGGAATCGATAAGCAGAACCGGAATCGGAATCGGAATCGATACATTTCAAACGATACCCATCCCTAAACGTAAGTAAGGGTAATTTTGTAATGCAAGTTGAAATAAGTCAATGTTGACTTTGGTTTTTGCCCATTTCCTGCTGATGCGATGTTTGTCTCTCGTTAAACTACATTGACTCCCTTTATTCCCGTTATAATCACTAGGGCCACTAGAGGCAGGCTTTAACATTCAAACTGATGTTAGAGCGCTACTCAAACTTTAAACTGCTGTGAACAGCCTAATCCAAAAGTTGTTTACACATTTCAGACTGGTCAGCAACTGGAACTACTCGGTTAAAATAAGGAAAAGGCATCAAAATAACCTCAATATAAAATACGTTTTCGCAGTGCCACCACGAAGAGGCTTTTCTGCAGTCCCATGGCCACTAGCGGAAACTAGCGATTGATTGAGACCAAAATCTCATCAAGAAGATAACAGTTAACAGAAACGCTAAATTAAGTGAGAAGAGGTTTTTTATCTGCTAGACTTCTATACAACCTTCTTTTTGCAACGAGTAGAGTCTTGGCCATTAGGAGGAATGAAAGTTTGATGCGCTTCAACATTGGCTTCTTATGATAACGTCATTTAAAATAATACTTCACTTGTGTGTGTGTCCTTTAAGCATTGTGGCTCGAAAGTGATGAAACATATAAATCAAGGCTTCTATTTTTTATTAACTGCCATTTATATTTAAGCGTCAAAATATACTAATTTTGGTGTTAAGATGATAAGAATAACCCTAAAACAAATTAGTCTAAAATACGTTTTAACTACGTTTCTATTGCACATACTGTAACGTAACAATGCAGTCCACTGTTGCTCAATAGGGTGGACGTTCCAAATATCCAATGTTGAGCCAAAATACTAACTGCACTACATGTTGCCTTTTCTCTTGAATACTCTTGAGTTTGATGTTTGAGATTATGACAGATCTCTTGTTAAACTGATTAAGCTCTAACTGATATATTTTTGCAAGCTCTCTTGTGACAAGTATGGGAAGTATTGCATAGCCTTGTGAGCTGGATACATGTGTATTAAAACCATAGAGCAGTTTAAAAAAAAATTACATCAACACTCAAATGTAGCATTACGGTCCCGTTGTAAAAACACTAATTAAAGCAGAACTTTTTTCTCATGGGAGGTCTCTGTGGAGGTTTTTCTTCAAGTATCCAAAGAAAACTATGAGCCTAAATTACTCAAATCAGAGTGGAGATGCAGAGGAACATCCGTTTTTTATGATGAGAATCAGTTGTGGTACTATTATGTTCCCCTCCCAGGTTTAATAAACTGGGGGCATGGACCCAAAATAGGTTACAGAGCTTTTTTCTGGCAGATCCCACCAGAACACAAGCTAGCAATATTCAACCCGGGGTCCGGCAGTAAGACACAAAATTCTCATTTGGATCCCGGGGATGAACATTTTAATAATATTTAATTTGAAGCAAAAGGTCAGATGTGCACATGATGAAGCGGCTGGCTCGCTGCAAGTTGTTTATCGGACCAGTTCAACACATCTGAGTCTCATTTCAGCCAAGGAAAACAATTGCGTGCGTCACTGTCAAATGCATGGCAAACATAAGGAGTGTCTGTCCATGTGTGTGCAAATGAGTGTGTGTGGCAAAATAAGAAAGTATGTGTTTGTATCCAAAAACAGACAATGTGTTTATCATTAAAATGACTGAATACAAGGGCGAGGTCCCTCTGGAGGGGTGGGTAGCTACATCTACACAAACACACACACACACACACACACACACACACACACACACACACACACACACACACACACACGCAAACACATACACACACAATAAGAGCACACACACTCATCTGTCCTCATCTGCCTTTGGAAACGTCACTACTTTGAATCAAACCAGCAACCCCTTTGACTTATGTGTAACAGCAATAACACATAAGTCTTTGTCCTACACACACACCTTATCTGTTATTCTTTCTGTGACTAAACTCCTGTTCACACTCGCCGTCTCTCACTCACACGTGGGAAGATGTCTCCAGATGTGGGTGTGATGTTCGTACTATCAGTGAGCGCGTTGTGTGTTTCCACCTCCCCTCCTCTGTTTTGGTTACCAGCGTCTCTGCTATGCCTTACTAATTAGTCAACAGAAGAAACACACACATGCAGAACAATCACATACAATGGACTAGCCTGTAAATCACAAGAGTACCCAAAGAGTGTAACAATTGAAGTGCAGTAAAATTACAACCCCCATATCATAATTGGAGAAAATGTACTTGATTATTACTTTATTTAGGTATTTATTAGGTTATTTATACAATTAAGTTACTAGAATGTGTGATGGTTTAATTTTTTATTTTACGTTACATGATCAGCTACTGTTCAGGATACAGGTTAACCATGAGTTTTCAGTAAATCAAATCACTTACAGTAAGAAATGTTTGTTCAGATTTACGGTCAGCCGTGTTCGCAGTGGCGTTTTTATATGTACAAAAGTGGTGGGGCCCAAAAAACGTAGATGTCTATATATAAGCTTCTGCAGTGAGGTTCATGTCTAGAAGTCTTCTCATCAGGGCTCTATAAATAGAGAACTACAGCAGATATGTAATGTGAGGCACTGACTCTTCAGGTTTACAAATATTATATTTTGACCTAAATCAAAATCTAATATTATTTTCAAAAGCTTTTTTAGTCTGATGCTTCGATTAATTTTAAACAGACAGTTCAACAAAAGGATACCCAAAAAATGTAATTTTATCATTTAAATATTTAATTGTTCTCTCTTAAGATCCCATTTTCAATAAAATTGTGGTCTTACCTTGACTTGAAGATGAAGTCCATTATCCTTAGGGACAAAAATCTCTATTACTTTTTTGTAAAAGTCCTCCTTATCTTCTTGTAGTTTCAAAAGTCTATCATGAATCTAATCGAGATTTATGATTCGAAAATGATAAAAGTAGGGTAGACATGTAGATATTATCCGGCTGAACAAAACGTGCATTTATCTAACAGGTATGTTTCCCACAGATCTTATTTTGAGCTATTTTCTAAAATCCCATGGAGAAATCTCAATGCTTTTTTGTGGAGGGAATGCATGCGCAGCTTACTTCCAGGTTTTAGGACCGCGCTCTCTCGTCTCCTCTTCACACACTACACTTTTCGCGGCACACGTACTTACAGCCAATCATCTCTGAATTATGTGAGATGACGTATGGTGGGGATGGCAGCTCAGTGCCCCTATGGTCATTATTTTTTTGCGACACACATTAAATTGAAAAATACTCTGAGCATGCGCAGTGTGGTTTTTACAGTCACCATTCACTTAGACAGTGAGAGGGAGGGGAATGATCGGGTCAAAACGTCTCAATAGGCACACATTGTAGACACTAATTAGAAGAACACAGACTAAAACAGCAATACAGACGAATCAGATGATTAAACAAAGATTTAATTAATTTTTTTGTAATCATTATTTGTAATACTTTCTGCTGACACTAGGTGGGACTGCCCCAAATGACCAGTCGCCACTGGCCGTGTGGAGTTAACAGTGATTGAGAAAACTATGGGCTTCGGCTTGTTGATGACGTTTTCTGGGAAGAAGATCAGATTTAATTTGGCACAGTGGTGGTTCAAACTGAAACAAGCGGACTTATTCAGCGAGGTCAAGGCTTTACATTTTAGAGCCATGTCTGATTGTTTTTATTTGAAACATGCGAAGCCTGAAGTCCAAGGGTTTTCTCAATAATGTGAGAAAATGACATCAAAATACCAGACATGGCTGTAGGTTTGGTACGCGCACACACACCTAAACACACAATATTGTACATACTGTATGTTTACTTTCCTTGAGCTTTAAACAAATAAAACATGCAAGGTGGTGGAGTGCTTTTTTCAGCCCTAAGTATTATTTGCAGGGTTAGACAATCCTCCACAAAACAACTTATTGGCTAATGTAGTTGGATTCAAAAGAGGAACAGGACTTTTAGTGGCAATCAAGGTCAAAGTTAATATAATTTGAACTTTGAGCACAGTGCTACTCGACACTTTTCGACAATAGAATCCTGAAATAAGGACTGTGGTTAAAAAAAGTCTAAGAAATGTTCCCGTTTTGTTCTCTGATATATAATACGTCAGTAATTACCCCACTCGTGAATGTCCAACGTTTTTAAGTGACATACAAACTGCAGAGACTACAAAACGTCAACAAGCCAGATATTAGCCTTTAGCTTAGCGGCGATGATGTGCAGACATGCGACTGTGATGTAGTTCATTTATAGCCTAGCGTTAGCTTTTTACTTCTGGCAATTGATCATGAATATGTGGAGATTATCCTGCTGAACAAAACGTGTTAAGTATCATGAATGGGTGTTTGCCACAGAGCTTATCCTGCAATATAGGCCTACCGAAATCCAATGAGAAAATCCCACTGCTCTTTGTCGAGGGAACCCTTTGCGATGCTAACTTCAGGGTCGGCCTACAACAATACGTCATCATTGCACCACTCTATGAAGAGATGGGAGCCTCCTCTACATAATCACTGCAATTAAACCCAGACGTCAACATCGAGGCTTCATTTTTTTAAGCTATCAACATTACACAGACATATCCAAACTTCACTTATAGTCAACTCTGCATGAGTAAAATATGGAAGCTAAACATATGTTTGCTGTTTAAGTTGAAATTTAGACTAGCAAATATAATGGTTAGTGTTAAGATAAATTGGTCAAAGTTAAGATTAAGGCAAAAATATGTTGACAGCAAAACCACGTGGCTACTTTTAGGAGCAAAGGAAGGAAATGAAAGGAGGAGAAAAAGTAGGAGGGGCGGGAGGAGGAAGGAGGGGAAAGATGGGGTCCAGACCCCTGATCCCAGCAGCTGCTGTTGTTTTGTAGGTCAGCATTACATCAGTAGGTTTACGGAAAAGGCTGGGAATCACTTCTCTACTTGACCTACTTAAAGAATGTTAGTGTTAGATGACATGCAATACTCCCCGGCTTGCCAGCACTCACTCACTTCCTAACCAATTTTCAGCAACGCATATTGTTTTGTCATCTTGTTTTATTAGCAGTTGCTGAAACACTGAGTAATTTAGGAAGCAGGGCCTTAACATTTCTCCAGACTTTGGCGGGTTGAATTGTTTTGAGTTTCTAAACCTTTTTTTATTCCAGCAGTTTTATTATAGCCACATTATTGTTATTATTAAAAGGGGCAAAATGTCATTGATGTATTCATTCAAAAAAAGCAACACAGTTCACAGTGTTTTTCAACAAAAGATCTCAGCCCACGCTTCAAACTTCTTATCAAAAATGTAACAGAGCGCTATGACTCCCCCATCCCCCCGCCGCCCGAGCCGGGTAGAGTGGATGGCTCGGCAATATCATGGTCAATTTATACACAGCTGTCTTTTTAGTTAAAAGTTATGGTTTTAATTTCTTATAAAAACCAGCATCAAACCCAAAGGAGTCCAAATAGTTCTACTGAAACATTGAAGTAGGTTGCTTCAAGAGTTTATGGGTCTGTTGAATTTATAGCATCCATATGTTGGGGCTTTCACAGTGAATGAATGTGCGTGTGTTTGTGTGTGTGTGTGTGTGTGTGTGTGTGTGTGTGTGTGTGTGTGGTGTGTTGTTGTGTGTGTTGTGTGTGTGTGTGTGTGTGTGTGTGTGTGTGTGTGTGTGCAGAGGGTAAGTGGTGTGGTTCTGGCCTCTAAAGCAGAGTATGAGAGGCTGCCAGCTCACAATTCAAACTTGGTCTACAAACAATATCAGAATCTCACCACCAGATTCTTTTCACACACAGTATCATACCGTCTTTAACGTACTGGTCATACTGTCAATTATCAATATTCATTTACTATCATACTATATCATACATAAATATCTATTCTCTCTCACACACAAAAAAAAAACTGTAACACACCATCATACTCTCGTACACACACACCACTAATCGTTCTTTCACAAACAACTATAATCTAATAGAAACATTATTATCAGGGGTTGCACATAACTTTTCTGCCCTGGTTCTCAAATGAGAACCTGGAGATGTTGCTTGGTGCTCATCCTTAAAATTAACATAACGGTGAACTTTTTGAGGTGGTTCTTTACTTAATTGCCAGACACCGGCCACTGAACCACACATGCAGAGGTGGAACACAGACACACGTGCAGAGGTGGAACACAGAAACACACATGCAGAGGTGAACCACAAAGACAACATTAGCGCGGACCAGGTAAATCCTACAAGGCTGTCATCACTACTCTCCTCTGCGCTGTTCTCCTGCTGTCTCGTCCTCTCTGTCAGACCATGGTAGCTGATGATGTAGGCGCTATCTACTTTCTCTCTGGTTGAGTCGCGATTAGCTGCTTGCATCCACAAGTCAACAGCTGGTTTTGGTCGAAAGTATCTCTTGTCATCTTACGAGACAAGTGGATGTAATCAAAATAAGTATGTGAACATAACCAATACCCTACCATAGCCAATAACAAATGAATGTAACTTATTTTATTTGTGATGTTCATTTCCATATCTTACTTTACTTAACATTTAATTTATTTATGATTTTTTTTATCTCTCCAGTTTTAAAGGCATATTTTTGGTTACTGTCCTATAGGTATACATTTGAAATGATTAAAACCTGTGCTATCCCCACCATAATAATTATAAAGGGAGTGCCTTTGGAAATAGGCTATGTGTTTAAATAATTGTGGACCAAACCGTTGAACTTAGACTAGAGTCCTTTTACTCTCACTGAGCTGTAGTTTAACTTATCGCCTCTCAGTTCTGACTGATTGAGAGGACTTCTCTCTCCACTTACTTTATGTGTAGAAACTATATTCTTCTTATATCCCGTAGATACAGCTTAGCACCAGATTCTAATAACAACAGTGGCCGGTACCGGGCGGGCAGAGTCCTGCATCGGGGTCGGTATCCGCGGGTACCCGTTACGGGTGACCCGCAAAAAGGTGATTTGCGGTGTATTTTTCAAACGGCTTTTTTCCCGGGTTCGTTTCTGGGTAATACAAAGATGATGCGGGTCGGGTTGCGGGTGTTGCATAATAAATATATTTAAATAATAATAATTTAGTTCTAATGTTTAAATCCTCAGACCTCTTCCCGCGGACCGATCATAAGCTCATAACCTCTGGCAGTGCATCTATACTGCTGCTGAGCGCGCCACATCTGAATGGCTGAGGTGAAACTCTCTAGCGGAGAATACAGCATTTTGAATAACTCTTCCTCAAGAGGCGAAATCCAAACATCTGCGGAGGCTTTTGTTCATCTAGATGGGAGAAAAATAACCAACCCTCCAGGCTTAGCCAATACATGCAGAGCTGCGTGTGTTAATAATTGCACGTTTTCACTGCTCTATAATTTATGCGGGTTCGGGTCGGGTTGCGGATCTTTTGCCGGCTGGGTCGGGTCGGGTTGCGGAACGTAATTGCAAATGTGGGTGAGCGGGGCGGGTTCGGTATTCCACGTCGCGCGTGCGTGCTGGGGAGCGGTCTTGAACAATCAGACCGTGCGCAGGACTCTGCCGGGCGTGCGCCCTTCTCTCATTTCCCTCGTCACTCGCATTTTGGCTGTGAGCTGCGGGGCGCCAGACTACAGCCAACATTCCCCATTTTCTCACGGTTACATCGCCCACCGTACAGTGCAATTAAACGGTGTAACCGGACGGCGCCAACACAGTCATCGGTTTGAAAGGCAACTTGAAAGCAGCTATTGTTAAACCATGTACTATCATCCTTTGGGTCCCATCATTGCTGGGAAAGAATTTTACTGTGCCTTGAAACTGGTCTCAGATAATGTGAGTTGCTTGTGTGGACCTGGATACATTTCAGCTGCCCTTGCTCCGTGATCAGCTTGGGATTGAGATAGTTTGGCATTCGTGGTGAGCATCTGTGTATTTGTATCGGATTATTTCTGACCACTTTTCCGCTGCAGAATCATGGGTACTTTTCCATGAAATTTCTAGCCTTGTCTATTGTTTATAACCAGCTGCAAAATTTTACCGCCTCCACATGTACGGGTGCTTGTTTGATATACCTGGGAAAACAGGCTCTGTTTTGGCCGGTGGGTTCCTGGACCTGCGCGGGCCGCAGCGGAGGCGCTGTTTGGCGGAACGCTGTGCTTCAAGGGCCGGCGGAGCTGGCGCGGTCAGGTGGGGTAAGCTAAAAGGCTCAACGGCAGGTAAGCGGTGGGGGATTGTCCATCTGACCTGTTGCTACTGTGCCCGTAGATGCAGTTTTGTGGGTTTAGTGATGGTTGCTTTAAATCATTTTCCGTCTAATGATTATCCACAGTGTGGTGTCAGTGGACACTTTGGTAATTTGTGGTATTGTTGTTCTGCGGGCTGGTCCGTCGCATCTGGTTTGTTGTTGTTTCGTTGTTCTTTTAATTTGGGTGTTGTTCTCTTATATCGTTGTTCTCGCCGAGCGAAGCGAATGAGGAACCCGGTTTTAATTACGAGCATTTGTCTGTGTGGAATGTTCCGGTATGTTAGTACATTCTTACACCTTTCAATTTCGGGACGGTTTGGCTGTGTTGTACTGCGTTACTGGGATTGTAACGGGTTATTTACCCACATTTCTTGTACTGCAGTCCTCGTTCAGCCCAGTAAATGATTCTTCTCCTGTTCTTTTGTATTTTTGGGTTTATGGGGTAATAAGTGGCTCTCAGCATTTTTGCTAGTAAATTTTTGGATGTCCTAGGTGAGAAGTTTACCTTCCCTACCTGCTTTTTCCGTTCCGATCACCCTGCCGCTTCCGCTGCAGTCAGCCTGCTCCTGGTGTCGCTGTCCTCGTTCCCATCCTCTTGATCCCTTGTCGCCGGTGTGACTCCGGTTCCGGACCTCTTCGATCTTCCCAAACTCAGATGTGCCCTTGTCTTATAAGCCATTTTGACAACTCTGCACATGTTTAGTCTTAGTGTTGTGTGAGGAAATGAGCAGTATTTTGTAAGGCTTTTTTTTAGCCTATACGCAGGGCTATACAGGGGGGCTTCTAGTGAGCGGCCTCTTGTTCGCTGGTGCTCGGCCCTACCTTCCTTTTGGTGTTTTGCCTTCGGGGCGTAGGTTTTGTAGGGATGCTGGTAGGGTAAAGTTTCCAATTCTTTTTTGTATGTCACGTTTTGTTATTTATGCGGAGGTCTTCCTGGCGTGCGTCAGGTGGTACTAGGAGCTGACTCTCTCTCTCTGCTGATCCCGGAATGTCCGGCCGAATTTTGTTCAGTCATTCCCACCTTTCCTGAACATTAATATTTACTTGTGTTCTTTGATTGTTTACTTAGGGCAGTAGACGGCTTTAAAAGAACATGCTGTTTTGCTGGCCGGGAGACAGCTTCTGACGCAGGGTCACTCAGCCCGTTGTGATCTGTGTGGTGTAAGTGGGCGCGTGGAGGCGCCTATAGTTCTTGTCTGCTTTGGCCTACTCGTGCTTGGTCCCGGTTTTGATTGTACGGAGTTCATCACAACCTGCCTACCGATCCTGTATGATGGCCGTACTTCCAGAATTGTCGCTTTTGCGTCTGTGGTTGGGTTTGCGTGGCCTACTTCGGTATTAATAGGTCCGCTCCTGTGGGATTTAGTGCCTGGCTGTGAGCTAACTTTTGTTTAGTTTTCTCTTCCTTACTTTACTATTTTGTCTTACTTTTTTTTCATTATAGTTTCTTTGTTTTTCCCTTTTTCTTTGTTCTTTTCCTTCTCTTTACCTTTGGCTTCTTTTATACCTAATTAAGTGTTGTCATATCCCTTTGGTCTCACTTGTGTTGTTTCCTTTCTGCTTTTTGCTGTCTTTCTGTTTTGCGCAATGATTGCTCTTTTTGTATGTCTGTTGTTTTTTTATTTTTCAATTTTTTTTGTTTGTTTGTGTCTTCCTTCTTTTTCATTTTCTGTTGTTCTTGTTGCTTTCGTCGGGTTGTGGTCGGTCGGTGTTGTTTCGTGTACTGTGTTGGTTTTTGGTGGGTTGGTTGTTGTGGGTTTGTTGTGACGGCTGTGGTTTGCGTCTCCATGGGGTCGCTGGGGTAGGTGGCTTTAGGCTTTTTTTTCATTTATTTCAAAGTGGTGGCCTCACTATTCAATAATGCCGCTATAATCTGCTGGTCAAGATTGGGGACCATTCAAGATGGCATATTTTTCATTGCTTACGTTGCTCTGTAAGGTCCACGCACTATTGCTTTCACAGTTGATAACAACCTTCGTCCTCTAATTACGGTTGCTGTTCTCGGTCTCGCTCTCTCGCTCTCGCCCTCTTTTTTTCGCAGGCAGCCGTTTTTTGTTCGTGGAGTCGAGGTGTTGTGTGGGGCGGGGTGTTAGTGCACTTTGTATACAGGTTAATGTTGGTGTTTTTTTTGCGGTACCTGGTGAATTTCGGAAGTTCTGGAAATGTTGACTTATCTGTGAGTGGGTGTTGTTTGGCTGGTCCGTTCCTGTTCCCGGGTTTATCTGTCTGTAGGGTTAAGTGGTGCTTGCTTTGTTAGCTGTATGTGCATGAGTATCTTGGATGGTTAGTGTGCTGTGATTTGAGCAAAGTCGGTGAATGGTGGCATAGTTCAAATGATGTACCGGTGTGGTGGCAGTATTTGCCGAGTAATGTGGCGGTGTTTGGCACTACTGTAAGTCTGTTATGTAGCGTAACACTGCTTTTGTGACGTTTTGTGAATTTAATTTCTGTTGATTTCTAATTGCAGGTCTTCTATGTGTCTACTTATG
>NW_011369945.1:26689444-26718409 GCF_000735185.1 Notothenia coriiceps
TCCATGAGTGGTGGAAATTAGTCTGTTAGCTAAGCGTAGTCCATTTAAAATAATAATTGTAATGTTTTGCTGACATTAAAGGTGGGGTAGGTAAGTTTGAGAAACCGGCTCGAGATACACTTTATGTTATATTCCATGGAATGAAAACATCCCGATAGCAATGAATATCTTAAGTGCTTTGACAAAAAATGCATAAAAACATTTCATCTGTGGAAGCCGTAGTACTGTAAAAAGCACGACCAATCATTTTACCCGGCCCGGCTAAAATAACTGGATGGCCTACCTGCCTGTCAGCCTTCCATCTGTGCACAAACTTATCTCGTGCCCTCATTGGTCATGTGTGCGTTCGTGTCTGTTGGAGGAGGGGCTCTGTAAGGAAGTGGCAGATTTTTTCAAATTCTAGCGCACTCGAGCTGGTTTCTCCAAAATTACCTACCCCACCTTTAACTGAATGAGTAAAAACTTTGACTGGCTGGTGGCTATAGAGTCAACCAGGCTGTTTACCTTGGATATATGCAGCAATAGTTGCAATGGTTGTCATGATATTTCAATAAAATAAAGTCACTGCATCCGATGGAAATTGATGAAATGGAATGGTCATCCATTCAAAAGTCTTTCAGATATGACCGTATGGACCAGAGTAGTGGACCGACCAATCGCTATCCATAGATCCACATCACTTTGTGTTGCTAAAACACAATTAACACCAAATTGTCCGCATTTTGAGGCTTTAATAACTTACATTTGGAATTGCAAGTCTCCGGGTCTCCTTTGATTTTACTTTTATACAAACTGCAGCTTAAATCATAACGGCATCCCTTCTCGAGCACAGGACTATTATTTCACAGCAAAGATCTTGTTGAAACAAAAAATCGAATCAGGGTTACAAATTGTTTAAAAGGATTCTTGCTAAGAGAGCAGCAAAGTATGCATTAAGTAAAATATTTTAAGGTATTACTTTAATGCTGCCTCTTTTAGGAAAATAGCTTGAGAGGATTTGAATGGCCCTGTATACAATAAAAGCTTTTCTCATGCTACAGAAAGAAAGTCAATGCTGAATAAAACCATTTCCACATCGTAGTCTCTGAAAATGTGGAATCACTCCCATTGAGCACAGCTGAATAACCCACCTCCATCACCTGCATCCATCACCCGCCGCCCATCTATTGCTATGACGACACAGTCAGGGAGCAACTGAACCCATGTTTAGCACTGTGTCGCTGCGGAGCTTCAATAATGGAGCATACCTCTCAGAATGTCACATTTTCACACATTTGTGAATAGTTGCACCAGAGCAAATCCTCTCTAATGGTTTTTAGGCCGTACCTCTTTATTTTCCTCTACCTCCATCTCCCTCTCACACTCTCCACCCCTTCTCCTCCCTCTCAACCCCTCTCCCTCTTTCAATCCCTCTTTCTCTGCCTGAGCACATGGTAGCTTCTTGCAATTACCCAATAATGATGAATATATCCCATCAGACATTGTCTGCTGAACTGTAACCCTATTTCATTGCAATCAAATTGAACACCGGGAAATTTGACAGTTGACATTTTAAATTTCCAAACGGTCCAATCCATCCTGTCTGCATTGCAGGGTTTTTTCTTCCTGTTTCCCGCGGCAGGTTGTAACGGGGATGTGGTTTCTGCTGGTGACAAATTGCCTTCACGTTTTCTAAAGTTATAACCCACTTAAGCAGACATTTACAGATGACACACCGCTGTATGTACGCAACCTCTGTGTACTTCCTGGCTGTGGATTATTGCAGTGTCACCTCTTCCATGTACGGAGTCTTGTTGGCTGAGCTTTTCACACTGAGGCTAATACTGCAGAGACATGACTGTGATTATGTCCTCAGGCATACTCTGCATGCTTTATAAAGAAGTCATATATACAGCTGCTGTTCACCACTCAGCCGCTCTACCTTGACTTTTGCTTTGTTTTTCAAAAGCTGTTCTCTTTGGAGCGACGGATGAATGGCTGCTTGCTGTCATTCTTTCAATCCCATTCACTGTATTCCCACCAACATCCTCCCTGTCTTCTTCTTCTTTTGATTGTCCGGGTCTGACAGTGAAGGGAACTGGAGAAGAGATGCTCTGCTTTTTTGGTTTCTCTATTTTCTCTTCCTTCATTTTCCCCTGGTGGAGATTTGGATTCCCCTGGGCTGGTGCTGATGTGAGCAGCTGTCTCCACGGTGACAGACGCTGGAGATAAAGCCCAGGTCCTGCTTTCGGCCAGGGCCATCAAAGGATGGTAGACTACTCTGCCCTTTTCACTCAATATCCCTCTCTCCTTTTTTTTATCCCATTCAGTCTTTTTCTGTCTTTCTCTTTTTACTGCTTTTACACTCCAGCTGTGCATTTCCATTCTTCCTTTCTTTCCCTTCATGGTGTCTTTTTCTCCAGAGCCAAGCAGGCATGCCCTTTTTTAAAGAGAGATGCAGTCCATTCAGCTGTCACCTTTTCATACTGAATCGATATATCCGTTGTGCAGATTTGCAGCAGAGAAGTGCTGCTGGACTGAATGTCTGGGCATGCAGAAGTGGAAGCTGAGGTGTTTTGCACAACAGCATGGGAGGTGATTACTAATGGCCACAATCTGCAGGAAGGGAGGGCAGATAAGATGCCATGCATTTTAACTAAATGACCTTCTAAACGTGGCTGGTTGCCATGTTTTCAGCCCACAGTACATGACTTAAAGTTGCCTGTTTTTATGGGCATTTAAAAAAAAAAAAAAATGGTGCAACGTAATAGGAGTTATGTCCGGCAGCAAGTCATGTTCATTTTCTGAACTGGCATTGGTATCTTACTGGCTGTTCAAAGGCAGGGATTGGCATTAATGAACAACTGAGTTAATAACATCTGGTTCTTTGATAATAAGTCAACCACAGCTCCCGGGAAAGTGTTTCAGTAAAAGTTACCAGATAACTGACTTTAAAACACATTTGCATGCGCCACTAATGCTGAGCTGATAAAATATTTAGCAGTTTCCGATTCGGGGTACGTTTTATCCTTAACAATTGATCTAATTTTACTACCGAAGAGTTCTGATTTTCTTTGTTAGTGTTGGATTTTGGATACCATCTCCTTCCACCTACTTGGTTTTGCCCATGATTAAAATCACCGAAATTGACACCAGATTGACACACGAATATGGAATTGTGAATTTCGCACGAAGATGGCCCTGAACTTGGTCAACAGCCGAAGCAACAGCCGAAGCAAGTACGATGCCTACAGAAGGCCACACGATGGCACCCGAACCACACACGAAAATATGGTCGTAGACTTTACTGATGATTTAGAATGTATCCAGACTCAACGTAAGAGCTTGTGCCTCTTCGGGGGGTGCTAACATTTAAACATACACTTTATTCTTTACTTTCTCCGTCTTTATATGTAGATTAGAAGATATTACTTATCTCCATCATGTTGTTTCCATAGCAACAACAACTTCCTGTCAACAGCGTAAACTCACCTTCAAAATAANTCAAGTATTTTTGACAGAAAGGGGAGATTTGAGATGGGCCGGAAGTTGGACATGATGTCAGGTGTGAGTCCAGGTCTTTTGAGAATGGGTGTGACAGCAGCCAGTTTGAGAGAGTGGGGAACCGACCCAGATCTGAGGGAGGAGTTGATGATGGTGGCGATGAGCTGGGAGATGGCAGGGAGGCTCTCACAAACTGGAAATGGAACATTGAGTCAATAGAAACATAATATACATATTACAAATACTAATATTTGGCAATTTTGAGACACACCATCAAAGTTACCTTTTAAACACCTGAAAGTCGCTGTATATAAAACTACTTAAACTTTAAGAGGGACCATTTTCTCTAAATATTTGTCATAGCTTGAGCTACGGAGAGACAGATTCTGTATAGATGAACTAAGAATCTAGGGCAATGGTCCAGTGTATTTAAAGGTGACCTATCATGCAAAATGCACTTTTGTTTGTCTTTTATAAATGAACATGTGTCCCCGGTGTTCCAGGGAACTCACCAAGTGTCAGAAAACACAACCCTCTCTCTTTTCCTCCATACCCAAATCTCTTAAAAAGGGGCCGCAACGGATCTGATACAGACTGATCCAGATTTGAACACTTCTGTGACCTCACAGAAGTGGCGCTACGGCTATTGGGCCAACTCCACCAATCAGGAGACAGCCACGGAAATTGCCGTTGGAAAGCGCTGGAGACGCTGTAGTACATATGCCAGGCCTGTAGATGGTGCTGTTCTCACAGAATCAGCCCATGCAAAGACAGTGTTCAATTGAGAGAAATGAGGAATGGCTAAAATGCATGATCTGTTTGGTATTTTGAAAAATAAAAAGTATAAATATGCCTTATATAGGTATGGTCCTACACTATATTATTCAAATATAGCATGATAGCTCCACTTTAAGTTAGATTTTATATTTCAGTGCAAATATATTCCAGCATGTTATGAACCTATATCCAAACAAACCGACTGCTCGTGATGTAAATACGTTTATTGAAAACACAAACACTTTTACACACAGGAGAAAAAAATAAATGGCACATGTTTTTCTTCAACAGAGTATAAAAACAGAAAACATTTCTTGGATATGGTGAACCCACGGATACACTTTGTCTTTGTTTAGAACATGTCTGATAATGCTTTAGATATTGTTTGTGAAAGCATTTGCTATAAATGGACATAAAGACAGAACAGGAGCGATGAGTGTCAGAAAACTTTTTCATGTCCTACCATTTGATTTATAAAACACACTACAGCTATATTAAAGTGAGGACAGAGTGTACATTTTTTTAAAAACAATAATAAATAAATATGAGTCCCTACATCCCCTTCACATACATCAACTTAGAGAAGCAATAAAAGATGCTTAAAAATAAATTGGGAGGACAGATCGGAAGGAAGATTCACCGTCAGGGAGCAGCCTCGAGACACGGTCCAATTATCTGCGGAAAAAGCATGACAGCAAAAGACAAACTCATTATTTATTCCCAAAGAAATTTAATAATAATGTAACACTGGTGAAACAAACTAAAAAGCTTGAAAAAGATACATGAATCTGCAGGTGAAACTGTATGTCTACTGGACTTATTGATTTATGTCTGACTAAGAAAGGGATATTAAAGCTTACTCTAAAGCCAATACAATTTTTTTTTAAATATGATTGTTCATTAGATGATGCAATAATGTAAAGTAGGGCTGGGCAATATGTTGATATTATGTCAATACTGTGATGTGAAGCTAAATATCTATATGCATTTTGCTTATTGTAATAGCTCATGGGACTTTTCATCGTTTTTAAGGCTAAATAACAATACAGTCTTTTCTAAACTTTGATAGCTGTTTCATTATTTTCCTTTACCCACTTAGCCAATATAACTAATGATTATTTATAAAAAATGTTGTTGTTGGCCCAATGACCCCGACTCAAAACTGACCTCAGACTCTTTTCAACTCTATCTTCAATAAAGTCAATGGAGGCTAAAAGAAAAAAAATCGAGATATTTGATCAGAACTATTGTAACATTTGATTTTCTCCACATCAACCAGCCCTAATGTAAATGGATCATCTGCAATTCTAAAGTCTACTGAAGTCATGCAATGAAAGCGTCTCTCACCTGTCCAGACGGTTGACCACGTCCCTCACAGTGTTGATGAGATTCTCGTGCTCCTGGGGGCAGCTGACGATGATACTGTGGAGCTTCTTCATGTAGGAGTCGATGCTGTCCAGAGTGGGCGTCTCTCCACTCGCTGTAGGACAACAATGAAGGATATTAGTACTCAAAAATAAGTACTGGTGCTTACCACCCCACGCACCAAACTGCGAACCTTCGGGGACAGAGCCTTCAGTGTGGCAGCCCCCACCCTCTGGAACGCTCTCCCTGCGGAGATTCGCAACATCCCCACACTCGACGCCTTCAAAAGGGCCCTCAAGTCCCATCTGTTTGCCAAGGCTTTCGGCCCCTAATCCTTTTGTTATGTTTGTTTTTGCCCTATTACTTGTAAAGCGACCTTGGGTCCCTTGAAAGGCGCTATATAAATCCAAGCTATTATTATTATTATTACTTGGAATTGTCTTTTAGCTGAAAGATCCTCATAGGACGACACAAAACTTTAAAAGTATATTTATTCATACCCACTAAATTGTCTTAACAAACCATGTTGCTAAGTTATATTTACTTCTAATTACTGCCGATAAAACCTTGAATAAGCATTTGTGTTTACAGCTATGGGCATTTTATATTTGGATATTTTGGACAATGTCAGAAATCAATATGACAATTTCCATCAGAATACGATTGATTCAAGCACAACACTGCTACTACTACTACTACTACTACTACGTGCTGTGGCTGCAAACACATCAAAGGATATCCCAGTAGTGTATTAAAATATTTAATAGTGAGCATGTTTAATGACCGGTATATCAAGTTTTCAATTGTAGTTAACCTTTGTAAAGTAAGTTAATAACTGGAAATGGCTCATTTACCGTGATAACAAATACAATCAAAGGAAAGCCTTCACTCGGAACAAGCTTTGATGTTATCAGTAATTAATTTATAGACACTTTCTTTTGAAATGAAAGCGCCACAGAGCTTCCCTGACGCTAGGTTTAAGTGGATTTTGCAATCATCTTTCATTGTCAAGCTCTTATGAAATAATTCCAGTACTGTTCGCAGAATCCGTGTTTCTGCTGTGTGAGCAAGAAATTCAAATAGGTGTGGAGGAAGAATTACAAGAGAAAAGCTGTGGGTGTGAGCTCAGCACAGGTTCTCTGTGTGCAGAAAACAAGTAGGAACAAAGTGAGAGAACACATTCCTCAAAAGTAAATAATGATAAGGTTAAAATTAAGAAAAGACCAAAGCCTGAGAACACGGTAAAAGTCTCTAAAAGAACAGCAAATACACTCGAGCGGAGACGTTATGAACACTCCTACATTATCATTCATGCTCCAACTAATTTAAAATCTGACCTTGTTGCAAATAGTTTACTACAGTATTCATGTCAAGGGATGCATTACTGGAATGGGGTATTAAGACAAAAGTGGTTTATATTGTGCACTGATCAATATCAGCAGGCCCAAGAGCCAAATTGCTCACTTTGAGAAATAAAAGAAAATCAATTTCATTTTTCCCACACACAGCAGAATGTTGATTAAAAACGAAATATTTATTGTTGTGAGTTTCCCAAAACGAATGCTCTTATTATAGACCGTCGTGACAGAGGAGACACGAACTCTCTATCAGCAAATATCTGAAAAACTCAGGAGGCTGCAGTTGTGCCCGGCTAAATGAGTCGTCTAGGATAGTGCCGAGTCATTCATCATCTTTTTATTGAAACAAAAGAACAACAAGAAAAAACTAAAATGACTATCTCAAAATGTCACTTGTTCCAAATTAGGTGGAATAACCTTTAGATATATATCAAAAAGTGAAAGGTGCTAGAAAAATCTCCTCGGATAGAATGATAAAAAATGTTTTTTTAGGAAGAATGAATTTTTTCATGTGTGTCCTGTTCACATGACAAGAATTTTATTAGGAATACTTTCACATGAAAACTATGCAGCGAAAAATCATCGTAATTTTCAGAAGGTCGATTTTTCGCATTTTTTTTCATCAACCAATCACGTTGTACGAAATGGGTATAAATGCATATATATATTTTTTTAGATTATAAACAAATACATGCTGTCCTCAAGATGGTTAACTTCGCTTCTCCTTTCAACCTTGATAAAATGAGCGCATACAAGAAGTACTTCCATTAACTTCCATGATAAAAGCCTGACACATTATCATATATGTAAAGTCAAACTTTTCCCCCGTGTGAAAAGGCCTTGAGAGTTTTTTTGATTCAGAATCAGAATACCATTATTAGTCCCACAGAGGGGAAATGTACATTGTTACAGCAGACATGAGCCAAAGACAGATTAATGTTACCTAAGAAGCATGCATAAAAAAGTATTAAAGATACAAAAATAAAAATTAAAAAAGTTACAAAATTAAAAAAATACACATCCTGTAACAGTTCTGAGTATTTAGCAGCCAGACAGTGATATGGGTCCTCACCTGGCAGAGGCACGGAGGAGAAGCTGGAGGTGAGCGCCTGTCTCAGGGTCTCCAGGTGCTGGTGGAGCAGCCCGTTGCGTCCCCTCTCCTGCATCACGTCGCCCTCCAGCCTCTCCACGGCGCCCCGCATGCTCTCCACGTGTTTCTGCAGCGCGGCGTTACGCTCCTCGTACTCCATGTTGGTTTTACGCAGCTGCCGCATCTCAGCCTCGCGCGCTGTTGTACACAAACACACAGAGAAAGAGGGGGACACAGCGGCATTCATATTTAATCTGCTTGAGAGAGGTGTGTTCTTTTCAAAGTTCAGAGCATCGCTGAGTTGGTGGAAGTATTCTGGGAGCACTTTTAAACAAATTATCTTGAGGTAGCCATGAACACGTTTAGAAACACTTAGACAAATGGATGTTTGAAAAAGTTACAGAGCTGGCTGAGTTGAAGCACTTTACCTTTGCTGTGGTTGAGGAACTCCTCAGTGAAGATCGGTATGTCGAACACAGTTCTGTCCTTCCCTTCACCGTCCTTCTGTTGATCAGAGACAGAAAGGGGAGAGGCTGAAGAGAGAACACATGTGGCCGCACACACTGACAGTGAGAGCTGGTCCTTTATCTACGTGGTTGGTAGGTGGGTGGGTAATTGATGTTATACCTTGCCACCGGGGAAATACAGTGATACAATTTAAGAAATGAGGAAGGCAAAGTAATTTCATCAGCAGTGCTGCTAAGATATCAAAGGCCTTGAAATGGTTTGCAATGAAATTGTGTTTCACAAAGATACAGCGCAGGTTTACTCCTTCCTCTGAAAGAACACATCATCCTTTCTCATTTCATAACATAATGAAATGTATGCTGAATCCCGTGTGCTTTGAAATCTGTGGAGGGGGAATCCACACAGGAATGCTGATTCCAATAAAGTCACCTTGACCATGACCCCTCAGCAGAACGCTTTAAGCCTCACAAAAGGAAACCTTTAATGACATGCAGAACTTAATACAAATGAATTACACACTTAGCAAAAGCCAAGTGTTTGGATTAGGAACACAAACACAGCACCAAAGAGGATTATCACAGCTTTAGTGATGCAACAATAAGCATTTAATGGGTTGAGCAAGAGGAGGGCTAACAAAGCAGATTTAGTTTCCTGAGTGAGAAAATAACAGAAAACCATGGTAACACAAACTCAAAATAAATTCAATTTGTGCTTTTTTTCGCACCCGGGAAACTAAATGTGTTAATATGACCTGCCAGCACTTTTTCTATCCTGTTGTGTATACAGTACATTCATATTTATGGGACCATGTATGCAACAACATGTATATACGGTACGTCCACACAGCAGCTTTGAAAAAATCTTGAAAATCTTGGAGCTGGGCGTGTCTGAGAGCTTGGGGATTTTTTGCGACCAACAACCAATCACATGAATCTCCCGCCACCGACATACAAAGCAAAAAACCCCGGGGATTTTATGCGAGCAATATATATATATATATATATAAACTCCCCAAACAGGCAAAAACCTATCAGTTTCACCCACTGTCTCTGCCACCTCCCTCCATGCCTGGTTCCTCCGGTTCGTATCCCGGTAAATGAACAGAGACTGATCATACAGCACGGGGTGATTCACTACTCGCAGCATACACGCGGTTTGATTGGCTAGCGCTTGTACTGTCTGATTTGCATAAACAGGATTTGATTGGCTGACGCTTCCAGCTCAGCTTCAAAAGTTGAACATTGCTCAACTTTTGAATCCTGAAAATCCTGAAAATCTTCGATTTGCTTCCCCACAATGCAGTTCGGCAAAAAGCNGCTTACGGTTGTGACCCGTTATCCCCCGGTATACCCTAGTCAGCCCCCCTAGTTAGACCAATCAGCGTGCGATTACCGTACAGCCAATCACAATGCGTGATGTCATTGGTAAGCGACGGACCCCGAACACATATGGTAGGGCGAACACATATGGTACTGACTGGCCGTTTCTCAATCTCGAGGATGCTGGCTTGGTAGTCGCGTACTTCCAAGTCACTTCCTTCAGAAACGAAGCAAGTATGCTTCAAAGCCACGAAGAAAAATGGAACAGGCTAACAAGTGTGCCACTCTCTCAAACGGTTTCAACATAAACTGTACCGAAAATAAATACCTCACGATGTCTATCTAATTATGAACTTGCTTTACTTTCACGGAACACATTTTTGGTGATAAGAAAATGTAACAAAATAACATATTTACCAACACATGTTCTACGCCACTACATACTTACATTTAAATGTGTGCTGCATCGGTTCAGCCATTCTCCGCAAGGGTTTTTGAAATTGGTCCGTGCGCAAAGCATCGTGGGGATTTTAAGGACTCGAAGTCTACCCATGTGCATCCTCAAAATTTCCCCCAAACCAAGGACGCGGCCTCGGTGGGATTCCAAGTACGCTGGAGATTGGAACAGTCCTTCGGCGGCACTCGATGACGTAGCATCCTTGAAATGTTGGCTTGGAAGCCAGTATCCTCGAGATTGAGAAACAGCCTTACATTGACTGAGGAAAGCAAATAATGAGTGTTGACTTTCAACACTAAATAAGGCATGTATTCATATGATATAGTCAAACCCTGCAACCATTTGCCTTCTTAGCCTTATTTTTTTTATAAACACTAACATCTTGTATCAAATTGAAGCAGCAACATGAGCAACCAAACAAACCAACATCATTACCAGATCATGTACCAAAAGTCCGTACTGTACTGGGGAAGAGGGCGTTCAGTTACGCTGCTCCTGTGGCTTGGAACAAGCTGCAAGTTGAGCTGAAACTCAGAGAGCTGGTCTCTTTAAACAAACTCAAAGCTACTCTAACTGACCTTGAATCAGCCGCTGTGGCTGTAAATGCTTTGGCTAACTGTTGTATGACTGTGTTGTGATTGTGGGTTTTAAAATGGTCTGTAACTGTGCTGTTACCATTCCTGGGCCAGGACGCTCTTGAAAAGGATATTTTAAATCTCAATGAGACCTATCCTGGTTAAGTAAAGTTCAAATTAAAATAAATTAAAATGTAGTGGTTTGGTGCCTTGCTAATTGGCATCTTTATACTTAAAACCAAATGTTTAAGAACATTACAAGTACATACCTGTATTTATTTGTTAATGTAAACTAACTTTAAAAGGAAAATAGACACACAACTACATAATCAAACTGAGAGCTTGCTAAACGTATTACATTCATTGTATATTTATTTCCATTTTAGTCGACCTGGAAGCAGTAGTCCACCAAATGTAATAGCTGGTTGATCCGATTGTCACCAGATATATAACGTTTTTATCTTGCTAACTACTTTTCAAACAGCAGAGCTTTAATATGTTGGTGGGCTAACTGCCAGATTAGAAGGTTGTTTGAGCCAAAATGCTAATTGTGCTTTTGTTTATTAGTTTTAGTATAATAATGATAAGACTGCACACATTGTATTTGTTGTCTGTTATGAAACTACTTTTTTCACAACTCATTTGTCTTTAATTTAAACTTTGTGACTTCCCTAAACATATCGTCCCCTATGTGTGATTGTAATGGTTTGGTCCACCTGTTCAAAAGTATGCATGGCTTTTTGATATCTTCAATTAATCAGGAAGTGATAGGGGCATTTTTATTGGAGGTGAAGTCGCTACACTAGTTTCAATGGTTGATTCTACTCGACCCCCTGCTGCCTCTCTACCCAGACCTCACCTCCCCTGTGTCGCTTGCCTTTCTGCTTCTCCTGAACCTTCCTGGTGAAATGTTTGTAGGCCTCCGTCTTCTGGTACTTCTCCAGCTCCTGCATGTAGCGCTCCTTATCTCGCTCCGCCTCATCCAAGTATCGCTGCAGAGAGAAGAAAGAAAGGTGAGGAGAGTTGGAAGGACTCAGTGAAATATGAGGATTTGGAGAGTTCTTTTTCTTATCAGGATTAGTTTCTTTCAAAAGGCAAAAAAATGTAATTTCCTAAATTAATAACCTGCAGTAATACGAGGCTTAAAACAGATTAAAGCATGTTGTATTATCATTAGTTTGGGATTTAGAGGAAACACTTCTAAATCCATCTTTGTGCAAAGACCTGGTGCCAGGAAAGTGGATCCGACTGAGCTCTGAACTCGTGGTTTAACAATTAGATACACATCAGCAGGAAAGCTCTCAGGCTTTATCCAGTCTTTGCTTTTCAAAACAAAACATTTCCTAATCTTCTTCTTGAAAGAGAGCCAAGAAAAGCAGCAAACTGATAAAACACTAGCTATTTCGCTAGCAGACCAAGTTGATGCATTTTGATAAAACAACATGTGGAAAAGCATTATCATTTTTGTTGATCCATGATCGGCCATTTTTTTTAAAAAGGCCACCGAAAGTTCTCCGTGGTTGAATCACAATATCGTCCCTCAGATATCTTTGAAGTGGAATATCAAATTGTTATGAAAAATCTGCCTGAACTCGACTGTTTTTCTCTCAGCAACTTCATCCTTTTGTATTCTTTTTCTGTTATTCTTGCTTCCCAGTTGAGGGCGTATCGAGGACACAATACAAGATGCCATCAAGTATGGCAAAACAATCTGTAAAGGATGTCAAACTAGCAAACAAAGCCATGTATAAGTCAGTGTTTTGTCAGCTCTGAAACAGTGACACCATGGACTCAACAGGCTTTTGTTCCGACACGCTTTTTGTGTACAGGGAAAAAGAGATAGATAAAGTTCTCTGCTGGTTTGAGAGTGGAAAATGTGGCTTCAGATTAAGTGCTGGCAGGTTGCAGCTGAACATTTCTGTCCGGCGCTCTGGGGCACCGTTGGAGCGATTACTGAAAGTAATGACAATTAAAAATCCATCAATTTGATCATCAAAAACTGAACAGATTTTACTGCTGGCTGTCCTGCCTCTGGTCTGTTGATTCCCTTATCACTGCTTTTTCTAAACCGATATCGTCTTAGTTAGTTCCCTTTGTTGCATTCATATTTACAGTATACAAACTGATGAAGACGTTGATGTTTCCATGGGTACATTTAAACAGAGTAATACACAAAATTGACAATGGGAGAGAGGTCCCGCCCCTTAGCCTATAATGACAATGTGTTGGAGCGCTAGCCAATAGAAGCACGAGGGTTACATAGTGATGTCACTATGTTACGTTAGTAATCAAAGAAGTCCACAATGGAGGCGTTTCAGGCAGGGGGGGGGTGTGTGGGAGAGAAACTCCCTCTGGATGGATTTGGGGATTTTAGCCTTTGCAGACCATTATCATGCGCAAAAAACTATATAGCTCAATGATAATGGTCTGCAAAGGCTAAAATCCCCAAATCCATCCAGAGGGAGTTTCTCTCCCACACACCCCCCCCCTGCCTNTGTATTTGTTGGCATTAGCATTAGCATAGAGAGAGAATAACTTATGGCAACACAAAAGAAAACATGGGAGCGGTGGAGATGAGGATGTGTCGGCGTTCTGGCGATTTACTCGGAAGGCTTCAGTAGAAGCTGCTGGGAGTCCCAGCAGCTTCNTAATGCTAATGCCAACAAATACAATGGCGGCTTCACAAAACTTTTCAGAGTTTTACGGGGCGTGGTTTGCAATTCGCCCAGCCAATAGAAATTGGTACTTTTTCCCCCCCAGGATAGTACCACCTCTCTAGCAGGCACTAAAAATGAGTCTAAAAGTTCCCGGCACTAAGTACTCTTTTTGGTGTGAACGCAAAATAAGAGGTACTAATGGAACTAAACGGGAAAAGTACGGGGAAAAGTACTCCGGTGTGAATCCGCCTATTGTGAATTATATCACAATTGGAGTATAAATCAAAAATGTTTGTAATTAGTCATTTATCCAACCCTCATTGACACATGATTCCTCACAGTTGTTTTCTCAGTCTGGATCTTCCTCACTGACCTGCTTCTCCTCGGGGGGCAGCTTGCTCCACTCGTTGCCCAGCATCCTGGTGATCTCTGGGAAGGGCACGTCCGGACGCTCGGCCCGAAGCTGCTCCCGTCTGTCGTTCATGAAGCGGACGTAGCCCGTGAGGGGGGCCTTGGGTGCGTTGCTGTCCTTCATCGGCTTCTTCCTCTTCCTCCCCTTGGTCCAGTTGCCACGTCGGGGCTTCTGCAGAGACGACAAAAACAGAGATGTTTTGAAGCTTCAGGTAGCAGTCCTGTGTGTTATGTAATGGCAGGACATTCATTGGAGTTTGAATCGGAAAACATTTTCATGTGTTAACAGCGAGTCCAGCTCTTACCTCGTCTCCATTTCTCTGGCCGTTGTTGTCGGCGTTGGCTCCAGGAGAGGCGGTCTGCTCCTCCATGACCACGATGACTACGGTGAAGATCTGGGGGGAAAAACAGAGGGAGATGTTAGAATAGGAAACTTCTCAAACCAGTAGGATGAAAGCTCGACGTGAGACGAAGACATTGTTCTGAAAGTCACAAGTAAATCTCAATTATCGCAAAATATGCCCTTTTTTTTTTACCAACTCATATTATTTGTGCTCAAAGAAAATATCTATTCTTCTGTATAATTTTTTCCAAATGGGCTCCGTGACATAGAATTGATTTTCCATGGTTCTTTCCTCCAGCTTGATTGGAGGCTGTTGGATTGTTTCAAATAAAGTGGATCTGGCACATTAAGTGTTGACTTGAACAAATAGCATTAATGTTAGTGATTCAGGAAATGAAAAGAAAGTCATTTATTTGTGGCCGGCTTGCGGGAAAGTAATTACGTTTTTCTCATTCAAAAGGCAAAAGTCCAAGTGAAGTCACCACTCATGAGTCATTGGCTCCAGTCTGGTTTCAAGTCTTCGTTTTTTTCTCATCTCTGGTTAGAGCTACACACTTTCCTGCCATATATGATCTTGAAAGGTCATCCATTAGTTAAGGTAAGGCTTACCTCACCACAGACACACATAGACACACATTTTATCCCGATGAATGTGAATGAAGCACTTTGAGACAGGGTTTGAGCGAATCGCGGATTGTCGATTCTCAGTATTGTACGCTATCCAAACGTGCTCTTGGCCAGTCACGCTTCCTCTAATAGAAATGTCTTGCTGCTATCAATCATCATTGAGCAATTTAATGAAACAAAACAACAACACCCCCACTCCTTAGATGCTATTTTAGCCTATTTTCAACAGGAGGAAGTAGCTGTTGAACTGTCACAGCTACATCTCAAAAATCTCTCTGGGAAATAAAATCTGTTCTCTAGCTGAACTTCTGTTCAAACTAAGCTTTCAAGAGTCGTGGTGTGGACAGATTTTTTATTTTTTTACTAGAGTTATATCATAGCTTGAAACACATTTTTACTACTAACTACTTTTAGAATAATATTAGGTCAGTTATGAAACACAAAAAATCGAACAACTCTAAATTAATTCAGGAAGCACCTAATTAAAAATATACTGACTCAGGGCTCTTCCGGGCAAACAGCCCAGGTTGTATTTTAACCTTTTGCCCCTCTTCTAAATAACTACGTGGGAAGCAAGCCTCTGTATCCTGGATGTGGTTTTGCCCCCTGTCACTAAGTACTGTGGGAAAAGTCACAGAGGAATTAGCCGGTCTACCACAAAAAGCACTTTTGGGAAGAAAATGAGGGGGAAATTCCCCCAACAGCAGCATCAGTTAGGCAGGGTTTCTCTCTCATACTCTATGATGCCTGAGGTCAGCTTCTAGTGACACATCAAAGTCATACAGATACTGACAAACAAAAAGGTGTGTCGCCTATTAAACAAACTGTACCAGCAGGTAGGGCTTTAAGATGCTGATGCTTAACTATGAACAAACACTCAAGCTAACAAACATGTAAAATACTTTATATTCCCAGTGTTTTGCTTCCTAAACCTCACAAATAAAAGCTATGCCATAGTACCCTCTGCTGGGTGAACGCACACAATACATGATACATGGTTTAACGTGGACAGAGTAATATCTCTACACTCAGTGCTTCACTATTTCTTAAGTTCACTTTACACACAGAAAATGCGTTTATCTTTTTAGACTCCTCAAGCATTGCTCTGTATATTTAAATGATGATATATATGACTGTTTGCAAGCATTTAAATATTCCTATTCCAAGCTATGCATCCTAGAATTGGCTGCAATAAATACAAGGCAAACATAGACCTAAAAACTGTGCTATCCTATATTTTAAATCCGAAAAAATAGCTAAATAAAAGTAATTAGCACATGTTGTTGTTATGTTAGCATTGAGCGTTGTTTATTGGTTGTAGTAACGTTACTGTGAGGTCCTTAATGCTTATGTATGAGCACCCAGTCAGCAGGGTTGAAAGCGTTGGTGTTAGCAAATGCTGTGGTAAATATGGTAAGACAATATATAGTCACACTCGTTAGTGAGTGGTCAGAATCTAATGTAACGTAAAAACGTATGTCATTTTAAATTGGCAGACGTTTAAATGTTGATGATATTCTCACAAATGGTGTGAGCATTTTTATTAGCTAGCTTCGGTTATACAAATGAGCTAATGTCAGTTTTAACAGCTGCGGTGCATAAAATGCGCTTTTCAGCATGTAGGACTGTCTTAAATTAAAAATGTTTAAAAGCAAAGACATATTGAAGATATCATCAGAAAAATTCGTCTAACACTAGGACATTGGACTGATGTTCCTAGCTAGCGTTAGCACTCAGTTAGCAAGCAGTCAGCTAGCATACGGGCACCTATTTTTTTGCTGTAGGTTACATTAACTCGTCAAGATGAGATTTCATACTATGTTAACTGAAATATTGAATGTATATTTATCAAAATCATCGAATGAAAACTAACCTTAGATAACGTAATCCGTATCTGTACCTGTGCAAATGATTTTCCTAATCAAAACAATACAGCAGCAGCCTGGACATAGAATCAAACCACATAGACAGGCATGTAGCTAAGTTTGCTTAGTACTAAAAAGATGCTGCTATATTTTCCAGTATTTCCTAATAATGTATCGTATTTGTGTTTGTCCTTCTTTAGAAATGAAAATAGAGAATGAATCACAGAAACATCTGAAATGCATTGTAAATAGATACTGTAATATGTTGACTTTAACTGGATATATATGGATTCAACCTATTTATGGTACACACCAGAAACAGGAATATTATATTATTCAACATGATGTGCTTTGAAACTTCAATAGGAATCAACCAATGAAAACACAAATAACCCTACACAATTGAATCCAACACAAAGAAAGGACAATTAATTTAATTAGAGCAAACTGATCTGGATATTCTACTTCTATGGCCCCTCGTTGGTCACCGTTTTCTTCGTGTACATAGACCAATGTCTTTAAGGGTGTTGCTGCCCCCTACTGTTAGTTTTACTAATTACATTTATCAAATGTATTTCCATACAGTTTCAAGATTCAAGGCTTTTTTTTGTCATTCGTTCATAGCTACAGTGTAGTTATGTCGATGAAAATCTTAGGTCACAGGCTCCTCCAACAGTGCAACACAATACAACAGATACATAGTGCAAATAAATACAATAAATTGAATATAAGTAGTGCCATAAGAGACTATATACAAGTGATAACTAATTTGTAAATTGAAAAACAGGTGAATGTTATGGATGTTCTTAGTTCAGGTGTTTAACAGTCTTATGGCCTGTGGAATGAAACTGTCCCTGAGTCTGGTGGTTTTAAACCTGATACTGTTACAATAGTAACCTCCCTTAGGGAATGTCAAGCTATATTTAAAAGACGTGAAAAAAAGACAAAACATTTGGGCTGGAAAGAAGTATCAAATGGATTAGATTAGGACATTTTCATCTCATTTTGATGTACAGATTATTTAGGAAATAATTAGGCCAGAATCAGAGGTGGCAAGCCTTTAACTCTTTTTTTTTTTTTTTTTTTATGTAAAGGGCATTCATTGAGGTCTATGTTGAAGCTGCAATTTGAAATATCTCCATCTGTCAAAGTGTTGGAGCTCTAGCAGGGCCGCACAGACACACAGCTCACTTATAGCAACATCTACAATGCTGGAAACCCTGGGGTAAATCATTGGTCAATTATTTTATTCTTTTGAGGAGAACACACTGATTACTTAAAAAGTCCTTAAGCACAGCCTCATCGTTTGGGCTAATTGGCCTGTCCAAACAGGAAATTCGGTAACACTTTAGATTCCTCTTATGGACGTACACAGGAAAAGTAATGAAGCTCCCAACCCAGAAAAACCTCCCCTAACTTGAAAGATATAAAATGAACAAGAGAGCGAGAAGACTAACACTCTAATTCCAAATTACCAGATCGCAAATCAACACCCAGGCGGGAGTTACCTAACTGTGGCTGCAGTCTAATTGAAACTTTGATTGCAATCTTATTGCAATTACCCAAAGTTAATCCAACCCAATTCTCAGGCTCATTACACATAGGTTGGGTACATCCACAGTTCAGAAAGTTAAGTCTCCTTAACATTTCGTTTTTTCAAGATCTTGTAGATCAATTGCTTGGGATGTAATAAATGTTTTCCCAGAGATTCTCCCAGAGAAATAACAAACCTCTGAACCATCATTTACTGTAATTAAACCCTTTAACATTCAATTGATTCTGTTTTTGTTTATAGTTGGAAAAACTCTTATTCCACATGTTCTGATTGTGTCACATGCATTATATACTCTAAAAGGTAAAAGATTGGTTTTATCACATCACAAATCCCTCATATTGTATACATTTTAAATATGTCATGGATCATTTTTATCGAGTTGTACGTATAAGGAAGTTACAGCCTTTAGTCACATGTCTTGTGGCTTTTTTTTGCATTCAGAGGCTGCTGTCAGTGAAAAAACTGACGTCTCTGGCTTTTCAACAATGGACATTTCCCTTCAACTCTGATGAACATCAATGCAAAATAGCAAGTCCACAAAGCCCACACCAAAAGATGATATCTGGTATTGAGTTTTAAGATGGCTGAAAAGATTCTGCTATAAAATCAATTGAAGCTCTCAACTGTTTACCAATTTCATTTATTTATAATAAAGATCTCACCACAATGCAACCAGCGAGAACTAAATGCTGCTGGAAGCCATAAGGCTTTTTTTCCTGCATGGGGACTTACTCACAATCACAACAACAGGTAGGCAAATTAGATATGATCATTTTCTGTTGAGGTGAACAGAGGAAAAAAATCCTCTTGCAATAATATGGTAATCTGTACCAGCAGATATCTCATATTCTAGCTTTCCAAGAGTCATTCATTAATATTTAGCATTGCCTGTGGATTCATGTTTGTCTCTAATTGGCTGACTTGGAACACAGAACTGAAGCAGGCCAACTGTTCAAATCCCAGCAGCAGCATGTCTGGCTTCGATTTTAACGTTGTTGTATTTTTTTTTCTTCCATTCAGCATCAGTGGTCACTGCATAGTATCAGAAGGCTGTGAAACGGAGAGCCAGGTTCAATCAGCTCTAAACTGGAGACTCTTCAGATCCCGGCAGGCGTCCAGCTGTCGCCTGTACGGTTATCCACCTGTCACGTCACGTCCAATCAGCCACTCGCAGCCAGAGAGGTTGAGTGCAGAGGAAAGGGTTTCCTGCCGATGGCCCTCTGCGGGTCGGCCATATGTCCTTGCCAGTCGGCCTGTGTGGCCTGGAAAGTGACAACGTTGTGACACACACACTGCATGCATCAAGCCCTCCTTCTGCCTCAGGATATACACGATGATAATGTCACATGACAGGTCAGGAAGGTGATGATAGATAATCTTGGCAGTATTATCATCTGTGTAAAAAATTATGCTAGTGAGTAAATAAGTTGGATGTGAAGTGAGTGTCGAGCACTGTTCATTTGTATTGTTTTAAAGCAGGGGTGGGGAACCTCCGGCCTCCGGCCCGTATACGGCCCGCGAGACCATTTGGTACGGCCCTCGAGGTAATTTATAAACACACGCAAAAAAGGCAAAAATTCAAGAAATCGAGACCGCAAAATAATTAAACAAGCTTATTTTTCCTGGCCAAGGTCAGGGTCCTTGAACACAACACGAGCCTAACGTGTCATCACGTGGTATATGTCTCGTCTGACAGGAGTGTAGTTCTAACGGAGAGCACCAGAATGCGGCTCCGGGCCGGGACTTCACAAATTGCAATACCCATAAGGAGCCGTACACATGCCGCAGTTTTTGCGTGGCTGTGCCTTTAGTTGAAAGCCCAGTGGCGATCTGTTCATCTGTCATACTGATCATACAGTTAATAACTTTGTTGTTATTAGCATCTGGTTAGCTAGCTATGCTAACGAATATAAGAAGCTTTTACTCCAACCAGTGAGGTAAAGGCACATCTTTATATGATCATTATAGTTATAGAAAAATGAGAATAAAGTAAACAGGTATACAATACTAATATGACAGTACAAAAAAGTTGTTATTAATAAACAAGAATACAGTTTAAAAGGGAAGTGATTTGTAAAATATCCATAAAGAAAAAAATCTGCTTGCAGTTCTGTTTCATATGGGTGTTGACTGAGAGATGTATCCATAGATCTCTTCATGTTGCTCTCAAAGTGCACCAGATTGATGCTTTTAACTTCAACATTTAAAAAAAATCTTCCTGGTGGTGCATGCCCCCAAACCCCACTAGTTAGGTTTTTTTGTGTTGCCATAAGTTATTCTCTCTCCGTTGGTGCGCGGGGCTAATGCTAATGCTAATAATGCTAATGCCAGAAAATACAATGGCGGCTTCACAAAACTTTTCAGAGTTTTACGGGCCGTGGTTTGCAATTCGCCCAGCCAATTGAAATTTGTACTTTTTTCTCCCCAGGATAGTACCACCTCTCAGCAGGCACAAAAAATTGAGGTAAAAGTTCCCGGCACTAAGTGCTCTTTTTGGTGTGAACGCAAAATAAGGGGTACTAACGGAACTAAACGGGAAAAGTACGGGGAAAAGTACTCCGGTGTGAACGCGCCTAATTGAGTCATTGACTCAATTAGGCGCGTTCACACCGGAGTACTTTTCCCCGTACTTTTCCCGTTTAGTTCCGTTAGTACCCCTTATTTTGCGTTCACACCAAAAAGAGCNAGACACTTTATAATAAAGCTGCTTACCGACTTTCCCTGGTTTCCCGTGTGTTGCATTTTGGTTCTCAGCTCATTCGTGACAAATCCAGTGTTATTATAGTGATACTTTAGTCTGGCCTTCACTGCAACTATTTATTGTAACCTTGTAGCAATATATACAACAGGAACCAAATGACCCTGTGTAATATGAAAGCGAGTCATCGAGAATTTTTACCTGACCCTGACGTTTTTCTCAGCTTTACTGAATATTTTACAGTCTTTTTAACGACGTTACCGTTTCGCGTTTTTGCTGGGATTTCAGCAGTTGTGTAGATTGAAAAATCAAGATGAATCTTTAGTAGTGGGGATTTGAAGAACTCATTTTAGATGTGTGTAAATGTTTTCAAGAAACCTAAAAGACCAAAATAAATGTAAATTTGTCCAGCAGTCTAATCTTAATCCTCCAGTTACACATAAAGCATGCAGGCATACAGTATGAACAATCCTGCTTGTGATGCAGCCAGCTGTCTGCTTACACAATGGTACAAACATTAGGAATATCACAAGCCAATGTGTTTGAGTTGCTGATGCTAAATGCAAATTCACATACCGACTGAACATTTATGTGTGCACAGTACGGGTCCATGCATAGGCTGTACATCAAACATGTCACATGAAATTCAATGTTTGTTATGTGAACTGGTTAAGCAGTAAAAGGACATATTTTGTCGTCCCATGTCAATCATGTCAATGAAGGACACGATGGACACGTACCACTATTCCCTCAAGCCACAGGCATGTTTGCCTTTGCTGCAGTGCAAATACATGTAACACTGCAAAGTGCAGATACATGTAGGACAAGAGTTCACATCTGGTGACCTTGCTGATATCCCATAACCAACCTGTCCATCACCCAGGGGAGAGGAGCGGGTGAGGACATCAGGTTCAAACACATCTGCCTATTGCAGCTGTGACAATTCCCCTGATGTTGTTAAAATGCCGGAAAATACTGTAACAGCTCAAGTTATGTTGTTGTTCAATAGAATGCACACAGAGATACACAGCAATGCAAAAAGCGATGCAATGTAATCGTTTCTTTGATCCAACATGACATCCATGACTTGAATTGGTCACAGCGACAATGAGCGGCTTGTTGCTTCATACATAAAAATCTGTTTCCCCAAGAATGTCATGAATTTATTAAACTAAAACTGTTTCACGCTAGTCCATTTCTTGGAGATGCTGCTTGAATAATTGAACTGAACATACATTTATCAAAGGTAAAACATTGACTGCATTTTTCGTCCATTTGAAATCCTTTTTGTGAAATTAAAAACAAAAGCACAGGGATCTGTCTTTTTCCATTCATTTCAGACTAAAATGAACACACTATTCAGCTCGTCTTTTTTTCCACAAAACATGGCACAAACAAGTGAATGAGTTTGTCTGCTGTTTCGAGCAAGCCATCAGGTTTGAATGCACTCCAAAGTCACAATCCACACAGCAGCCACAATGCTCGTGATGGGGATACAAGCTACAATTCAATTTGTTCTACTTTTTCATAAAAATACCCTGCTAGAATTAGTCAAATTAAGTTGTCAAGCTGTTGATGATTTGTGTTTGGTATATAGGTGAGTCCCACTTTAAAAAGTAAAAGCATTTTCTACAAGATGAATTGGCCGTTTAATAATTGTATTTGATCAGAGTAATTACCTTCTTTAAGGTTTCTCAGTAGTAAGTGGTTTTATACATCAAACCATTTATAAAATCCTTGTTACCTGCTGCCGTCTTTGCAGCTAAAAGTCAAATGTGGTGTGTTATGACCGGCTCGTAGGCCACAACGGAAAGATAACAAGACGTACACGAGTTTCCAAAAGCAACGGCACATTTATTGCGGTTGTTCAAGATAATGCACAAGATGGATGGACGAGGGGAGAGGATCGCCGTGTTACTCCTCCTGCGGCTGGCTTGGAGAGAGTCAGGGCCGCCTTGTGACTCCAGGCAGCTGGGCTTAATAGCACGTCGGCTCCGGCCTGGTGTCCGCGATCGCGCTGATTGGCCTCTTCAGCTCCACCTGTAACACACCTGCACACAGGCTCTGGGGCCTTCACAGGTGCTAAAGATGACAATGTTATATTTCTCCAGCATCCCTGGAGGCCAGTCCATCTATATAGCTAACTCTGCGTACTTTATCTAACCTTTCTGATACAGTATCTCCCTACAAGTATACCTAAAAGACATTTAAGAACTATTTTAACTTGCTTGGATCAGTTTTGTTGACGACTGTTCGGTCCAAAGTAGGTTTGGCATGCTGACTAAGAAAAATCCATCCATTAGAGAAGGTTATTTGTCTTCAATGTGTGCTCAAACAGACAATGCGTCTTTTGGGCATAATCTTTGAACGTGGCCATCAATCATGCTATATTTGAATAATATATTGTAGGGCCATACCTATATAAAACATGTCTGTGAAGTATTTTTTTTCAAAATACCAAACAGATCATGCATTTTAGCCATGCCTCATTTCGCTCTATTTGCTCTGTTCCAGCCCTGTTTTCGCAAGGGCTGATTCTGTGGCAAATGAGCTGCAGCTGACCACGCCCCCCTGCAAAGGAGGGGGGCGAGGCACGAGCGTCCAGTTACCATGCTGTTACCATGCCACGGCAACCTCTCATTCCCCTGATAGGTGGAGAGTTGCCCATATAGGCGGAGCTCCTTGTTTCTGACATCAGAGATATTTCAAATCTGGATCAGTCTGTATCAGATCCGTTGCAGCCCCGTTTTTAGAGATTTGGGTATGGAGGAAAAGAGAGAGGGTTGTGTTTTCTGACACTTGGTGAGTTCCCTGGAACACCGGGGACACATATTCATGTATAAAAGACGTACAAAAGTGCATTTTGCATGATAGGTCCCCTTTAAACTTTATTGATTCGTATTTCTGTTTGAAAAATTGTAATATGCTTGACTAATATACAATATCCAGTACATAGTTGTTTTGTTTTCGTAAATTGTGTGTAATCGTTTAATATCACACCAAACTTTGTGATGTATATAACTCCAGCATATTGTAACAAAATTGAAAGGGCAAATTAGTGGAACTCATAGGGACCTTTCTCTTATATATCTTTTCTCCCGGGGCCCATTCATCCTGAAATGCCTTCATTTAGACTTAAGATTCATGGTCTGCTTTAAAAGATCTAATATATGCAGAAGTAAAGAGTATTGCATAAACGTTTCCTCTTTTCCTCATAACCCAATGCAAAGTGTGGTGTGCAGAGCTGCATAAACCCTGCGAATAAGCCTCATAACCATCCTCCACAAAGTCAATACAGCATGCGTGAGAATAGGGTGCATCCATCAGCTCTCGTTGCTATCATCCCGTGGTTCATTTTGTAAGATTTTCTTACTTATTGATTCTCTTTTGTCCATTATCTGCCAGGCGGTGCAGGGAAAATGATAAACGTGACATGGTTGGGCACGAACGCTGTCATTGTGTATGAATTTAGATAAGACATTTAAAGCTCATTGCCGAAGCGTCATACATCAAGTTATTATCCATTGTCATCTTCTCTCGCCTCTTTAGTCATTTACAAAGGGCAGTCTAGTCGCTTTCGAGCCATCATTGGAAATCTGGGTTGCTTCGCATAAAAGGTCTCATCTGTTTTATTTAATCTGTCTCCATTGGGTGTTTCTGTGAAAATATGTGCTGCCAAAAGGCTTTATAGCGTGAAGGAATGGTCTTCAGATGTGTTTATTTTTCCCTCGGTTGTCTCCTTTTTTTAAGACATACATTTCCTTTATTCTGACAAAGCGCCAATTACATGTTCTTTATTCTTGGCATCGCCTCTGAATTATTTCAATCATTTTGTCTCTCAGAGCTGTTGTATAAGTGTACCTACTCTTTTCTCAGCATCTCTGTTGAACTTATGCACCTGCTTCATATGGAAATGTTATTCCAGCAGTGATTGGTAGGGCGTCTTTACTTATCTAAGATGCAGATACAAAATGTATGAAGTCTTGTTCACTGTGTAGAAAACACAAACAGAATAAGATGATAATAATAAGCATAATACAGGGCAGTGAATCGCATTAAATTCACATCTCAATCAGTCATGCCTTCATAACATTAAAGGTCAGATAACAGCAGGTAGGTGTAGAAACACAATGAAGAAAGGCTGCTCTGCTTACTAATAACTCTGAAACACACTAATGAACATGCATCTCAT
Source organism: Notothenia coriiceps (assembly GCF_000735185.1). NCBI lineage: Eukaryota > Metazoa > Chordata > Actinopteri > Perciformes > Nototheniidae > Notothenia > Notothenia coriiceps. Next base: position 26,714,685 of record NW_011369945.1, read on the forward strand.
TTAATTGGTGTGTACTAAAATAGCAATGTACAAATTGTGTTTAAGGTATTCATGCACAAGACTCCAGAAAGTCAATACTGTCCGCTAATAACACCAAACTTAAATTCATAAAAGTATTTATTTTTAATTTTGAGATGTCAATCACCTGTGTGATATTAATCTTTTTCTGCTATTTCTTCATGAATGCCAGACTTTGTGAGCAGAAAGAGGAATCAAATCGCTGTGTGATGAAAATGGATCGGGAGATGATGATAATGACAGCTTGGAGATATTCCAGGTTCACCCTGTGGTCATGATTACATACAGTATGATCCCTTTTTCCCCCCAGGTAGTTTCACTCAGAAGTTCCAACAATAAGGGTGTACAGATCGCTGAAATCTGCTGGTGTGCTGTTTTTGGGTTCTTATATGCTGCAGCACAGGCAGTATGAGAAAAATAAAGAGATTTTTAACATTACAGCATTTAAACATTAGTAGAAATACAGATATGAACCTTGAAAAGTGGATAATAGGGCCCCTTTAAACGTCTCAGCCCTCTGCGGCCCATCCCTGCTCCAGCAACAGGTTTTTGGGAAAGAAAAAGAAAAAGTCTCCACAGTGTGTTCTCCCAGCATGAAATACTCCCACTCATTCATCTCCATCCCATTATATTTCAACATCATCCCTCTTTCATTCTTCAGGTTAGCTACCTAAGTATAATTAGACAGTTGCATAGCAACAAGATGCTGCAAAAAGTCCTTGCGCCCTTTGAGCTCTTCTTCTCTGTGGTACTAGCAAAGCTCACAGCTTTGTGTTTGTGCGTGAGAAGAAAGAGGAACTAATGTGCTGCCACATTCACGTCATACACTGAACCATAACCAGTTATGCTGATGAGGTCATTAACTTAGCTAACACATGCATTACTTAGCATATGTTGACATCCTTGTTTTCAAACAACACACGGTAGTATAAATATTAACTACCTATCTTAAAGCATGAAAGGACTGCAGTAGATTTATTCTCATCAATAACCAAATGAATGCAGCTGAGGAAAAAAGCTAAGCCAATTATCTGCTCGATAGCTCGCTGTGTGCTTGTATGACCTTTATTTCATTCGATGTTTATGTCAGTGTTCAACCGATGTGCCACCAGTGTTCATACAAGCAGATGGCATCATCATTACCCAATGTAACAATCATAATGTTATGCACACAAATGTATATCTGACCACACCCTCATACTGCTTGCCAGTGGAAAAAAGGAACATTTACTTTTGATTTTCTACCTGACAACAGAGCATCTTATCCTTTTCTGTTCTATATTCCATTTAGTTTCTTGTGAGGAGGAAGAGATACACAATTAATGTTGTATTCATCTTTATAAAACACTCTATCTAAATGGTGTGTCTTTTTAAATCTTTCTGTTTTAAAGCCTGATCCATAACACAGAGAGTAACAGAAAGGAGCCAAAGAGACGAGAAGCAATCAGAAACCAAACTGAGTTCAAATCAAATCACAAACCAATTCCCAGTATCTGCCTTACACTTTTCGTAGATGTAATATGTATTTATAGTTTTTATAGTTTTTATTCAAATGTGTTTGATTAGAGATTGCTGTATGTGGACAGTTGATTGGATTTGTTCTGTTTTTGTCTAACCCTAACCCTATTATGAGTTACATGGTTTGAAATAAACGAAAGGCTAACCAACCCAATCAGACAGAAAACCATGAACAAATATAAACAATATAATATTATAAAGTGATTGAAATAACATATTTGATGTATATCTTTGCTGACAATTGGGTCATTCTACAGAAAAGGTGAACTTACTTTTGCAGACACCAAAATACATGACATTGACCTAATACTCACATTCATTATATATGTTGAATAAATAGAGATTGCCTTTGCAATGGAACTAAATTAAAAAATTTAAAAAATTGTTTTATACATAAATTGCTATTTATTTAAAATGCCAAGTTCAAGGAACTGCCTTGTCACTTTGATCATACATGGAAGTGGAGCCTATAGTGTCAATAAATAAATCTCATTCATATTTGCATAACATTACATACATTAAATATAACACTGAAATGGTAACAAAAAACGCAAATTATTATTAATAATATCCAATAAATGTCAGTCACCCAAAATTACATCATTGGTGTTACTGCTAAATAAAACGCTTTTATTTTGAAATAATGTACTGTCTCTGAAGTGCCTCCTGTAACAAGAGATCATTTGAAGCAGTGCAGTGGACAAAGAAGGAAAGTCAGATACTTCTTACTTTGTTTGTTAAAGGTGTCATTTTATCTTCAAATTGTACGTGCGTCTTTCAAGTCTGTCATTAGTGTTACTCATTGCATAGCCCTAGGGGTGAACATTTGAATGGGAAAATGTATTGTATTGAAGAGTTAAACGATTTTGATATTCACTGAAGCCATATTTGGTCTGACACATGGCAGCAAATTTGTTAAAATGGTAGTGCTTTCTCCAAATTGTCACTGGTGTTACCGTCACTGGTGTTACTCTTCTTCCTGGTAACACGTAACACCAGTGACATTCCTATACAAATAAGCTTTGTATAATGTATAAAAATAATAAAAATACTTTAAGCTCTACTTGTTGTGGATTCATCAAGTTAAGAGTTAGAGTTATGTGTTTAGAAGGAATATATTTCAGCAGATTTGTATCACCCAGATTCCACCTTTTCTGTTAGAATGACTCATTTAAGTTCAGATTTTTCTGTCTGTCATTGTTGGTTCCTTGTTTGTCTTTGACTGTGTCACGGGTTAGTGTTCTGTTTTTGACGCTTTGGCCTTGAAATAAAGGTATTTTTCTTTGAAATCTGCATTTGGGTCCTGCCTGCTTCACTCTGACAGTATGGTTCTGATGAGCAGGTGGCACATTTATGGGCTCAGAACAGTCTCACAAACACACATCCACACAGAGGGATTCAAACTTGTATTTNTTTGTCACGAATGAGCTGAGAACCAAAATGCAACACACGGGAAACCAGGGAAAGTCGGTAAGCAGCTTTATTATAAAGTGTCTCACTTGAAAAGTTCTGATATGAGATAAACCGGCAGACAGTTGGCAAAGGGCTGGTCGGGGACAGGCGAGGGTTCCAGGAGTAGGCAAGACGGGAGACGCAGGGACAGGCAGGGTCAGGAAACAGGCGAGGCAGGCTGGTCAGGGACAGACGAGGTCGAAACCGGGAGAGCAATCTGGGAGGTAATGCTAAGAACTGCATGCTGCAAAGTACGATCTGGCACTGAGGTGAGAGTGAAGGGGGCCTATATACTAGTGGAGCTAATGGGTGTAAAGGCCCTGACACACCAAGCAGTCACCAGAGAACTCGCCGATGCCAACGCCGACTGTTGCGTCGGCGTGTTCTCCTGCGTCTTGGCCATGTGTCGCACTGGAACACACCGCAAAGACTGCAGCCGAGCACGTACGAACTGCACATGCGTGAGTGGCAATAACTCTCCTTACCAGCAGGCGGCGGTAGTGTGTATTCGTCATTCAAAAGAGGCAACAACCGGAAGACAGAGAAGAAGAACAGACTACGTGATTTAAACAAACAACAAATAGCGTGTGCATTCCATTTTTACTCTTGCACATCGAAAACATGTTTCGTGCGGTACTGGAGCTATCAGCCATTGGAGTGTTGCTTGTGGAAGACTTTCTCAAGCAACCGTTTCGCTTCTCATGCACTGATTCGCTAGCTGAACAGCCAATCAGAGT
>NW_011369945.1:26718999-26729558 GCF_000735185.1 Notothenia coriiceps
CCTCGCTGCCAGGCTTTGTCTCTTTCTCAAACCTTCTTCCCTTCATCCCCTCTCCTTTCTTTCCCCCTGTCTCCTCTCGCCTCTGGCAAAACATTCCACTTCTCGCCTTGCTGGAATGCTGGCTTAGTGCAGTCATGGTGTTAGGCAAGCTGGTTGAGGAGTGATTTAATTAGCAAGTCAGGCGATAGATTACCCTTGCAATTAAAAGGCAGGCCCTCTTTTTTGTTTATGCCTATAGGGAGGGCTCTCTAAACAAAACAGAGCTCTCTCCGCGCACACACGACACTTCACTGATGAGTGCACATGTGACCGAGCTCCCCTCCAGAATGATGTAAATACATCTGTGAGTGGCCTTCTCCAAAGAGCCAAGCTCCATTTCCTCCTGTCTCGGTAACAGACGAGCTTTATCTGCTGTTACAGAGCTTGGGCTTTGGCTGAGGACCAGGAAGCACCATAGAGAGAACACAGTCGACTTCAATAGCACACACACACACACACACACACACACACACACACGCAAAAATAAATGTTGACGCACCAGCACACGGAAACAGACGGTCTGTCCTTGGTGTTTTACTTCCTGCTGTTTCAGAGGTAAGCGTTCCTTCGCAAGACAAAGTGGACAGGCTCTTTGAGGGCACTACTGAGTGGATCTTAAATGATTGTTTCTTTAAAAGCCTCTGTCTTTCAATGAATTAATAATGATGATTTTTCATAGTTAAAGTGCTCTTTTTTTCCTAACGCCTAGAAACACGTACAATTATTTCCTGTGAATATATGGCTCATGAATACTGCATTAAGTGTAAACTTCATTTAAGACTGGAAGATATCTCGGTTCAGATTAGAAAACTGCCAGGTCTTTTTCAGGTAAGTATCCAAATAAAGAAATGTTTTACTTACACCAACAATGAGTGGATGGCTATGGCATGAATTTTGCTACATTTCTGTTTAATTTGTTGTATTTGCATCGGAAATTGCCTTTTTTATTACTTGATCACATATGGCATATATGACTTAATGTCATCTCTCGCAAATTATGTTAGTTTAGTTAAGTGTTTTTTTTTATTTTCCCCTTTATTTTTGAATAGTAATCTTTCCTCTCGTTTCAGATACTCTGACCTCCCTTCCTTGTGTGTCTCCCACTCCTGTGATTGTCAACCACGCCCCTGATTGTTTCCACCTGTTCCCCATTACCTGGTGTAATTATCGTCCTCGTCTCCCTCTGTCCTGTGCCAGTTCGTTTAGTTCCTTGTGACAATCTACCAGCGTATCATGCCAGAAGGAATCCCAAGGAATCTTGTCTAAGTATTTTATTATTCATGCTCCTAGTGTTTTTCCTCATTGAGAGTGATTTTGTTTTGTTAGTGTCTTTCCTCGTTAAGAGTGATTTCGTTTTTTATACCATTGTAGTTGAGCTCTGGTTTGAATAAACCTTTTTTTGTTAAATCCTGTGTGAGTCGTGCTTTTGAGTTCAAACCCGTTTATTCAGTCGTAACACTTAATCATGAACAAGAAAGTTTGGAGATTGATACAAGATCAAACTTAACTTTGGGAGTGTAATAGTGTAATAATCGCATAATCGTAATATTTTTACATTTCGACTTAAAAGAAGATTTTATGTCAACGGAGTGATCACATTTTGTTTCTGCTGCCTCCAAGTGGCCATAAAACAAATCTATGATGCTATTCATCCATCGAGAAAGGTATCACAGCTAAAAAGTGTAAGAAATGACATTAGAATAATGTTTCTGGATATCAGGATTTGGAAGAAACTAAATTGTGATGAATGATGTAGTACCAATGCTGCTGTGCTAGTGCGTTGGCATACTGTCGGAGCAGCAATTAATCGTGGTTTACCTGATAAAATCACAAAGGTTTCAGCTTCTACTAGGTGTACATTTATCTTAGAATATGGATACTAAACCCCAGGAACATGATTCATTTATCTAGAAAGGCTGATGAAAGGGTTGCTCAATGAGAGATTACATAAATTCACAGAAGCGAGTGGAGTAGGAGACATCAGGACTTTATTGTGTTTGACGACTCTCTGTGTATGAAGGCCTCAAGGCTCCGGCTATGTCTCCTTACCTGTGGGGGACAGTTATTTAAAACATCGCCCAATTCAGAGCATTTACTTTACGTGACATTGGCCAGGGGATGTACATAAGAAGTCATTGTGATTTTGACATAGGAGGGCCATTAGGTGCAGTATCATCACCAAGCGCACATTTCCTTCTGTAGCTCCAAGGATATCATGTCAGACTTATCGCTGAACGATTAATGAGCGGGAGATACAAAGTCCAGACACACGTGATGGCTGTGCGACAAATGCATTAAGGCACTAAAAAGACCGGCCTTTGTTCAACTGACTGGGAGAGCTGAGGGTAGCGGAGGGCGACCGGAAAATGGAGGCAGCCTTTGCTAAATAAGTCTGGGTAATCCATCAGATGCCAGGCCTCATTATGGCTGTGGGTACAGCATGAAAGAGAGCCCTTTATCTGGGCTTCCTGTTCTTATTAGTAGCACTCAAGCAAAGGAAAGTAGCTGTACCTCCTCTACCAACCCCCCCATGCCCACCTCTGGGGGGGGGGGCTGCTGACACAAAAGAGCAAAGTCATTCCAGGGCCCGCGTTCCCTGGACAGGTCTGTCTGCAGGCCTGCCAAGTTGTGAGGATGAGTGTGTCTGTGTGTTCTCTTTGCATACAAGTGTGTATGTGCACACAGACACAAATATCCGGGGAAGCTCAATAGTCGCTGTCGGAAACCTTTTGCCAGCTGCAGCACATCCTCCCCTTCTCTGACGGTAGCCAAATCCAAAATGGTTGGAGCTATTTTGAGCACATGGTGACACACAACACTGAAATCATTTCAGCAGACCAGGTCTCCTAATCATGGGGTGCACCATCTGCATAATGCAGAATTTAAATAATTTTTTTTCCTTTTTTTGTTAAGTAGTGTGAACTATACAGAGTCTTGCCTGCGAACCTCACGGAGGCTTTTTGTGTTGAAAAAAAGCGAATTTGCACTAAGCTAGTGTGCCTATACTCATCTTCCTCAGCTGACATAAGTGCTGAGTGTGACAACAGGAAGAGGAATGTGCCAATCCAGGATGATAACCCACACCACAGTGTGGGAGAATAACACCTGGTAGAGCAGCATCTTCCGCCTAATGCATGTGTTTTGTTCCTCACAGGGTAGTGTACTGACACATTTACTGTGGCAGCATTAAATATTACAAGGAAACTAATACTGCTAAATCAAATCTCCTTGACTTTGCATACTGCTGGTGTTGCAGTACCCACGGATACCAGCAGATGACAGTAAGTGACAGTAGTCTCTGCACGGGACGTCACTATCAGAACTCTCCTGATGAAGGGCGGGGAGGTCTGTGTCACATCAAGGAATCCTGAAGTATGGCAGGTGGAGCGAATAATGTCCTGAAAAGGAAAGAGAACAAAACGCTACAAAGGCGGCAAATTAGCCCAAAGATGAGGGGCTTCAATTATCACAGCCAGAGACTAGCTGACAGCGGAGGGGAGCTGAGTTGAACTTTTCAGAGAAAAGAAGGCGCAGCGTGAGGGTCATTAAAAAAGAGGGACTGCCACTTGACAGACTGAAGGGGGCCGATAGGACTGGACTTGTGCACTTCGGATACCGAGGGTTCTTTAAGGGCATGCAGGAAGAGAGACAGACAAATGCCTCAGTGTGTTTATACAAGTATAACAGTCAGTCTTTTGACATCCCTCTGCTACACCCCCCCCTCCCTGCAGGCTCTTGGATACTGTTCTAATCAAGGTGGCGGCCTAGAGAGAAGCGTTTTACAAAATTTGGAAAGAAGACGCTGCATTCCTTCATCTCCACAGATGCAGGAACTAGCCTTCACCATAAACAAGGAAAAAATAAACCACCCCATGCTATATAATTACTCCTATAGGCTATACTAGGGGTTTTGTGTGGGTGGGCATTACGTTTGCATATAAACTCTGCAAACACCTGTCATGCGTGCACTCTCACCAATATGGTACCATAATCACGGCTGAGCAAGCAGTGGGGTCAAACAGAGGAGAGCAGGAGGCAAATCAGTTGACTTTTCCCCCCAGACGGGATGACTACTGACAGCAGCTCACAGCCTCAATACAAACACACAGCACAGCCACACACAGGCAACACATGCTGACACACACACTTCTGGGTCGGGCACACATTTGTCATTTCACACACACACATACTTTCCTTACTATCTAGTCCTTCACTATTTTGCGGCTAATTAGGGTCTGATGAAGAACCCACTTCAGCCAGAGAAACAATGAAGCAGGCAGCAGAGGATATTGCCAGCCAACAGAAATGGAGTCACAGAATGGCGGTCCAAATATATAATAAAATATCCGCTAGTGCTTCAGAAACCCCACTGTAGCCTTTTTCTTCAGTGCTTTTTCGCAGGTGCTGGCCCCGTTGAACATGATGAGGCCTAATTAGGGGTCGTCTCCCAGGGGTAGTCAGTTAGACTAGCTGTGTTATTTGCCCAGTCCTATATGCAGGCAGGCTGCTATTTTCCATTTCTTTCCACGCCTCCGGTGTATGTGCTTGCCCTACTTCAATCCACAAGGTGCTCTCAGTGCGGTGAAAGTGGATGGGCGAGCCTGGAGGACAGACAGGGAGCCTCTCGCTTCTTCTGCAACATTGGGAATTTAGCCTTTTGGACTTTGGGAATTGAATCAATAAAGGTACAATTGATTAAGCACTACAGTAGCTAATTATCAGTCTGGGGTCTCGATGTCTCTTGATACTCTGGCCACACATGTCAAATTCAGAGCTTTAATGCCCTTAGCACATCAATGCATCTGCTATTTCGGTTCAAACGAGCTAATTAAATATTATAAAACACCAATGAAAAAAAAAAGAGGCTTTGTTATCTCTGGGTCCGTAGCCTTTTCGGCTCAGGCAGTGATATCCAAGCAACCCTCAATTTATCCCTCCTATTCTCTCCTCACTCGCCATTCTTCTGAGCAAAAAGCTAATATGCGGTGGGCCTGACTGTCACTACTGCGTGAGGAGGCATTTACATAAGCTTGTGTATACGGCTATTGTGATGATAATAGGCGTGTGATCTCCTGTGTCAGCGAATGAGAAAAACATCTCATCCATTCAAATAGATTTGTCAGCCAAAGCATTAGCCTCCCCAATAATTGGCCACAGAGGTCACCCCGGCAAAGCAGAGAGGCGACATTTAATGTGGAACAAGAATTTGCTGTGCTCATTCACCCCCTCTATACTCGACAAAACTGCTTGTGCCTGGCTGAAATGTGACACCCGGCCCGCTAGGTGCCGTTTGAATCTGCCCGTCCAGGGGTCTTGTTTCTGTGTAAGATTTCTTTAATGGTTTCCATTAATATCACTCATGGCCACCGTCCCTGTAGAGACACACAGCCCGTCTCATTTTTTAAATACATTATTTTTGCACTCTGCGGCAAAAGGCTGTGACAGTCAGTTCAGGAGATTACAAACTAACAATGAAACCCGACCTTGCAGGGATGACACTGCCGTTAATCTAGGCGTTCTGGCTTTGTAATTCTTTTATTTTATTTCTAAGAAAAGCATGTGGCCTATCTTCCTCACTCGTATTTATTATGTCGGAAAGAAACAAAAGGGAGACAGGAGGAGAACTGAGAGTGAAACAATACTCAAATCAAATATGACTGTCAGTACAAAATGTACCAGAAACGTCAGCAACAAGCCATCACACTGACGTACTGCCGGTGCACATTGACAGCTTTCGTAAATGACATACTTTCGACATCAGTATTCCCTTCTGTAGATACATCAGGAAATATAAAGCTTAAGCACTCAACTCTTTATCTGAGTCGTAAACTTTAGCAAACAGATAATACGCATTATTTATTTTTTTACATTACATTTGTATACATTATTTGGCTGATGGTTTTGTCCAAATGAATGTATACATGAGATGCACTTGAAGCAGCATTAGATTAAGTAGAAGCTTTCAGGAACACATGTCTTATTTCACCTGACACAAGGTGAATAAAGACACATATAGGTGCCTATTTAATTTCATTTTAATTTTATTTGTCCCGCTCATGGTACACAAAACCAAATGTACAATAATTGCCAACAAAACATGACTCTACCAGAACACCATTGAGCGAAAAGGAGCAGGGAGAAGAATAAAATCTTATGTGACCTGCCCCTTTCTAAAAAAAATAAATAAATACAAATAGATGGTCTGCCCTTCATAATAAAACATTTTTTCACAGCCAAACATAACAGTATCTTAGGATACTAAGAGAAACACAAACAAATACTTATTTCCCACTTGACAGTTAACGGAAAGAAACAAACACCAAAACATCACATGTATAAGGAAAAGAAAAGTGCAACACCCTCATCTGAATCGTACTGGAGAAGAAGGTGGAAAGCTGCGCATGATAATAATAACAATATCAATATGCAGTTAAAATAAAACAATGAAAAGATTTACAGAGCATTGCACATAGTGTGTATACTGTATGAACAATCGCCCACCTTTCACCTTTATTATTCTACTGGTGATCTTCAAATATCATTCATTCATTCTTATTCCATTTAATACAAATGTCATCATTACTTTTTCACAATTCTTCAATGTCGAAGCACCTTTTATTCACACATCAGTGGAAGAGGATGCTCTTGAAATCCCCTCTAGGCAGGATTTAGATTTGCTAAGGCGACTAAGTGGTAGCAAGGTTTAAAAAACAAACAAAACACAACGTCTTGCAGAACCAATTTACACTGGAAATACACTTTTTTACTTTATTAAAGCTGAATAAAATGATAAATAATGATACACAATACCTATAAAAATCTATGTTGTTGCTCTAAAGTTGTAATTCCTCAAATGTTTTAACCTGCGGTGTTTTGACACCATTGGTTAGCATGGCAACAATGAATGCAATTCAACAAACCACCATCAACTTGTCAAATAAAGTGCTGTTGAGGGTCAAGAAAACAAACTCTCATTGTTATAATAGGGAATCTTATAAATAGTATTGCCAGCATTCACAAATGTCATGCAATGCACATAGTGAGTAGTTTTTTCACACAGCAGTTGTTTACCTTGCTAAGAAGCTTGTTGCCTACAGCTTTGCGTCCTCTATTTGTCCATGTTAGGGAATAATTTGCTTAGGTATTCAACCTTCGACACAGTTCATCGTTTTCTCTCTTTACTGTCTCTTTTCCCACGGCATAGGTCTACGGCCTTGGGTATTGCTGCTATCTCTCCTAAGGAGGTCTCAGCTTGGTCGCATTGTTATTGCCAGTCTATGACAGAGCACAAGCCGCCATGAGGTAGTTTACTGTTCAGGGACGTAGGTTCCCTGGCGCACATTCTTTCCTATGGACGAGAGCTCTAGTTAGATTCAGGGTCCATATTGCTTTAGTCTCACTGATAAAGAATGTTGATTATTACACTCCGAACTAGTTAAAACCTCGAGCTGCAGAAGAGTTCTTCAGAATTGGTTTGGCAACCGCTGTGTCAACTCGTGACACACCACCTGTCTTGTCAATTCTCCGGCCGTAACTCCAAATAAACCGTCAGTGTTTGCCATCAAAGCTCCAGCTCTCCTCGTGTCTCTTTGAGTCCTGACTCTCCATTGCTACAGAAGTTTCCCCCACAGTCCACATTCAATATCTTGGACATCACTGACTGAATTTAATGTAACTTTTGGGACTTTGGAGTTTTCTGGCAGATTCAAAATGACGAAGCTTTACCAACAGCCGGCGCTGCAATTACAGGTCAGAATAAAGTGACTTGTTTACTGCTGATGGCTTCAGTGCAACACTTTCAGAGGACAAATGTTACAGGCGGCTGTTGCCTTGTCACTTTTTGTCATTTTTTCTTCCCACGGTGTGATGCACCCAACTGTCATCATCTGTTGTCACCACTTTAAACCACACAGCGAGCTGAAACACTGTGTACTGAAGGCACCAGGTCCATCTTAAAATGAACAGTGAATTAAAAGTGTATTTAACATTATATGTGAACAAAAGGAAAATCCAAATTGTGATACTTTGAAGAGAGCAGTGGTCTGAATCTACATCTTGATGACTACTGAGCTGAGGTATCACGCTCAGTGGCGGATAGACAATCCCCACTAAATGTCTCTTGTGCTGGAAGCAGTCCGCAGACTCTGTGTTGACAGCTTGTTCTGGCAGAAAGTTCGCCTCTTTGATTGTTCCTGGAAATAATGGATGTTTGAAAGTGTCGCTATAAGCACATTTTGCTCAAAATTCAGACAGTTAGCTTTACGATGTTCACTTGTGACAGGCCCTTGGTCATCACCAGCTGAGATGTTAAGGATAGGATATAGGATCATAAAGAAGAAAACTAACCGAGTCGTCTTCTTTTACTCAATTCACCCGTTTGAGCATTTCTATGACGCTGCTGTCCCACTTGAGATCTCCAAAGATGAATTTTGTCTTGAAGGGTAGTAGAGTCTTAGCTGCTTTCAAATATAAAAATGTATCCCTATCAGTAAGCTCCGGATAAAATGGCTCAAAGGCACGTCATTAGTATGTATTTAGAAAGGGGAAAGCCTGGTTCATTCCCTGTCAGATATATTTGGAATGTAACCAGTGACCTTTTTAACAGAAAACAGGCCACTGCCTTGGCATATAGGAAAACATTTGATTTACTCTGTAGGAGTTATTAAAAGCTTCTCTAAAAGTACCACGGAAAAATACATCTTCAAATATGTTAGGAAATGCACGCACCGCAGGATGCCATGGGAATTATCTATATATAAGATATACTTGTTTTTCAAATGAAAGGAAATAATTACTACTTGTGAGTCCGTTCCAATTCATATGCATTCATAAAATTCAAAGGCACCACTGGGCCTGTGTGTTGTTTCATGATCTTAGTGTCGCAACTAAATCGCTGTATGTCTTTTCTCTCGATGCTTACGGAAGCACATGGGACTCAGATTGGCCTCCTCATGTGTTAACGTTACACCTCATCTCTTGGCATGGCCTGCGGCGATAGAACGGCATGTTTTCCACACAAGATGAGGAAAAGAAAGCTCTGATTATTATGCAGATGTTGAAGCACCGTGCACAGACCCTTCCCTAACCCGCCTCACATTGTTGTTATCATTTCCGCCCAAGGCACTTTTATTTATGTTTAAAGTGTTTCATCACATTCTCCCTCTCCTCAACTGTTATATACATACCAACCATCCAAGAGGGTATACATAATTGATTGCCCCCAGGACTGGCCAGTATTGCATTGTTTGTAGCCATGGCTTGACTCATGAAGGGAGCTCTGGCCCTGTGGTTTGCGGTGAGGTTTCACATCTGTCCTCAAGGGCAGATGTTGAGATCAAGCCATGCCTACACCAGCCATCAGCAAAGTTCACATCTTTGTGGTGAATGCTCTTACAGACAAATCAGAGAGGTTCATGTGAAATAATAATGTTATTAGTCAGACTTAGTTTGGATGGAATGGCTGATATAGACCTTAAAGAGGACCTATTATGCTCATATTTGTATTTTGTGTCTCTACCGTGACATTTGTCCATGCTTTAATGCAAAAAAAAAGCTCTTTATTTCTCTCATACTACCTGCTGCAGCACCTCTTTTCACCCTCTGTCTGAAACCAGAGCCCAGTCTGCTCTGATTGGTCAAACGAGTATACGTCCCGCCCCTTATAGCCTATCACTTACAATGTGTTGGAGCACTAGCCAATAGAGGCATAAGTGTTACACAGGGATGTCACTGTATGTTCCAGTAATAAACGAAGGAGTCCAATCGAGTTGTTTGCAACTTACAAATTATATATCACTTGTAAGTACCACTTTACAATAAGACTACCCTTATAAAGGGTTTACGAATAGTTTGTAATTCATTTATTAATTAAGTTGTGAAAACGTTATAAATCATTAATAAGCTTTTATAAGACATGAGGTAAACAGGGCGACTGTGACCGGTTGCTTGCCAAATAGAGAGCCCACATTTATCTGTGCTGCTGAGCCTTATTAGAAATGGTAGTACAGTAACTCATTAATAAATGGGAATGTGTTTTACACTTTACAACAAGGCTCCCTTTTGGCAGTTATAAATGTTAGTAACTCGTAAATAAATTGTCATAAAGAGATGCCAAGAAACATCAAGATGGAAGGGGGGGACTCAACTCAGTGAACCTAGTTCCGAAAATAACAGTAAGCATGTATCGATGTCACATTCAATACAACTACTTTTACGAATCCAGGGGTCCGAGGAGGTTGTCACGTTGTGTTATGTTGTCTGTGATTTTATCACGTTGATTTTATGTCACCCATGGTGAAACCTTTATTCCTGATGGAACATTTTGCTAAGTATTTCCCAAAACATATTAGCTCCAATAATTAATCCAATTTGTGAAATAATTAGTAATTCTGGTAAATGTTTTGGTTCAAGATTGTACGCAGTTGTGTCCTAGTGATAACCGTTATTTTAGACCGTTCTACTCGATTCGGGAATATAACCGATGGCATCGAATTAAGCAGAAGAAGTAGTCGGTATAGGAA
>NW_011369945.1:26729603-26732647 GCF_000735185.1 Notothenia coriiceps
TTCATAAAACCGGCATCAAATCGGTAGGAAGGAATGCAAATGTTAGGTTTTGTTACTATAACCAAGGATTTCCTGTAGATAGATATGCCTCAGCCATTATGGATTTTCCACATCATTATGTCATTAATGGCTTATATCTGATTGACATTGTTAACCAATAGTCACAATTTATAAGAGTTTAAACTCTGAGTTGAAATGTGGTACCGTGTGTTTAAATGTCTAACATGTTGAGTCTGTATATAACAAACAAAGGCACAAATGAAGAAATGAATTGCTCATACTTTGAGAAGAACACTAGTGTGCTGCAAAGATTTCCAGCCACCTACTGAGCAGAAAATGTCAAAAATAAAAAAACCTGAGAGTGATGCATAAATCCCGGGTAGCAGCAGCAGCAGCGCATCAGAAGCATTACGGTGTCATTTTTGACAAAATGCAGATCTCCTCGAGGCATGACCTTGTTGTCATTGTGCCGGATAATAATGGATGTCACAATGTAGTAATGGTTGCACCTTATAATCCATTGTTGGTGTGTGTATTGCGTGGCTTTTTTTTTACAACTAATAGGAGTTTGCAGCCGTGAAGTTTTGTTGGAGTGTGTATCGCCGAAAAACCGACCTGGAAGGCAGTGTGCTGTCTCTGAGGATTGTGTGTGTGGAGATGTTGTGTGAGAGAGATGACAGAGCAGCGGACCCTTGGGGAAGACAGACACCAATAGCCATCACTGCAGAGGAATCCTGGGGGACGGCGAGCTCTCAGTGGCCACGTCCACGCTAGAATCTGACACACACACATACACTTCATAAAACCATCTCACTCTCTGCCACCTTTCCTTCCGTCTGTCTTTCTCACCCAAGCAAAAATCTTGCTACAGTCTTTCCGCATCACACTCGCTCATTTCCAATTACCGGGCAGGTAGCTGCCGTTCCAAGACAATAGCTCACCAAACTTGATTACCTGTTCCCATGGAGCCGGCGGGACAACAGATGAAGTCTGAGGTATTGAACGTAGCGAGAGCGTCGGCTCATGTTGCTTAGAGACTGCCTCACACACACACAGGTGAGAATTTTGAAAAACATGCAATTTGAATCATTTCTATTCAAAGTCATTGTGCAAGCATTTCTGTTTTGTTATGTGACAGAAACAGAAAAATAAACAAACACATTTAATTAGGGAGCTTTGAGAGTAGGTGCCCCTTCTGAGGGTGGCTTGCAAAATGGACAAAAGACACATTTGCAGAGAAAATTAAGCATCAGTTTGAGCATTGGTGCGTGCTTAGGGTAGAGGAATCCTTCACACTTTACCTCGCTGTTTGTTATCTTCTTAAATAATAGTTTAAATATCGCATGAGTGCTTTTATTTCCTTGTGGAAGAGCCTCTTTGTTTTCTTTTCCAGTCGATTGCCTTTGTTTATGTCTCTGAATAGACACACGGCAGCAAGTTCACCTTCATTGTAATAATATCACAACCCTGATCCTGCAGTGGCAGACAAAATAAATAAATCCCCATTTAGATTATCGCAGCGTTACATTTGAGCCTTGGAATGGATTCCACACAACGTTTAGTGCCCTTGCAAACATATTCATGTATGGATTAAATGTTACCCGGTGTCAGTGGCCATGTGGCTGAGGAAAAGTGTTTCTATGGCAACCTTCAGTGCATTGATGGATTGCAAAACCCCTATCTGCCAACGCATACAGACATACACACACACACACGCACGCACGCACGCACGCACGCACACACACACACACACACACACACATTCTCCTGCAGATACTCACATGCACACCTTTTTCATTTGTTCACACACAAGCACTCCAACACACACTTCAGACTCAGCTGGAAGACCAGACTGTATTTGATGACCTGGAGAATTCTTGTTCATCTATCTTTAAAGCAAAGAAACAGCTTTTACAGTAGGTGGAAACAAAAACAACAGCAGCATAGTCTCCCGCTATAGGAAGATGCGGGAGAAATCCAGAAAGAAAGTCAGAGGGTGTGGGGAGAAAAAGACAACAATTGTGTTATCTTTCTCCTAATTCTACCGTATGGTATGAACAGTTGAGATTTGGACAGAAGCAAAAACAGCGTCTGACAAACATGTAATTCCTTCCTGTTCCCTGATATGAATATGAAACCTCACTGATAAGGACACCAAAGAACTTAAATTACGACCAATAAACACAGATTGTAGATTATCATGATAAAAAATGCATTTTGTGGTCGGAGGCAGACCTGCTACTGCGCTTCTTCATTAATATTGATGCCTGCGATTCTACACCAGCTCTCTGGGAGCAAGAGCTCAAGGATATTCTGCTTTTACCTTCCACATCAAGTCAATTGCACTCTGCATGCATGTGGAAGCATACGCACACATAAACAGACAGGCAAGAGAAGAAAAAAACAACCCCAAAAAACAAACACCCTTATCTCTCAAATGGTGCATAAATCCCATCATTACAATGCTCATCACAGGTTCTCTGTGTTCCTCCCTGTTAATCATATGAATTATAATTGCTTCATTAATATTATAACCTGAGGTGAAGTCTGCCTCCATTTCAAGTCCAATTGACCTAAGCAGCGCCCCCCCCCTGCCTGCTGCTACATCTCATCCCACCTGCAGTTTGAGCTGAGAGTAAGAATATTTCACTATAAGAGGATTTAAGAAGAGACTTCATCTGCCAGGGAATCTATAATATTGACACATTACATTTACTCAAAGAACATATACTGTTTAAAGTGGACCAATCATGCTATATTGGAAACATATATTGTAGGGCCATACCTATACAAAACATGTCTGTGAAGTTTTTTGCTTAAAATACCAAACAGATCACCCATTGTAGCCTTCCCTCATACTGCTCATACCCCTCTTTTGCAGCCCTGTTGTAGAAACGCGGATTTTGGGTCCTTAGCTTGAAAAAAAAAGAAGAGGAGGCGGAGCTAATGCCTGATCAGAATTCTACCGGAGATAAAATTAAATTCTTCTGTGATAAAACGCCATCCTGTTCTAAACCACATCAAGGATTATTTCTGAAACAGTA
>NW_011369945.1:26732728-26737330 GCF_000735185.1 Notothenia coriiceps
GTGTGGGAGAGAAACCTATATAACTACTACAGGAAAGGAAAAACCCCTCAAACCTTATAGGGTCCCTTTAATTATTTATTATTTCAAACTATTGATTTTTTGTGTTACTTAAAATTGGGCCTGCAGGTATTCCACCAAAAATATAGGATTCAGCTGCATGAGAAAATACGAGAAAACACTAATCCAACTGTGGTAGGGGGATTCCTGCAGCAACAGTGTGCGTCTGAATGTCAGTCAGTGTAACGGTGAATGGGAGTGATATCCGCTGAAGGTTACTGGATGCTATAGATTACATTTTCAACGCTTGGGACGGCTTACTCACCAAGTAATTACAGTTGTTCAGCTTCTCCCGCCGCTGATCCCGGCAGACCGTCCGGTGCGGTTGTCATGGAGACCTGTGTGTCTCCCTTTATGCCCAGGATTAACATGCATCTCATATCTGGATTGTGTCTGAATGTGATTTACCCGGATTACCTTTGAACCTAACACAATCTTAGTCTTTGTTCCCGCAAAAATCAAGTTGAACTTTTAGCTGAAAAACATCCACATATCTTGGCTTTCTTGCACAATATATCATATATTTTAAAAGTGCCATGTCTTTTCTATACACTATTTATTTCACAAAAGTATCCCAAAAGGTATTCAATTAGATAGCTAGAGACAGAAGTTTATTATCATTGCTGTTTAAAAGTCAAAACTAAAATTGAATTGATCCAATTCCTTACAAAATCACTAATTTCCTCTCACATTGGATGTTCATTAGGGCCACATCTCAAGGTAAATATGATCATATGTTAACTAATTAAATCATATGTGAAATTTAGCATTAATCTGGTCAGTTTTTACACTGCCGATCCGACACATAATGTCAATAGCAACAGCTGCAAAGGACATCATTGTCTTCTCCTATAGGAGACACTTCATATGAATAGCAATTACCAGCAACTTAACTGTGAAGTTACATCACCAAGCAAAGACCTCCTAGCCTTTCACCATGAGAAAAGAAACTCCCACACACTTCTTTTCCCTTTCAGTGAAAAATATTGAGCAGAAAATACAACATTGAAATCCTAAAATGTCATATAGAGAATTTTACAGCTTGGGGAAATCAAAAGAAGAAGGATAATTCTATCTTTATGGTAAAATAAAGAGTAGATCCTGCTTTCCATCTGTTGTGACACAAGAGAGAGACATGAATTCTCTCCAGCATAATGAGAGGTGAGAGGGATTTAACATGTGCTTTGCTGGATATTCTGTTAAATGTCTGTATATCGTACAATGACCAAGGGACTGGACAGCCTTTGTTTGAGTCTGGAAGGAATCTCCATTTATCAGCATCATTAAAAACACGAGAAAAAGCAAATCGAGAAAATCTGACACATAGATTTACTTTAATGCCACGCTCAAAATCCTTTCTTCGTGTTCAGAGTGCAAGCATGACTCGATAATAAATACAGAATGAAAAGCAACTGGATTATTTAATTAGATTTTCTTTTAGTTGAGTTGCTCCATAAGGATCACTGCGTGTGGATACAATATATGGAACGGTTTATTCTAATAAAGCAATCCCATTCAGAGGTTAATGAGTTGAGCTGAGTTAATGAATCTTTCTTAAGATGCAACACACACTCAACCATGTAAGTGCAAACACACACATAATGTTCATTTATATTAGTTAGTGTGAGTGAATATCAATAACAATTTAAAGACATAGCATGGGCGTGATGCTTTTCTTAGGCGTTATTCTGTCTGCACGCTGCAAGGGATGATGTTTTACAGTTGAATGCAAGATTGAACATGTTTTTTATTTTTATTTGAATACATTAAACTGTAAACTATCCTGATTTTTATAGAATGACTGTATCTTTTGATTTGGCCATGTCAGCTCAGCTGTAACCATTTTGATCAACATCTGCTGCTGATTTAAAAAATAATTGTAACTGGTACACATGTTCATATCAGTATTTAGTGCCTCTGCTGTGACATGTCTCCTTGCTTTAATGTTTAAAAAGCTATATATTATTATACTGCCTGTGCTGCAGCACCTCTTTTCGCCCTCTGTCTGAAACCAGAGCCCAGTCTGCTCTGATTGGTTAGCTGGCCGGCCCTATTGTGATTGGTCAACCGCTTAGAGAGGTCCCAACCCTAAGCCTATCACGTACCATTTGTTGGAGCGCTAGCCAATAGAAGCGTCAGCGTTACATTGTGATGTTAGTGTGTTACGGAAGTAAACAAAGGAGTCCAATCGAGGCGTTTCAGGCAGGGGGAGAAACCCCATCTTTGCAGACCATTTACATGCACACAAACCTATAACACTCTTCAGGAAAGGGAAAATCCTATATTAAGCCCCGTTAAATGAATGAATGTGAAGTGTAGTACAATTATGTTGTGACTCGACAGTTATGTTTTTTACTCTAGTTTTGTGTTTGGATCTTGTCAATTCCTGTTTTTATTTTGAAAGTAATCTTTCCTCTCATTCCAGATCCCACATTTCCTGCCTTTGTGTGTTTCCCGCCCGTGAGATTGCTTGGCCCTGCCCTGATAGTTTTCACCTGTGCCCATCCTCCTCACCTATAAATAGCCCTTGTGTTTCTTTATTCCCTTGTCAGTTCGTTATGTTTCATGTCGTGAGAACCTGGGCCTTTTGACTCCTGAAACTTTACTTTGAGAATTAAACCTTTTGTCAAGTGAGTTTTGTTTTGAAGTACGACTTAGTTTTTGTTATTTAACTACTTTCTATTTTTGGACAACTGTCTCCGAGTCCGAGTTACAAATTAGAACTCAAGGTTGAAATAAACTGTCTTTTCTTACAAAAAATGCCAAGTAGGCCTAATACCTTTTATTTTTGTCATTTTCTGTCTTGTTTTTAATCAATCAAGTTTTTATTAAAGTGAATCAAAACACACACACAAAAAAAAGTAAAAAAATAGTTGTACTTCAATTTATGGTGCCATTGTGCAACAACAAATTCAGGTTTAGGACCCTTTTGGACCCCACAAAGCGTCTTCCATGCTACAGACAAAAAGGAAGCCTTCAAACTTGCACCAGTGTTTGTGGATTGGACTGAGGCTGCCCACTACCCCCTGATGTTTTTTCCATCACAGGCGCATTGTTGCCTTCAAATACAGGCCACTCTGAAAGAGTTCTGTCTGAAACTGTAAAGCGGAGGTCATAGGGGCGGTAAACTCCTGATAGCCTCCATTTTTGAGTATTTCCGCCATTTTGTCAATTAATCCTTTTGGTTTTGCACCTGCTGAGAGGGCTGACCTTCTCCTTCACATCAAGGCCAACAGGTGCAACACATTGTTCGATGAGTCACTCCTCTCAACCTATTGACATGTTCTTTAACAGTTTTTTCATTCTCCCTCTTAAAATAAACATATTTAAATTCAACAACAGTCTGAAGCTCAGGAGCCTGGACTTACAGAAGTCCACTGAATGTCAATAATAATAATATTAATGATTACCTGCTTTCTACTCTCTTTTGTATTGACTAACCTTTTTTTCTGTTTTTTTTATTGAATTAATTCAATGGTAATAAATATATTCAGGGTACAAGAATGCAAAGTTAGTTGAAGCAGGAGGGCCAAAGAAAATTAAAAAAGCCATCTTCAATTATGGAAAAAACAACAAACAAAAGTGATTCCAAGTCTTACGTAAAGATTCAAAGTCATGTGAAGGGGCTGAAAAATTTACCAGAAAAATTGAAAGAAACATTAAACAAATCACAATATCACAATACAATTTACTGTAAACTTATACAATCATTTTTAAAGGTTGACCACAGGACCATAAATAGTCTTTGTACGTTTGTTGCCAAAGGTGAGATTTGTTAACACTGATAGTTTAAAAAAAGACAACAAATTAATTAAATGTCCTATCATGACAGAATTTAGAAGAATAAACTTTAAATCAAATCAAATCAAATCAGGTTTTATTTATAAAGCACATTTTAAAACGATTTTTGGTCGAGACCAAAGTGCTGTACATGCAAATAATAAATAACACATTACTACATTCGCAAAGAACAGAAGACAATAAATTACCACAACAAATATAAAAATCCAAAACAGGGAATTGTCCGTAGTCATACTCTGCTCGGACTAGAATGCCAGGGAGAAGAAGTGAGTCTTTAGTTTTGTTTTAAAAACCCCTAGAGTCTGGGCCGACCTCATATGGAGGGGCAGAGTGTTCCAGAGCCTGGGACCAGCTGCTGCGAAGGCTCGGTGCCCTCGGGTTTTGAGCCTGGTCTGGGGCACTACCAGCAGTAGCTGTTCAGCAGACCTTAAAGCTCTGGCCGGGGTGTAGCGCTGGAGGAGTTCAGCTATCCACCAAAATATGTATTGTACACAGGGATTTGGAATACATTCGGTGTGTCCAACCTAATGACGTTGCCAGACATTACACCCATACCTGCGTCCGGAGTTAATCTGGGACGTCGTTCACGTCTTGCGGCGACGTTGCAGAAGAATGACGGTGGTTTTTCGCACTGGTGTAGTGGGGTTAAGACCGGAGTGACGTGACCGGAAGGTTAAGCCAAGTCTTTAACTAAAATTTGAGGAAAAATAAACAAAAATTTCGTGACTTTACCCGACCGAGGCC
>NW_011369945.1:26737375-26737603 GCF_000735185.1 Notothenia coriiceps
GGGGGGTAAGGAGGTTTTGGGGGGGCTGATGCTCGTCTTTATCTTCTAACAGAACAATGGAAATGCTGATGAGAGACACCAAACACCAACACACGCTGAAATGGTTGCTTCATGTCCACTTTTTGCAGGGGCAAATATAGCAGAGATACAAGAACACACGCACGCACACACGCACACACACACACACACACACACACACACACACACACACACACACACACACACACA
>NW_011369945.1:26737641-26752993 GCF_000735185.1 Notothenia coriiceps
GACCGACCGACCGACCGACCGACCGACCGACCGACCGACCGACCGACCGACCGACCGACCGACCGACCGACCGACGACGACGACGACGACGACACACACACACACACACACACACACACACACACACACACACACACACACACACACACACACACACACACACACACACACACACACACACACACACACACACCTGCTTTGTTTGTTTTGTAAGCATATCAAAGGTAGGACATCAACAAAAAACCCAGGTGTTACCCTGGTGATGTTTTGGGTGTGTATAACTACACCTGATAAAGCAGTCAGGGCTTCAGTTAAGGAAAATTGTAGATTAGAGGAAAAAATACACAGAAGAGAAAGTGGGAGATAGTAAAATTAGAGATAGAAAAACTGGTATCTGCTAAATAAATAATGTACAAGATGTATTATTGTTGTATGTCTTGGTGTGCACTAATGGTTAAATAGTAATAAGACACCAACTTCTGCTATGTTAAATCGTCAATGGAAAAATATATTAGTTTGTCATTTGAGAGCAGCTCACACCCCAGGGTGGCCCAGAACACAACTGCCAGAGTGTGAAAAGGGCCTCTGAATAAATCCAGGTGCTGTTTTTCATTTGTGTGTGTGTAACGGTTTTCAAAGCCAAGTCTCAAAAGCAGACCTGCAAACCTCTGTTGCCACCGCATACGATTACAACCACCAGCATAGCTGCATACCACAGTTTTAATCCCGCTAAACTGTCAGAATGCACTTCCCCTCTTCTTTCCATCATCTCATCCAAAGGGGGTAAATAAACGTTCCTACTGCGGTTCCTGTGTCAGAGGGGAAGCTAAGTGTGGTCCAAGTGTCAGGAGGATTTCCGTAATTCATAGGCGTCCGCTGCCCAGGAAATGAATTAAAACTTCCAGGTAGCCACTGGTCATCACGTTGATTTATTAGGGACGCACATTGGTAAGCAAGGGCATGGCGCACACACACACACCAACGCACACAGCAGACACACACACACACACACACACACACACACACACACACACACACACACACACACACACACACACACACACACACACACACACACACACACACACACACACACACACACACACACACACACACACAAACACACACAGGGGATAAGTGACAGATAACACACAGCCGCACCAACATGCCCTCTGTCCTCTGGGCATCTTGGCAACCGCAAGTCAAAACAATCTCCTCCTCTGATCTGATTACAGACTTAATGTGAGCTAATGTCTGCGGTGGAGTGTGTGAACGAACAACTGCCGGCCTGACTGATGGTACCTGGGATGTGTTTGGCCCAGCCGATGTTCACCACCAGCTCTCTGTCGGCCAGGTCGCACAGCGTGGTCAGAGCCTTGATGTCGCTCTCGGGCACCGTGGGGTCCGGCATGGCGAAGATGCCCTCTGGCTCGGCCACCAGCAGCAGAGAAACCACCTTGTTCTCTACCACACCGCCAACAGTGACTGAGAAAGATGGAAACATACGTTACATTTGTGTGATCATAACCAACTTATCATTAAATGCAATATATTGAGTACACGAAGAACAGACGTTGTTTTTTCAATTCACTTTTATTTTGCCTCTTTCCAGTAAAAACCATGAGTTTTCAAATTAAGATTGTTTTACTTTACTCTAGAGCTGCAACATTTAGGCCACTTATTGATAACTATTGACAGAAAACATATCTACTTTTATAACTGAGTAATCTTTGAAACAAAAATTGTAGAAAATGTAATTTTTAGCCTCTCAAATGTGGATAATGTTCTGCTTTACTCAGTTAAATGAGCTAATATAAAGCAATTGCCTCAGGATGGACATTTTCCCCTTTTTTTTGACATTTTGTAGACCAAAATATGAACCGATGTAAATGAAAATTTGAATCATTAGCAGTTGTTACAAGTTGAGAAAAAGGTCCAGATTTCCTGACAGAATGTAAAGCATGGCAACAATGTTCATTTCAGCCAATTAAAAAGTCTCACGTCTCACGTCTCACTTTATAAAACTAAAGTTGGCATTGATTGATGCCAACTCATTAGCAAATGCAAGCTATAAAAATGATTTAGTGTTGCAACAGACAACATCACATCACAGAAATGTGTACTTGCACACACATTACGGATAAAACCAGAGGCTCTAATATCTACAATCAAGCAATCCATCAACATCGACTCAACAATTATGTTCTACAGTCACTTTCTTAATGGGTAATATAATGAATACAGTTAATACAAGCTTTTGTTCCTTACACTTACATGTTCTTTTCTGAGGTAAGGCATTCTGTGGGTGCAGATACGGGCTGTTCTCCGCATCTATTCTTCTTTTGTATTTCTGTCTGCCGCCTCGAACCCGGTCCAGACGAACACCTTCAGAAACACAAACAACAGGACATTCATGAGGCAATTCTATTTATACACAAATACAATACTCACAACTGGCTGTCTTTAAATCACTAATTAAAGTCACTCATATGGACTGAATAGATATGTACTCAATATTTCAAACACTATTGAAAAATATATATATTCGTTTTTTTATTTAATGATTAGGTAGAATTACTGACTCAGTGCGCCAACATGTCAGGTTGCGTGTTTACATCTTTGTCTGTTGAAAATGTCTCCACTTCACCCATTTAGAATTATTTTGTGAAATTGTTCTAATTAGCATATTAATTCTTGAATAATGGCCAAAAACATGTGGTTTGTGCCGAATTTGAAAATATTTGCTCTGTGAATTGGAAGGACCAATGGAGGGACAACGAGAATACATTTTGCCTTTGCACACTGATATCGTTGTTGCGGGTGCATACAAATGCATCTAGATGATGTGATTACAGAGAAAATCAGGGTTAGTTTGGAGGTTTAATATTATTAGTAATTGTGAGTAGAATGGCATTTTTTAAAATTCATTATATTTTGTTATCGTTGCTAAAAGGAGTGTTACCGTTCATTCATGTAATCAGTTATCAAAAGCTATTGTACACGGTCAACCATCGACCAATCATCCACTCCCATGTCCCAAAGATCTCAAGGAGACATGGACGCAACATGTCTTACGCTGGCACAGCAGCACGCATCCTGTAACACGACACCAGACAACTTCAGAGCCACTGATGACAACTGCCTACCTTAACGAGCATTATGGTAGACTTGTCACCACAGAGAAGGGGATTTAAGAGTGTGTGACTGAGTGTGTGTGCACGGGGGGTAACTGAGAATAACATTCACCAGGTGTATCTCTAAAGAAAATGTGTCCAGTGAGTGAACGTGACTCAGGGAGCCTTCAGTAGTGGTGTTGGGTTACTAGTCCACACAGAGGCCATAGTGACCCTGGATAGATCTATAATGGCACTCTGAGGGTATTATTTGCCCACTTGACACCTCACTGTGACACTTCATCCCTTTGAGCCTGCTTCCTCCTGGACTTATTCTTACTTATGCACATATTTATGGAGAGCATGCATTAACATGCTCATTAAATAACCTTTAA
Organism: Notothenia coriiceps; assembly: GCF_000735185.1. Classification (NCBI taxonomy): domain Eukaryota; kingdom Metazoa; phylum Chordata; class Actinopteri; order Perciformes; family Nototheniidae; genus Notothenia; species Notothenia coriiceps. The sequence goes on from NW_011369945.1 coordinate 26,741,150, forward strand.
ATCAGGCAGGTGAAATTTGCCGTTGGGTTGAACAATGTTCTCATATCTTTGCATCATTGGTTTGAAAAGCCATTTTGTGTCATTTTATAGTTAAGCCATTATATTAACAACAATTTTTATAGAATTTCAGGTTTATTATTTAATGTACCGTGAACTGAGGTATGATGGAAAGCAAGGGCCTCTCATAACGAAGCGAAGGTTTGAGAAATTGATTCATGACCTTTGCTGTAAACTAACATGCTCTTCCACCACGACATATTTGTTATATGTTTCAGTAAAGGTGACAAATGGATGCTTGCAAAATCTCCACAAACACACCTCCTTAAAAGTTTTTTTTACAGTAATGTATATATTTTCTAATCGCAATTCTAATTCATTTTGTATATTTCAAGTAAGGGATTTGTCTTTCAGCTCCTCTGATTGTGGCTCAATTGTAAAAAATGTATATCACATACTTCCCTTCACAAATTATGGTTCAACAGTGTTTGAATGTGTTATAAGGTATGGATTATAGATAGCTTTTATTCTAATAATGTGTCAAATGTAAGTAGGTGGTATTGAAGAAATCATACTCAAGATGTGTGGGGAATTAAAGAAGGGATTGGTGTGTAAACTCATTCCCCCCTGATCCTCCTCCGATGATGTAATCGGGGGCAAATAGTAAGTGTGGATTACCCTGGTCCCTAGGCAAGTGCCACTCTGAGGTATGAGATAAGGGATGAGGGCGCTTACTTGTGCATCTGATTTAATACCAACTGTCGGCAAACAATGGATTGAATCAAACAACGTTGGTCATTCGATATGTCAGAAAAGTTTGTTTTATACGGGTACGTTTGTGTGCATGTTTGTGCTCAGATCTGACAGTTATTCAAACGCACACATCAGGGTTAAGTGTAACTCTTCACTGTGGAATGTGCTGACAACCAAAAGGCCTAGAATAGCTTTGGTGGATAACAGGCACACATTCACCTCCTCCCTGTTCTTCTGTACAGCCCACTAGAGTTCAATAAACAAAGAGTACTCAGACATTGATCTATTTTTCCCTGCTCTCATCACTCAGCCCTCTTTTGAGAGTGTCTGGAACTTCACATGGGAATCTTTACAGGTTTTGAAAACTGTCACAGAGCAGCAGGATGAGGAACACTGACACAAAGCCGCTTATCCGGACTGATCTATCAGCCTCCATCACTAATGCCACTACCAGCATGTGTTCAGTATAAACAATCCCATGCTTTATGATATTGTGACAAATGTACACAAAACCACTGTCGCATTAAATTACCTGCACACTGCTTCTCAAATGAAAAGGATTTAGAAAGTTGGCGGCAAAAAGCCAGCATAAACCCACTGTTCTGCGTTTCTCAGAATACAGATTAACATGGGATGATTAACACACCTTGGACCAAATAGCTTCCGGCAGCAGGAAGTGGGATGACACGGTTAAGGAAAAATAAAGAAGGTACCTTAGAGGTATTGCAGCACCACTTGCAATATCTTATAGGAGCAATTACATCTGTATGATGAACTGTAATTTAAAAATATTCCACACATTTTGCCAAAATACATGTTTAACTGGCCTTAGAAGTGACAGCAACTGTAGTATTGAACACTAAACAGGGCTTAATCAAATCCTGCCCCAGGTCTATATGTCTTTTAGCCGTATATTTAATATGGCCCTGACTCTCCCATTAAACCTCACAGCTCCTCTGTCTCAGCCTTTACTGCGGCCTCTCGGGGAAGAGGGGCATTACGAGACACGATGAAGCGCGTTATGAGGGCGCTTACGATCAGAGTTACGAGGGGCAGTTCGCATTTCACGGAGGTCCAGGAATCCCACAAGGCATCTGGAGGAATTTACGAGGGGGAAGGGAAAGCAAAAGGGGGTGGCAAGAGGAGAAGGGGGTTGAGAGGCAGAATGGGATGCTGTTGATGCCCTTACCCTATTAAAAGCAGCTAATTTAGAAAAATGGCAGACACACACTCACTCACAAACATAGAGGTGTGCCTTTAAATGTGAGTGCAGGCTGAAATGTGATAAACAAACTCATATACACAAACTGATACGTGTGTAAAGATGCCATGAATCTGTTTATCTAGTTAAACATACAGAGACACGCAGCAACAATAAACAGATGCTGTTATGTGTTTTAAGATGAGTTGGGATTAAAGAATCATTCAAGTCAATAATACCTTGGATCTTATTTTCACAGTTTTAGACAACGTTTCTATAAGTTATGATAGCATTAAACTTCTAATAATACTGCTATGGAATATGGTGACATCGCTAAAACAAGTCTGACAATGCCATAAAATAGCGAAAAGGTTGTAAACAAGTTAATAATTCTCACATTATTTGAGGTAAAACCAAAAGTGATCACACCTAAAATGATTGTAATGAATGGCTTACGCACTACCATATGTTACAAAATGTAAACAACAGAAACTTATTGGCTAATGATACATTTGACTTCATTTTATCTTCAAGATATGTGTGGCTAACATGTAGCTTATGTACATTTCTTCACAAAATAATAAATTGGGGAGAAGAGTTTAGTGTATAGGCCTACATTTAATCTTTTTTAATAAATTGTGTAAACATATTATCACGTTAGCAAACGAGCTAACTAAGAGATTGTTAGCATCCGGTTAGTAGGCCTAAGCATTTTCCCCCCTTTTCAATAACTCTCCAATTAATTAAATGGTGTACACTTAAATGCTTTAGTTACTATTCTTCTACCCTAAAACTGTACCCACCACGGACAAAGAGACACGTATGTTTTATCTGCTCTCCACTCTTTTTATCATCTATTGGCCCGACACTGCATGCAGCAGTATCCGTTACAGTAGTAGGTCGCTAATGTTTTCCTTTTTGAGTCACTTCTAAATCTGGGCGCTATGTCATCAGACTGGCGCACTGTAAGACTAAAGGAGCACCTGACTACTGTCACAGATTCTCTGAGTAGTAGCCTACGTATGTCACCACCATATTTCAACCCAGTCTCACGGCATTTCGTGTTATAGTCACAAAATTAATCTATTGAATCATGATCACCAACACCATTTCCCCATTTTTTTCGTGTCACACTGAACGTATTTTTTCAAATCATTTTTTCCTTCCAGTTTGTTATTATTTACATTGCTTTTAAAATCGTTCAGTGTGACACGAAAAAAATGGGGAAATGGTGTTGGTGATCATGATTCAATAGATTAATTTTGTGACTATAACACGAAATGCCGTGAGACTGGGTTGNATATATATATATATATATATATATATATATATATATATATATTCAAGGTGTCTACCTATTCATTTGATCTAATTTAACAATTAAAGACATATTTCTAGTAGTGTTTATTTTATCACAATTCAGTTTATGGAATAACATTCACTGAGGTTTAATTAATTGTTCAATAAAAATAGTAACACAAAGACTGCAAAGACCCTTTAAATCTTAACGTATTTGGGGATTTTCACATCCACATATAAAGTTCTCTCCATAAGGGTTCTTTCTAAGAATTAAAACCTAAAACATCCTCTGTTGTCATCTCCACCTGCCCCAGTGAGAGGATGGCTCTCATTGGCTTAGAGTACAGCCAATCAGCTGGCAGCCTAGCTTGCTGGGGGAAGGCCATTCAAATGTGTGTGGCTGAGGATTCATGAGGGCCAGCTTCAGCCTGGAGACCCTTGTCACACACAGCCAGCTAGTCACAACAGCCAGGACTTCAAAGGCAGCCAGAGTGTGTGTGAGTGTGAGTGACAGGAAGACACACACGAGCGAGGACAATGAGAGCAGCTGAGGTGTGATACCACAGAAGAGAGGGCAGTAGATGGAGGCAAAGTTTTGAGACATAGCAAAGAGAAAGTGACAAACGGTGCACTGAGACATACAGCTTATAGAACACAGGACGAGATACAGAGAAGGAGAGCAGGGAAACAGATATTCACTTTTCTCCCTACAGAGCATGGTTGCAGAGTGCACATGGATTTAGTCGACCTCTACCTCCCAGAGTGTTTCACCTACCACTCTGACACAGAGTAAGTACCTCCACCCTGCACAGCGAGCATAAAGTGTCTTACAAGGAACAATGTGTATTAGCAAACTGAACTAGAATTGTAGAGATAAGGTATGAATGTTGGGACATTGTGTTTTTGTGTGTGGGTGTTTGATATTCAAAAGTATCTTTTTGCTTGTGTATCTCACTTATACATCTTATATATTTATTACTTTACTGTGTGTGCTGCCCAGGTATCACGAGCTGTGTACTTTTGATTTCGATGCTTTAGTCAGTTTCCTTCGTCTGTGTATTTTAAGTATGAATTACTAAGCACACAGGGTTGAATTGTGAGAATTAGGGTCCATCACACTCAAGAAAATCCAGTCTAATGAAGAAGGGACAATACGAGTGGTAAACGTATGGTATTTTACTACAGCATTTTCAATTCTCCTCCACTTTAGGGAACAACCGTTGACTTGCTTTTTTACAAGATTTGTTATTACAATTACTACAATCTACTATGTCATTGTTTCTTTTTGAGGCCATGAACATTTAAAATCATCCTTACGTTTATATCTTCCTTTGAATTAACATGGTGTACACGTTTGCCATTCATTACCAGTTTAAGGCTTACATTTATTTCATCAGACAGCTATTTTCTTAAGTGTTGTCTGTAAAATAGTAATAATCATTTATTTTTCGAAATTCTTAAGAATTCCTTGTTTTGTGGTGATAATGGTCCAAACCCCAATATTTAGTATGTGGAAATTCAGAGAGTTTGGCATTTTGGTCAAAAAATCTCCCAAACTATTTGTAAGATCTGAAACTTGCTGAATTTATTTTCTTGAGTAAACTTAAGCGTCTTTGTGCTTTGGGAAGGTTTCAATGAGTATTTCCTGGCTGGTGTGGAGGTTTGTTTGTATGCTAACAGTTGTCATTGTTCAGCCTGTTTGTTTATAGTGAGAGGAGGTGGTGAAGACCAGTTTGAGACACCCCGGGACATCCAAGGCTAGTAAAAGTCTTCAGAAATCCGCAGAAAGCCTGTAAAGAAATGTGCGAAGCAGCTGCCTGATTACCCGGGACAGCTTTTTGATTGCCTTACATTTCTGTAATCATAAAAAATCATGTTCATTATCATCACCGCTGCGATTTGATCAGCTGTGGCATAATCACTCTGGCTCTGAGAAAACATCCAGCACTGAGGGTTCCCTATAGCAGAGAAAGATGAGCTTTGCAGACAGACGGCGAGGCTGACAAATGGACGTACAGGTCGGCTGATTGCTGGTGACAGAAAACCAGATGAAGAATGGTAAAAAAAAAAGGCAGCGATGGCCGCAGATGATCCCCTGTATGGCACGCTATCCATGTTTCCAGAGCCTGCGGGTGCCAGTCTGCAGCCACAGACACCTCATCTCGCTGCTAACAGCTTCACCAAAGCCTGACTAAGGCTCTTACGGCTGGCTTGGGGTGCCACTGATCCCTGCTCATCTCCTACTGGCTCATTAGCACAAAAAAACAAACACTACCGAGACCCCACTGACCTAAATAAATACTCCTCAGGGTTGTTGTAAGGGCTAAAGGTCAGTCAGTATTTGTGTTTCTTGTTGAAGCGTCACATTTTCGCTTCCCCAAGGCCTGTTTCGCCTTCATTTTCTTTACATCTCTTGGTCACTTCCCTTCCTTTTTCCCCTGTGTTTCCCTTCCCTCCCTGTTTTCTTCTCTCTCCCTCCTCTCCTTCATCCGCTGGGTCATTGTCTGCATTATGACTCTGCTCATTTGAAAGTGAGTGTTGCCGTCTCTCTTTTCTTTCAACACCCCCAGGTTAATGAGCCACAGGCACAACCCCTTTCTTTCTGTCCTTTCCCGGCTTTTTTTTCACACTCCCTCTATCTGTCGGACTCTCTTGTAATTTCCTCCCGCCTCTCTTCTTCTTCTCCCTTTCTGTCTCCTTGTCGTTTCACGCTGAATTATTCGTCTTTGTTGCCAAGGTGCAATTAGAGTTGTTTTGGATACCGGGACACAAAGGGGTAGAAAGGTACGATAACTTTGAATACCCACTGACACACACACGCACGCACGCACACGCACACACACACACACTCTGATTTATCCCCGCTGCATGCCGCTGTAGAAGCAGCTACCAAACGTCTATTGATGGGCTTTTATTAGGAGCGGTAGTTTAGTAATCTGTCAAAGTGAATATTACATCACATCTGATTGCCCAACTTTAATGCCATTTCATTATAAAAGTAAAACAACAGCACCTCCTCCTTCTCCTCCTTCTCCCTGAGATGCATTATAATGGGGGAGCACAAAGTATATCTCACTCTGCATCTGTCAAAGACTTGACACAGCAATATGGACGCCTGTGATTGATAGCCAATAAGTAAACCAGTGAGTCACTTTAAAAGCAAACTGAAATCTCGTCACTGTACTGTTTTTATAGTCCTCAAAGTGGATTGGGTGAGAGATGTCAACGGGGGAGGGGGGCTGTTAAAATGTCTTGTTTATTTCTTATTGAGTTTACTTACTAACCTTAAGAAAAGAGTTTGGTAGTGTTGGAAAAGTTTCAATTCGGGTAGTGAATGCATTGAATCTCAGTTCTGATTGAAAAATAATACAATATTTGGCTACTTTATCTTAAGGGAGGTTTTTTTCGACCAAACAAAATGCGTAAAGTTGCACTGATGGATATTTTTGCATCAACAATGGATCAAATAACTTGGTATAGTGTGGAAACCCCACTGTGAATTATTACCTCCACCTTTTGGTTAAACAACTTTAAGATTTTGATTCACTTTGACTGCTCTTATTGAGGATGATTTAAGTGACACTACAACGTACATCACTGCGCCAATCACAGCAAATCGAAATAGAAGCTATAGTTGCTACGTGTCTGCTGAGTAAGAACTGTATGTTTTCCAAAATGTACGCCATAAAAACCTTATTTAGGGGATAGATTATGCACTGCCCAACACTGGTGAAAACACAAATGTTAATTTGATCGCCCATTTCAGACAGCAGATGCCAAGATTACATTGCATTAGCTGTATGTTATGTTGCCCCATTTGCTTATTTTTACTGTAGAAACACCTACTGTTAGATCCTTTGGTGTTTTAACTTGTTGTCCGTGTGTCTCTTGTGGGTTTGTAGAGTGGTCAATAGCGCGTGCCCATGGTTTACTCTGGAGGTGGTTAATCGCAGCCAGTCTTTTTGCCTAGCAAATGACTTGCGGCCGAGCGAACACTGATTTACATGGCAGGAAACAGACTGAGATGGTCTTCCACCTCATCGGGCCCAGATTAGAGTGAGAGGGATGTACAGCTGTGTGTGTGTGTGTGTGGTTTTCTCTGCATGTGGAAGTGTGTGAGACGGCATTGGTCTTTTTAAAAGTTGGCCTGGCGACAAACAGTTGCATACCAGTAACGTGTCAGGGTGTTTATGAAGACACTTGCTTTAAAATGTGACTGTGTGTATGTGTGAGTGTGTGCATGGAGCTTTAACATGTTCCTGATCACATGAATCTGAAGTGTGTGAGTAGAGAAGTGGGAGCCCGTCTATGATTTTTATTTTTACATGCACACACGAACGCCTGACGCCACAATGTGTGTATGTGTGTTCAGCGTGTGTGTAGGAGCGCAGATCACATGCCTGTGAGCCTATTGTACACCTCATCTGGTTTCAGATGCTTTTTTCTCCTCGCCGTGGTGACAGAGAGTCTGTTGTGGTTACATCTCGATCCAATAATAAAGCCATGATACATACTTTAACATGCAGGAATAGTTCTTCTAAAAATAGTATTTTTTTTACAATGCTAGGTCTCTAAAGGCATGTATATTTTTGTAATTAGAAAAATAATCAGATATATGTGAATTGAAAAAGCACAGTATGATGTATTTTAATTGTTATTAATTTGGGGGTTGCCTGTCCATGCTCAACACCCCATAAAATGGACTTACAATTGGACTTCTAGTTATATAATTTCAAAGCATATGTTCATTTCTCGTTCAATGGATTATTTTTAATGTTGACCTTTAGAGTGATTAGTAACTGAGAGACACTATGAGAGAGAAAGATAAAATAAGAAAGCAAAGAAGTTGGCCGCATTTGGATGGTTATAATGATGAAGCGGATGATTTCTGGTTTGGCTATTTCCCTACGTTTGCTTAAGCAACCTCCTTCTTTGAAAACAAAGCAGTGTAATGGACAGCAGCTTTGCATGTATGGGGAATCACAAACGGCTGGCTTAGATATGGCTGAGATGGATGGACGCATGAAGGGGCGTGGAGATGGAGAGGTAGAGATTGTAAAAGCATCTGGGAAGCAAAAGGTGTGATTGAAATAAATATCTTAAGCTTTTTAGTTTGTTTGGGGTTTCAAAATACATCAATCCATAGATTAATAGTGATGTTTTTTTAAAAGTGATGATTTTTTTATTGTCTGTCTTAATGATGCCTGGCTTTATAATAGCCAGTTATTCATATTCATAACAATACAAAGGTGAATCATGATATAAGGGTAACTCGAGAGAGAGAGAGAACTGGAAGGGTACTCAGAGAGTGCAACCAGCTAGGCTAAATGCTAACAAATGTAAAGATTGGTGTAAGCCCTGTGAATCAGATCTTTTCTAAAATGTTATGGGTTCTTCCTTGACTTATGCTTTACCCTTTCACCAAATGTCATAAACACCAGGTCAGTAGGTTTTCCGTAATCCTATCGAAAACCAAACTGAGACTTACCTTCTCTGGTGATGCATATATGATCATTTATACCATAATTTAACAATTCTCTAATTTTTCCTTCTCTGCCCTCCTCTTTCCAGACATTTTGGCAGGATGTCAGTGAGGGGCTTGGACCCCACCTGTCCCCCCACTATAAAGCGTGAGCCCTCCAGCCCCAGCCCCAGCTCTCAGGGCGACGTCAGCCCGCCCCAGCCCAGTCCTGGAAGCACTTCCTCGGACACAAACTCCAGCTACGGAGCCCTGATCAAAGGCCACAACCTCATCAGTGGGCTGGACTCACCAAGCCTCTATGGTCACGCAGCAGGGTTGGCCAATAATGGAGGAGCAAACAGGTTGGTGTCTGCATTAAACTGTCCTTTCTCGTTTGAATAGAGGTGCTATGAATATCACACACTTGACCCCTTCACTTCCTCTCCACCTCTATCCAGGAGGTTTGTTCAAGAGGAAACCCAAGTGAAGTGTGAATTCATGCTGGGCTCGGTGGCCAAGCGTGTGTGTCTGGTGTGCGGTGACGTTGCCTCGGGTTACCACTATGGTGTGGCCTCCTGTGAAGCCTGCAAGGCCTTTTTCAAGAGGACCATCCAGGGTAAGAGAGAGACAATACAACAAATACATTATTTTAAGATGCATGTTTTTAACGCTTGTTTTATAAATGAGTCTATTTCTCTTTGGCTAAAAATATACTACCAACAACTACTTGTTTGTCTTTTCTACTCTTCCAACAATCACTCTGATTGAGAGTTTGAAAGAAAGACTGAATAATAACAGGTATCTAAAAACAAAGTAACCACCGTAGTATTTTGCACTTTTTACCAACCTTGTTTTCTGGCATCTCCATGACGTCAAAAGGGACAACAGAAAGAAAGAAGAAGGAAAAAACAGAAAGCCATACTTGTCTCCTGGCAATGTGAAGTTTATTGGCTATTTTTAGCAGGTTTTGCTGTGTTTAATACACCCGCATATACGTGCTAATTTTGAGTGGAAAAAGGATATTAGTTGCAGAGTTTATTGTGTATTGCTTATAATGTCTTCCTGCATCATGATAAACTTGTTTTACTAGCAACATGGTGCAGATGCACTCATTTGTTTTTGGATAAACAAACCTCATCAGTTAGCTCACAGCTTCCGCCCCCTGCCTTTAACTGCAGAGAAGCTTTAAATAAAGACCTGTTTGCAAACAGCCAATGTGCGGTTAAACTTCCAGTGCATCATGTATATAGTCAACATGCTTGAGTTTAGGCTTTGCAGCTTGAGATAACATATGGGGTTGAATGTGCGCGCATCTACCTCACTCCTGAAAGCCATTAGTGACAGCGACATGCAGTGCTGGTTTATTAAAAGGAGTGTCCTGTGATCTATGGGCTCGCAGCCCAGGTCGAGGACTCGGCAGACTGGGATGTGTTTATGCCTAGAAGTGGGCTACTGTAAATTAGTTCAAAGGGCAAACCGGATGAACGGCTGTCGGATCAACTGGTGATGTTTGGCTCATCAGATACTTCCTGTTTCTGATCGAGGGTGGCAGCTGAGAGCGCCTGCAACTGGCTAAAAGCCATCAGGCTTAACCCACACTTTTGGCTGCCATGTCTGTTACTCTTAATTAGTTGTTGGAACGTTGTGTTTTTGTATGTCATTGAGATTGAAAGTCAACATTTTGAACGATGTGCTTTTAAAAGTGTTTTAGAAACCACAAGACTTCATGTTTTTCTCAGTAATTTGAAGATGCACTAGTTTCGCACCCAGCCTGTGAAACAGTTGTATGTCCTCTTTAGCTTGGCAGGAATTTCTTCAAGTCTGACAGTTTGACTGACTCCCCTAACGTTATATAAGTACAGTAATAAATAGCTGCAGGACTCCTTTAAAATCTCCGGCGGTGACACATTTTCAGCTTTTGAAAAGAGGATTGTGAATCTCATTATGAGAATATTGTCAGAACTTAATCAACAACTATGATTAATTATTACTCCAATGCAATTTAACAAAAAGTATATATTTTGTATTTATCTATCTCTCTTCTTCTCCTCCAGGAAACATTGAATACAGCTGCCCAGCGTCCAATGAATGTGAAATCACCAAGAGAAGAAGGAAATCCTGCCAGGCCTGTCGATTCGTGAAATGTCTGTCTGTGGGCATGTTGAGAGAAGGTCAGCTATACACAAAAAATCCCTTTCACACAACAAAACATTGTTTGAGTTGCTTTTTTCGGGAGTGATTGGTTGGTAGTCTTGGCAGAAGTTCAAACATCATCCTTTGGAAAGCTAAGACAGAGAAATCGCTCCTAAAGATTGAAGGCTAACTGCTATTTCTATAATGTAAATTCCTGAAAACAATACCCCATAATACCAGCTGAGATTCTCTTAATGTCTCACCTGACAAACCAGCGACGCCATGTACTGTAGTTCTGAAGACTGCAGTGAAACCTAAACCGTCTGACAGTTAAACTTCAGGCCCTTAGTGCCAGCTGTGATGTGTGTAGGACTGTGTATGTGTCGTAAACACAGGACTGAACAATGCATAGCCGTGTCTCTGAGAGGGCTGCTAACTGTTCAATTGTGTCAGTCTTTGCTTCACCAGTGCTCGTCCAAAATAGCTCCTGGAAATCTGCCAGTATGTGTGCAACACTGCTGCAGCTAAGATAATGGAGAGAGTTGTTGCTAGGACTCCTGCGACAAAACTTTGGAAAATTGCAATTGTAGGGACTTCTAAAAGAAAAAAACAAATCAAGATAATATTTTTTAAAGTAGGAGAAGTAAAGAGTGTATGAATAGTAACCTAACTAACCCAGCCTATGACTTTGTGCTTTCTAATTTGAACAAATAACCCAGTCTCACGGCATTTCGTGTAATAGTCACGAAATTAATTTAATCTATTGATTCGTGTTCACCAACACGATTTCCCCATTTTTTTCATGTCACACATGATTTTAAAAGCAATGTATTTCTATTGGTAGTATGTTTTGTGCCTGCACCACGTCTTTTTGTCCGGTCGGGTCTTGGAAGACCAAAGCTGTGTGGTTCATAAAAACATTTTCTTACTCAATATCAAGCCACGATTATTGTTTTTATTTAAAATTGTATAATGTCTGACTTTTTTTGCCGTTCGCGAG
>NW_011369945.1:26753140-26758664 GCF_000735185.1 Notothenia coriiceps
TATATATATATATATATATATATATATATATATATATATATCTACTTAATAATGTCAATTATAGGAATTCATTAAGGGTAAAACATCTGTTTGCTGCCTCTTATGTGAAAACAGGCTGCTATTTCTTTCTCTGATTTTGTATTATTTAAATTAAATATCATTGGGTTTCCGATTACATTTTAATATAACATATCTAAAACAAACTTCTAAAATATTGGCTTTTCTTCTCTGAATTTAATTCACTTAAATAATTATGATTTTTGTATTTCATTTGTTATTTTAATGACAGTGTTTAACAGTATTCAACTGTCCTTTAAGAATGTGCTTCTTTTTCTTGTTAGTTTTAATGTTTAATGTAAAGTGCTTTAAATTGCCTTGTTCCTGAAAAGTGCTTTATTAGTAAACTTGCCTCTTTGGTTGGATCAAACAAGCATCAAATTAACTGATAAATATTCAGCTGATACCCACTTTATCTGACCCACTATTCAGATAAATAAAAACTTCTCCCATACAACACTCAGATACATATATAATCCCATAATGCTGGATATAAACTGGATAATTACCTGGAAAATCACCTATTTTAGTGTCAAAGTCACTGCTTAAATGAAATAAGATTCTTCCCACACAGATATGAATGAACATATGGTCACAGTTTATAACCTTAGCTGACTTACTGCTGGTGCAGTACTTGATCTATCTGATCTAATCAGCAATGGCTATGTGCCTAACGTGATACGTTTTGCCTTTTGCTGCCACCACACACGTGCACACCAATTGAGAACACTACTTAATTTACTGTGCGTAAGTAGCACTTGGCATTGCAAAAGGTTAGCAGGTGCAATCCAATCTGCAAATATCAGTTACAGTATCCTATGAAGTTTCAAAACGAAGTTCTCCGAATTCATATGAAGTGCTGATTTAACTTCTACAATTTGATCCAAGATGGATCGACAAGAATCCCGCAAGCATAAGAAAATACTTTGAATACTAACAATAATAAAACAGAAATTAAGTTAATCACCACTAACGTATATTCTCAGTTCTCCCATAAGAATGAAGTTGCAGTAAGTAGCTTGGGGTTAGATGCAGTGTTGTCACTACGCCCCTAATCCACTTACAGCAGATGCACAGCCCATGTCAACAAAAATCCCTTGTAATGCAGAACGTTTTGCAGTTTGTACAGATACACACTGCCCCAGCCTTGTTTAAGAAGACATGGGTCAAATTCAAATCATGGTGGTAAACCCTGAGGTCCTGAGGTAGGCCTAGCTGTGGGTGCTTGGAGCATGGAATACATTATGCAGTAAAAAGTGGAGTGCATAAAACGTATCTGAACTAATATATAACGATAAGATGATACAGCAATTAAGTATTCTTCATCAATGTACAAGCACAGGAACAGTTTTCACTATTCAAAACCAGTAAATCCCACACATTTCCCACAAACTATTTAAAGTTCAATTATTTGACTTCTTCATTCAAAAACACATCCCATGTCTTTAGGGTGATGGAACAATACTCCCCCAATGAATATGGTGTTAACTAATAGCATCAAAAACGCACAGATGTCAAAGGGAGTTCGGGACACATACAATTGATCATTTCTGCTCTTTTTTTTGGTTTCGGCCTGTCTTTTCCCCTCTCCCTACATGACGTTCATGCTCGTGCTCCAACCTGACCCCTGCCTAACCAACCTCCACAGGAATGAAATCACCTGCGCTAATCTGCTGCTCAGATAAAGGCCAGACAGCAGACTGCATGGAGTGGTCCTTATCTTATTACGCACCACATGAAACAGATCGGCAACACAAATACAGCAGCCACATACACAGGCATTTAACTTGAGTAAACAAACACACGATCGCAATACACGCATAAAGGAAGGAGCATTAATCAAATTCCCCTAAAAGATAGAGAGAGTGTGATTTCTAATGGTACATACATTTATCTCAACCGCAAAATACAAAAAGCCAGACACTTAGCTACTATCATATCAAATCTCTTAAAGTTAATGTATCACATAAAACACTATCTACACTGAGAAATTATCTTTTATAAACCATTTAGGAAATTAATGTTGACGTTCAAGTGAAGTGGTTCTTATCTCTCAGTGGCTTTTAGCTTGGCAGCTGCCGTCAATGGACTCTTATTTGCTCCAAAAAGCGGAGGGGCTTTTCACATATTCAGGTTGAAATCAAAACTTGAGATTGCTAATTTTTATCAATGCTTGATGTTATCCTTGGCACCGGTCGAGTGGTCTCGAGACGTACCACAACAATAAGGCACACTTAAACCAAGCCAGAGTGGCGTCGAGCAAGCCACTTCACCCCAACGCACCTGAGTAGTTTATTTTTTCTGACAATCTACTAGTTACTGTGTACCACTGTACAAAAGCTTTTTGTTTCACTTCAAATGGCTCTATGTCAAAGGTTGATGTTAATTATAAAATAAATGTTACAACAGAACAAAAGTTAAATAATCAAATGTTTAGCTATGCTAGCAACATGGCTCCAGGGATGACAGTGCAGGTCTGACCACCACCATCGTGGTCCAGGAAAAAATGTAATGACATTGGTTTTACCTTAAAAAAAAAGTCCAACACCATAAAGTAGTCTGGTTTTTGTCTAAATAGCCACAGCTGTGGCTACTTTGTGTTTACTGCTAATTAGCAAATGCTAGCATGCTAACACGCTAAACCAGCATGGTGCACATGGTAAAGATTTACCAGAGATCAGTTTATTTTGGAACTGGATCCATCCTAAAATCGATTTATGGTTGACAAAAATAAAAAGGAATGTATTTCTTTATCATTTTATATTTGAGTGAATATTTAGTTTTCTTTTTAAATATCAAAATCAGTAAGGAGGAGTTTTAGAGTTTCTGTAACAAATGTAAACCTTCTGCTGGATGTCAAAAACAAATGTAGTTAAAAAATATAAAAGGACTAAAGGGCTGTTTAAACAATTCAGATGGAATAGAAAACCTAAAGGGCATACAAAACATCTCAACAAAAACCACAGAGCACAAATGACAGGTAAACTGAGCAAAGAGGACATTGACATGAACCAAAGCAAAATCCTGAAATAACAAGAAACGGAAACGAGCTCAATGCAGCAAATGAAATTGAACACTTATGGCTGCATCAAAATATACTCTCTTTTTTTTACACTGCTGAGTTTAAACCGAAGACAGGAGTTCAATAGCTGATCCGAAGGGACGCTGCCTGTAACAGAGCGCCCAGCTGCCAGCTATTGACCACATGATTCCTTTTCTCTGAAGAAAAGGAAAAGTACCAGTGAAGCTGACACCCTTTGTTTGTGTGTGTGTGTGTGTGTGTGTGTGTGTGTGTGTGTGTGTGTGTGTGTGTGTGTGTGTGTGTGTGTGTGTGTTCATCACTTTCTACTCATGCCTAAACTCACACCCACCAAAAATCTGCCCCTGGGGACGGCTGTCGGATTGACTTCCAAAATTGGACAGTCACTCTGCAACTCCAACCCCCACCTCACACACACACACACACACACACACACACACACACACACACACATAGGTAGGATAATACATGATGGTTCTGGACACTTTTTATCCACGGAGCGACCTCCAGACTTTGTGGACTACATTGACTTTTTTCTTTTTGTTCGGTCCTTAGGAGGACTTTCCCCTCTAGGGTGATGGAGAGAGAGGTGAGTTGGAACTGGAGCTAACAAAAACTGATAAATCAGTCCCTGTTTGTTGTGACAACAATCTCTCACCGGGCCAGAAAGCAGACGGTTTTTTTTGTTCCAAAGGCAGTTTTCCGATATGTGACTCCCAAAGAACACGACATAGAAACGCCCCGGGCAACTCAATGCGTTCACTCCACTATCAGCTGCATGAACACAAGAGGAAAAGTGTTCAGGAAGAGCTTCAAGCCAATCTAGAATGAGGGGTAGCAGAAGAGTCCAACAGTGACCATTGTGCTGGCACGCAAGTCTGTTAGGTCAACTTGGTTCTGTGTTGACTATCAATAAGGCCATCAGATAAGCATCAATTCAATGCTTATCTGATGGCCCGAGTTGAAGCTTTCCTAGATCAGCTAGGCCTTATTCCACTCCGTACAGTTTTTACTAATTTGTGGCACTTCCATTCAGGTTGTTGTTGAGACGTCGAAGCAGCATATGGACCAAATGGAGCCAACTAACAAAGGGTGCAGTTGGGCAAAGGGGGCTAAGGTATTTGGGATAGCACATGGGGGGCGGGCAGGTGCAGCCACAGGTTGAAAAGACCTACGGTATTTCAGCCTGCCCAACGCTCAAACCAGAAGAAAAGAGGTCAGGATGTTTATAGAGCTGGCTGGCTACTAGAGAATAAAAACTAGTGTAATTCCAGTGTTTTAAAAAGCTTAACTGACCTCAATGAGTTCCTCAGATCCGGTCAAGTAAACAGAGCTGTGTCAGATGGCATTCGAGAGGGCCTTTTACCCATTCACCACAAAAATGTGTTCTGTTCCAGTTCCGCGTTGAAGCTAGAGTTAGTTAGTTAGTAACCCTTATCTTCAACCATAAAGTCAAAGACCCCATAAAGTGACAAGTGAAGAAAAACGTTTTGAAATATAGTGTTCTCAAACATGGTAACAATCTTTACACGTCCGTGGTAGAGACAAGCTCTTATAGTTGGCGCATATTGACGGTATGCAGTTTATATGACATGAACAGACTAAATACAACAAATTGTAAAAATCTGCGTCAATATGATGAAATTCACTAAGCTGGTCCTACCTTCACAACCTGGGAGTAAACAGCCATTTTGAAAGTGACACTGGTGCCAAAGGAAAGACCCAACATTGCGATCCTGCTGCCGAGGATCTGAGGGTGTTGCTCCAGAACTCTATAGGCCGTCTGCAGAAGGAAAATATGTACATTCATATATTGTTGAGGTAGAACTGTATGCTTTAAATGACATGTATATACACGGATTTCCCTCACTGTTGTTGAGGATAAAGCTTTTGTACATCTTATTAAGAGTAAATATAACTTTCAGATGGACACAAACGCAACTGCAATGAGATGTTCATGTTCTTGGGAGTTTAAAAAACTGTATTGTTCCGTAGAAGCTCATCTGGTTTACCTCAAAGTAATCATTGTCCACCATTTTCCCAGTTTCCTTAGTGATTTGAGGTGTGAGGTAGTCGAGGGCCATCGAGGCGATGCCATGGGAGGCCAGCAGCGCTGCCCGGTACTCCACCAACTTCCCTCCCCCCCCCCAAAGGTCCAAGAGTCCGGGGAAAGGTCCAGGTCCTTCAGACGAGTCAAGACACCAAAGACAAATCAGAATGGATACAATATAATCTTCATTCTTCGGACAATGATGCGATATTTGCTGATATCACAAAGTCTTCTGCAATAGAATTAGGATTTGATGATGTCCCCTCTAAACTCCCCCCAGAGGACACTTCCCTTAAAACGTCCCCTATTATACTGGTTTTCATCAATATATTATAGGTCTCAGATATACAGGACTGTCTCAGAAAATTAGAATATTG
>NW_011369945.1:26758695-26759001 GCF_000735185.1 Notothenia coriiceps
TCCCTTAAAACGTCCCCTATTATACTGTTTTTCATCAATATATTATAGGTCTCAGATATATACAAAACATGTCTCTGAAGTGCTTGGCTTCAAACACCAAACAGATCATTGCTGCATTACCCATAATCCCCTCTGTTTCAGCCCTGTTTCCAAAGTGCTGATTCTCTGTCTGTTACTTTAGATGAAAATAAGGAGCCCCTCCCCACGCCCCTCTGAGAGACATTTGGTTACAAAGAACTCAATGGTGCTCTAGGAGGAGATTCAGGTGATAAGGGGGTGGGGGGGGGGTTACCTTGGTTGCTGATT
>NW_011369945.1:26759046-26759981 GCF_000735185.1 Notothenia coriiceps
CTTTTCCCACGAGAGGCGATATACCCGTTGAGAGGTGGAAGTCCCTTTTACTCTCTCGGCGAGCTTTCGCGACCTCATAACGACATCATGTATCGGTCCCGGACAATTTCACCGAAGACATCAGACGTGTTTTCGTCTTAGTCGGGAAACGTTTTTGTCCCGACCTTTTCTCGTTTATCTCGCTTTACATTTCCGTACCGATTTTTACGTACTAGACGAAAACTTTTTTTTTTGAAGGTCTGTACAAAATATATCCATACCCGTGATGTATATACAAGTTTATTCATCGTACTATCCAGGTGAAATTACACATGTTAATTTAGTTCGTCCAAACATTTTCCAGTTCCTCACTAAACACACCAGCATGAGTTTGTTTTTTCAAACCGCCAGACACTTCGACAGCCATAAAATTAACCTCTTTGGGTTATCCATCGTTTAGTATCTTATAGCTTTCTGCATTAGACGAAACTGTCTTTGTGACGGTTTTTATCTTATTCCCTGAATGTCTGGCACAGAAACGGTATTTATTACGTGACGTAGTAAATATAAAAGTTCTGGACCATCTTGGAAAATTCGGGCCGGTGTCTCCTGGCATGCTATTGTCCCCGGCTTGCAATAGTTTTCCAAAGGCAGGTCTGCGTTGTGCGTGGTCCTCTTGCACAGGGAAGGCCCTGCTCTGGCGAGCTTCGCGACCTCTGCGACATCATAGTATACGTCCGGACATTCACCGCGACATGAGATGGTTGTTTCGTCACTTCTTCTGAAGTGTGTGTACCAACGGGAAGACAAATAAGAGGCGACACCGAGAAAAAAAAGGGAGGGCGGTTTCCGTTCGCAAACGAGACGCAGTTTAGAGAGACCAAACCGGTGGTCGTCTACTTTTGTGGGTGGGAGAGGCGAGAAGAGTTCCCTGCTCCCCTGCACGTCGTCTCAAA
>NW_011369945.1:26760011-26785070 GCF_000735185.1 Notothenia coriiceps
GTTGCAGCCCCGTTTTTAGAGATTTGGGTATGGAGGAAAAGAGAGAGGGTTGTGTTTTCTGACTTGGTGATTCCCCTGACACACCGGGGACACATATTCATGTATAAAAGACGTACAAGAGTGCATTTTGCATGTTAGGTCCCCTTTAAGTTTTGCTTGATCAGTTTTCACTTGCATATTTTATTCACTTATTCTGTTGCTACTCATTACATTTGAATTCAGTTTTGCAGATAATTAATCCCTTGCTTTGATGTTTATGTTGATGTGTGTCACGTCACGTTTTTGTACATTTGGCTTTCTTTTGTTTGCCTTTTTTTCAGTTTGTTTGTTCCGAACCCGCTTTGTTTTCTTTCCAGTTTCATGTCATTGCCATAGTGACACTCGCATGCACTTTGCTCGGCCATCATTGGAGCATGCTGACGGGTAGGTACAACCTGGTTGGATGCTTGAGAGAAAAAGGAAATGCGTGGAACAGATGTCTTGTTGAACTCCTCACTGTGAACATGCACTTTCAATATGCTCATTCATTTTCACAACAATTTGATATCTCTATTGCATCTTCAAAGAGCTGCATCAGATTCTCCAATGACATATTTGATTTCAAAATCCAGGCAAAGCTTTTTGAATAGTTACAAAACTTGTTTATTATCTCATGACGTGAATATGGTGACATTTATTTAATAACTCTTTTTAGTTTGCATCTATGCTCTCCTTGGCTCACATGTCTTTTTTCAGCATCTTTTCCTAAGGGTACACATTGTGTAAGGCCTCTCACAGATTCTTTGTACGAGTTTTTATTGACACTTTCGACCTCTGATGCAAAGACACAGACGAGATGGTATTTTGAATAGTCTGATATAAAATTCCATAATCAGAAATCTATTGATGCAGCTACATTCATACAGTATATGAATGCTAGAAACTGCTGCAGGGGTCTCTTTATGGTTGCTTTTTTCTTCATCTGACATTCCTGCTTTGTCTCCCTCAGGCCAGAGGAGAGACCTCCAGCTCGCTGTGGTTTGGTAAAGGCGGGTGAGTGTCTGCTGCCACTTCTCTTTTTCTCTAACATGAAACAGATTACAAATCACATATAAGTCAATCAGTCCATCTGTGTCTCGCTTTTTAGAAAATACTTTATTGCAAAGTTATTTCCATCACCTTCCAGATATTTGATTACTTCAGGGTTTAATGCATATTCTTTTACTGTTGTACAAGTTAAATTAATAAAATATCGAAATAGAAGACACACAACTCAAACCAGCTAGAACAAACAAACAATCCAACAACAAAGAAAGAAAGGGAGAGGTATAGTGTAGGAGAAGCAGTATTGGGGTTTGAATGTCTTATCACCAATCTTTCACTTTATTGATTTAATGTAAAGTCTATCTTTGGGGTCATTCTTATTTAGCTTATGTATGTGTCCTTCAGGATCAATGTATTTGATGGTTTCCACAACATTGTCTTCCGCTTCATGGCCATCACATGCAAATTATTAATAATATTATCTTTCCAAGTAAACTAATACCAAAAATATATTTTAAAATGCGTAACCTAGTTATGATCAAAAAAGTACTTTCCTCATCTTCTTTCCAAAAGGGTTTGAATAATGTTATAGACATGTAAAGAATGTGTGTGTGTACGTTGCCAATTGTTCCCCAAATCCTCTCCAGCCTTGCTAAACGAATGAATGAATGAAACTTGATTAAAGTTATGCTCTGATCATTGTGGAAACCTGCCACCAACCGCCCCATTAGATTAAAATGTCCTTCTTTGGTCCGGGAATCCTCCCTTCTATTTCATTCTGATCCACACCCTCCTTCCGCTCATGGCATTTGGCCAGTGAGTATTGAGCGGCAGTGGGCTGCCCTGACTTAGCTGGCAGGTCATTTGTAGATGAGGCAGACCTCAGAGTGGAACTGAGGCTGCATAATAAAGAAGTGCTAAGCTAGCCAAATGGAAACCCAGCAATTAAAACCGTGTGAGTGTGTGAGTGAGTGTCATTCCCACTATTTGAGATGAGGCAGTCTGCGTAATTAAACTCTCCAGTCAAGTCGTTGAATGGAGTAGCAATAGAAACAATCATAGGGATAATTACATCTGCCTCATAGTAACAAAATGTGATTTCATTTAGTTGTTTTATCTACTGTAAATATTACTTTACATATTTATATAAATGTATAATTATTCATCTATTTCTTTTACAGAATGGGAGGCGCACTCTACAGTATTGACAGCATGCCTGACCTTCGCAAGAGGAAAGCCGTTCCTCTTGTCAGAGATCTGGTGAGACTCAGTTATGGACACACACACTAACAAGCAATAATACACAGCGGTATTGCAGGTTGACTTGGAATCAATTTTGGAGACATTATTGGTCCTCAGTTGAATCTCAGTTCCTCTAAAACCAACATCTCTATTTCTATCTCTTTTGTTTTATAGTAGGTTTATAGCTATAGTACCTTTTCCCATCTTACGTCAACATGATTTCACTTCTTTGCGTATATGTGGTGGTTATTGTAACTACAGCAATGTGTACATGTAGTTAGACTGTTCTACTATCTATGTTAGACACACAATGCATCATATTTGCTTGTAGCGTTTGTCTTATTACATTTCTAAAATATTCTGTTTCTTTTACACTTTTTCATCACTGACCAGATTCATCAGGCAATGGTGAGTGTTTGTTTAAATCATATATATAAATCACTTAATACATTCTAAATCTTAGGTTTACAGTTCATTTAAACTGTTCTGTTTGCCCTCTTGTTTCCAGTCTCTCGTGCAGAACTCTCGTAAGGCAGGAATCACCTCCGCCATGGCCTCCACCACCCTCGGCAATGAAGAGCTGGTGGGTTTCCTCCTCCATCTTCACAACGTTTCTGTTCATCGTGTTTTGTTTTTTTACTTGAATCGCTGCTGGTTATCACATTTCTCTCCTATGTGCCCTTTGCAGAAAAGTCATGTTTATAAAAAGACTCTACAGGCTCTGATCTACCCCATCTCCTCCACTACGCCACACAACTTTGAGGTGTGGACCGCCACCACCCCCACCTACTGCTACGAATGCGAGGGGCTGCTCTGGGGCATCGCGCGACAAGGCATGCGCTGCTCTGAGTGCGGCGTCAAATGCCACGATAAGTGCCAGG
The DNA here is from genome assembly GCF_000735185.1 of Notothenia coriiceps. Classification (NCBI taxonomy): domain Eukaryota; kingdom Metazoa; phylum Chordata; class Actinopteri; order Perciformes; family Nototheniidae; genus Notothenia; species Notothenia coriiceps. The sequence goes on from NW_011369945.1 coordinate 26,763,158, forward strand.
ATCTGCTCAACGCTGACTGTCTGCAGAGTAAGGACTGAAGCATCTTTGCACACATGCACCAACACACACTTTTTAACATATGCACATTTTTAACTTCAGTATACTCAGCCATCCACACAAATCCCAAGCTAATTTTAGCTCCTCTGTATCCTTCTGCCTGATTGACATGGCATACTCGTCCTCTATCCGCTCTCACATTTTCCCTTCCTCTTCCTTTCTAATTTGTCTCCTGAGTAATGTGCTGTCATACCCCTGCCTCTCTCTGCCTTCTACCCATAGCCTTTGCATCCATACTGCTTTTTGTCATTCAGGCTCCACACGGCGTGACTTATCCAATTCCCATACTGATTTTGGAGTCAATCTATGCAATGCATAATTCATCACTCTGCTGTCTCCAAAGAGTCTCGTGAGATCTTGGAGCCAACAACATCTGTTGGTCCTCCACTCTCTGACTTTCTACTATTTCCTGACCAGATCATTGGTTGAGTGGATAACGTTTCACCCATAGTATTGGAAGGTTTGATCCCTGGCCAAGAAATGTCAAAGAATCTCAAAATCGAGTGCCTTAACTTGGCACTCAGCTTTAAGTAGATGCGTTAGTTAGAGCGTAACAGGAGTTAAGCTGCTTGAAAATATTTTACACGTTCTTACATCCTTCTCTTTATTCCTCCGTCCCATCAGGAGCGGCAGAAAAGAGCTCCAAACACGGGGCGGAGGACCGAACCCAGAACATCATCATGGTCCTGAAGGACCGCATGAAGATCAGAGAGAGGAACAAACCAGAGATCTTCGAGCTCATCCTGGAAGTGTTCGCCCTCGACAAAACAACACACGGCGCGCAGATGAAACAAATCAAGCAGAGCGTGCTTGATGGGACGTCCAAATGGTCAGCGAAGATCAGCATCACGGGTGAGTTAAGGGTGTCATACTGTATGCTACATATGTTAAATACAGGGCATTCAGGAAAATGTTCGATTTTGGGATATAGCGATAAAACATGCTGCTTGTGGTTGTTGTTGTTTTCTTTTGAAAACAATGATATATAAAAAATGTTTCAAAAACGATAAGTATGAGTCAGACAACTGTTAGGTTTTTGTTGAATGGTTTTGATGTCTTTTCCCCAGTGGCATGTGCTCAGGGCCTGCAGGCTAAAGACAAAACCGGCTCCAGTGACCCTTATGTCACGGTTCAAGTGGGGAAGACCAAGATTAGAACCAAGACCATCTACGGAAACCTCAACCCCGTCTGGGAAGAAAACTTCCACTTGTGAGTACAGTCAAAGGCTGACATTTCATTTGATGTATTATGATAATAGCATAAAGTGCGCCATGCTCTTATTCAAGGTTATATCTTAGCAAATGTATTGTGTAAGAGACTCTTTTTTTGTCCATGTTTTTATTGCCATTGTTGACTTCCTCTTTTTTGCCCCTAAAACTCTGCCTCATCCAGTGAATGCCACAACTCGTCAGACCGCATCAAGGTTCGCGTGTGGGACGAGGATGACGACATCAAGTCTCGTGTAAAACAGAGGTTCAAACGTGAGAGCGATGACTTCCTGGGCCAAACCATCATCGAAGTGCGGACTCTGAGCGGGGAGATGGACGTTTGGTACAACCTGGGTGAGTTTTCGAGAAAGATAAGAGAAAAGACTGCCGGGAATTAGAGACGGATGAGAGGAGCAGCCAGTGGAGCGTAGATAACAGAACAAGGAGCAGATAATTGAAGTGCTTGTCTCTTGTAGATGGAACAGAGATCAGCCAACTAAGGAAGCATGTATGTCTTACTTTGATTTGACAGACAAGAGAACGGATAAGTCTGCCGTGTCAGGAGCCATCCGGATGCACATAAGTGTGGAGATCAAAGGAGAGGAGACGGTGTCCCCTTACCACGTCCAGTACACCTGTCTACACGAGGTCAGTCTCCTAAAGGAGTTCTGGTTATTTGCAGTTGAAATAAAACCTTAATTATGCAGCAGCAACCTTTAGAGTTAATGAGTTACAGTCAAATCATTCTGCCTTCCAGATTAACACAACTAATCACTTTGTGAATGTATGTTTCTGCTGTAATACCCAGGGGAATTGGGCTTTTTTTATATAAATAAAACTTTGCCAACATGACGTTTATCCTTACAGTTGACTTCATTTGTAATTGTTAGGAATTATTGATCAATGTACACCACTATAGGATAGAATGAGATGAGTTAAAACCCTGACTTTAATGAAGAACTGGAAAACGGCATTAGCCTGACCTTTTTTTTTTCAGACTGTTATTTTGTATTTATTGTACCAGACGCAAAACAAACACCAAACATAACACAATAACAATATTAAATTCCCACTAGGGAGCAAATCATCAACAATCTCCACACAAGTAAAGACAGACAGTTCAAGTTTTCAAAACGTTTAGACGCGTACCAAAACTGTCTCTCTCTGTCTTTCAGATGTATTTTTTTTTTACAATGTGCATTTGTTTTTTAAATTTCCTGTCCCCTGTCTTTGTTCAGCATCTGTTCCAGTACACCACGGAGGAGCAGAATGGCGGCGTGGTAAAGATCCCTGACGCCAAAGGGGACGATGCGTGGAAGGTGTATTTTGAGGAGACGGCGCAGGAGATCGTGGACGAGTTTGCCATGAGATACGGAGTAGAGTCCATCTACCAGGCCATGACGTACGTGCCTCAAGCATTACTCTGAATCTGAACCTACAAATTACATAAGATCAAATCCTTATTCTGAAGAATTGGTTTATTCACTTATTTGTATATAGTTTCATAATGCATACATATAGGTTATACTTGTTTCCAATACATGATTATAAAGAGCGTTTCCTTTTTGCCACTTCCCCCCCACCCCCCACAGCCACTTCGCCTGCTTGTCCTCCAAGTACATGTGTCCCGGAGTGCCAGCAGTGATGAGCACTCTGCTTGCCAACATCAACGCTTACTACGCCCACACCACCCAGTCCTCCAACAATGTTTCCGCCTCGGACAGATTTGCTGCATCAAACTTTGGCGTGAGTCACTTCTTCATAAATGTCACTATACTAGCTATAACTAAAGAGATGGTTTACTTTTACCTTTAAGGAGGAGCTCGGACAGAGAAGGTCAACTTTAGAAATTAAATGAGGATTTTCTGAATGTGTCAAAGAGGCACAAACTCTAATGTGTGGAAGGAGTTTGGATGAAAGTATTTGTATTTGTTTCTTTATTACATCAAATAAGAAAAAACACTTTGCTTGCGGAGATGCCAAATGTTGGAAACAGTGTAGGTTTCGGGGAAGCCGATCCCTGGGGCAGATTTTCGAAGTGATGAGTGATAAGACTTTTCTTGGCAGAGTTTCAAAAAGGACTAAAAGGCAAACTGCCCTATCCATTTCCCCAAATGATTTAAAGGAAATGTTGATTTTGAGTCATGTTTTGTTGTGAAAAAGATACGTTTTCTTTTGTTGCCGTCAGAATTGTCAAATGAAAGGAACTCATGGCCATATTTTGTGGAGGTATTGGATTCATTACTTTGTACATTTAGTTTTATTTTATTTATTTTATTTATTTATTTAATTTATTTTATTTATTTTTATTTATTTTATTTATTTTATTTATTTTATTTATTTTATTTATTTTATTTATTTATGAATATCTTCAATCATTTTGATTCTTGTAACTCTGTATTCTCCCCCTGAAGTATTTGTTATTGCTCATGAATTCACACTTTACCACTCAAAATGTACAAAGTAAATTCTTACATTTAAAAAAACAATTGTGTGACAGAGAAAATAAAACAGATACAAAGTCATGTAATGTAGAACTGCTGTCCCTAAAAAAGCAAATGAGTAACTCTTGGTCCCCCTGGGCTGTAGATGAAAGTCTGTTTAACGTGACGCTGCCTACTTATCCGGACGTCCAATCAGTTGAGCCTCGTCAGTTTTGGCCTCGGGTTTGTTTAGTTAAATGGTAACAAGTGATCTTTCAGCAGTGGCGTGGATTCTGAGTCTGTTCTGTTTTTTTGTCTGTCCTGTTTAGAAGGAGAGGTTTGTCAAACTCCTGGATCAGCTGCACAACTCCCTGAGGATCGACCTCTCCATGTACCGGGTACTGACTGCTTCTTTCTCTCATGACAAATACAAAAGACATTGTATCTTCATTTCTTGATGCTACAATCCCTGCCTGTTTATGCTGTTTCTGTGTGGACATCTATGAGATTGTCTATGCTCTCGTGTGGCCACTCCTAATCTAATATGTATTCCCTTCATCTTACTACCTGAAGAAAGGGAATCCTTAAGTGAACATGTTCATAATTATAATGTTGAATGTGCTTTTAGAATAACTTCCCTGCCAGCAGTCCTGAAAGACTACAAGACCTCAAGTCTACAGTGGATCTGTTGACCAGCATCACATTCTTCAGGATGAAGGTAAGGATGACTGAAAGATGGATCATTTATTTCCGTTCACATTAACACTAAACTCCAAAAAACAAACATGGAACACTTTTCCAGTACTTTCTGAAAAGTGCCCTGAGGCTTCAACTGAGACTCATCTTAACATTTCCCTATCCAAAGTGAAGCTATTTTCATGGGACAGGGTGTGTCAGTTTGGCTTGGTCAGGCTGTTAAATCATTTTAGTTTGACTTTTTCAGATCAGTGTGTGTATTCAACCATATGTGTAACATTTGTGTTCAGGTCCAGGAGTTGCAGAGTCCACCCAGAGCGAGCCAGGTGGTGAAGGACTGTGTGAAAGCCTGTCTCAACTCCACCTATGAGTACATCTTCAACAACTGCCACGACCTTTACAACAGGGAATATCAGACGGACCCTGTAAGTCTGTGTGTATGAAGCAGAGATACTGTGTATGTGTGCTGGCGAGTGATACCACCAAGTGTTTTCTCACTGCAAGAAATTCTTGATGGATGCCTTTGTTACGCTAACCATAATCTCTTCTCTGTCTCCAGTCGAAGGCAGTTCCTCCAGATGAGCAGGGTCCCAGCACCAAAAATCTGGACTTCTGGTCCAAACTCATCACCCTCATCGTCTCCATCATAGAAGAGGACAAAAACTCCTACACTCATTGCCTTAATCAGTGAGTCTCATATCATCGGCCTTATTAGTAACATTTTGCATGCTTTTAACAGCACGTTTAGAAGCAGTCAAAAAAGCTGCCTTGTACTTACTATAGCTTAGAACAGGGGTGTCCAAACTTTTTTCACCGAGGGCTGGGCCCCTCACTAGAGGTGAGGTATACTGCCTCATAAGTTCATTTATAAGTTGGAAAAATCAATCCAATGTAGGTAAATTATTCTTGATACTTGAAAATGCTGTTAGAAAAAAATGGCCTACATGAAAGCTCTCCATAGGGTTTCATTCATTGTGTTAGCAGCTCATCCCTTAAAGCAGGAGCCTCAGATCGGTTATAATAAGAGGAAATATGAAGGGTTTATTTCAAGGTTGTTATGAAAATAAGTTGTCGGGCTTTTTTCTGATCAACTTAGATTTGTTAGAAAATGTTTTCAACTTGAATTGACTGCATTCATTTGAAAATTGGGCTTATTAACACATGAATACTGTGTAATGTATTTGAACATATAAGAAGCACAATATAAGACAAGCAGACGTTTATTATACTTAAGTCATTATGCTTTTTGATTTGCTGAGGGCCTATTCAAGTTGGGCTGCATTTGGCCCCCGGGCCGTAGTTTGGACACCCCTGGCTTAGAATATCAAAATGTTTAAAAACCGAGCCTCTAACTGTATCAACAATAACATGTATTTTTAATCATATGCATATTTGCACTTACAATTCGCACTTACGGCAAAGGCTGTGTCATCAGAGTAGTCATTCCTTTAGAACAAACACTTTATTGGGTGGGGTTAGTTTGGATTTGGATCTAATACTTCTATGAATTTAGATAAACTCAAGGCTGGTTTGAGGGTCAGTGAGGATAAAAGTGTCTAAAATAAAAGATACAGATGAAACACTAATGGAGTTACATAATAAAACTGGGTTCTCTTGTTAAATAATAGAGTAGCATTGCTGGATACAGAGGGGTGATTTAAGCATGAGTACTGCCTCTCACAGGTTTCCCCAGGAACTGAACGTGGGCAAGATCAGCGCCGAGGTCATGTGGAATATGTTTGCACAAGATATGAAATACGCCATGGAGGGTAGGTGTTTGTGTGTGTTGTCGTGGGGGGTCAACGGTCATTTGTTTGTGTCTGTATATAAAGTTTATATGGAGAAACAGTGGTGACGTGGGACTAATTCTTTCTTTCTCTTTGATACTCAGAGCATGAGAAGAACCGCCTGTGTAAAAGCGCAGATTATATGAACTTGCACTTCAAGGTGAAATGGCTCTACAATGAGTACTGCAAAGAGCTGCACACTTTCCAGAAGCACGTACCTGAGTATCCAGCGTAAGTGTCTTATAAACAGCATCCACACCCTGCCTTTCACACCGTGGCACAGACACTCATGCTGCCTCTGCTCGTTCCTTCCTCTGCAGCTGGTTTGAACCGTTTGTCGTCATGTGGTTGGACGAGAACGAAGAAGTGTCAAGAGATTTCCTGCATGGAGCTCTGGAGAGGGACAAGAAAGACGGGGTAAATGCTTTCATCCGCATCCTTAATATTTCAAATGCTGACATACTAGAATAAGCAATTAACAGGGGTTGTCACAAAAGAAATAAATAGCTGGTTGCTAGCATTTTTTTGCGAGTGCTTTAAAACACAACCTCTAGATATAAGACCACACCCAACAACGCCTTATTGTTAAATCTTTAGTTAGTTTGAATGCCCTGTTTAAGGTTTTCTAACCTAATCCCTAGTTAAAGGCTACTTTTACATTTTTGGAAACACTTTTATTCGTCTCAAAAAGCTAAGAATGATACCACTCACGCATCTGTACAGTATGAAGCTTGCTTCAGCATCTAACTAACCAGAAGGAAAGCGATATCAATCTTACTGACATAGTGATCATCTTTCTTATGTCTTAACTTTTCCTTTAACTAATAATATTGGCTTTTTACATCAAAGTGTGCAGAGAAAGAGGAATCTCCATGTTATTCACACTCTCAATCACACACACACACACACACACACACACACACACACACACACACACACACACACACACACACACACACACACACACACACACACACACACACACACACACACACACACGACCAATTGCCATGCAGCTTGAGGGATGTTGCCGCCCACCCAAAAAATGAAGTGAAAAGAGATTTTTCTTTAAAGGAAAGAAACACCTCGTCATGCGAAACTAATGTTTGACTTAAATTCAACAATGAAATTCTGCTGAGACGGTAAGAAAATAAAGTATTGGAGCCTAAACTTGACCCTCCTACCTGCAGCTTCCCCCCAAAAAATGTATTCATGCATTTCTCATGAAAATTCAGGCAGACTGCACCATCTCTCCCGACTCAGCACATTCAAGGGTGAGAAGAGCGGCTTGAAGGCCTCAAGGCAATCAATAATGACTCGATACCAAAGGCAAATGGAAAAAAAAACTTTACCGTGGAGAAATGCAGATGCTCCACACTGGGTCTCATTGCCTCTACATATCCACACAGAAAGAAGGTCGATGCGAGCAGCTGAAGATCCTCTCAGCTCATATGTCAGCACTCCTTTGGGTCCAATTACTGTCGCCAGAGGCAGCTTCTGCATTCCTGTGTCAGCGAAAAACAGCGGTCCCCCAGCCACTTCACATATCATAACACTATTCACTAATGGCCGCCTGTTAATGAGGGCCCTGCTCCTCATCACAACCCTGTGATCACCTCCATTGCTTTCAGAGAAAATCACCTCACAAATCTTTTGATCACGTGCAGCTGGAGAGGGGTCAGCTTCATTGTCTGATCATCTCCCACGGGTGTCCCTCAGGGGAATACAACCCCTTACCTCCAGTGTTAGACGTGCTCAGATTACTTGCAGCATCAGCACCACATAACAGCTCCTAACACCCCCCCCCCCTTTCTTCTGGCTCTGCAGTTCCAGGTCACATCGGAGCACGCTTTGTTCTCCTGCTCGGTGGTGGACGTGTTCTCTCAGCTAAATCAGAGTTTTGAAATCATTCGCAAGCTGGAGTGTCCCGACCCTCAGATTGTTGGCAACTACATGAAGAGATTCGCCAAGGTGACTTTCACCTGTTCACACTCTCACAGAATGTCTGAGTATTTTCTTCACTGTAAGTTTGCCCTCATGCCATTATGTTGTGTCCTTTTCTTAGACCATTGGCAATGTCCTGCTGTCTTATGCTGACATCATCGAAAAGGACTTCCACAATCATGTCAAAAAGGAGAAAGTGGTAGGTGTTAGAGATGTTGTAAGGCAAGAAACACAGTTCATGCCATGTTAAATGTTGACATGTGGGGCTTTTTGTCAACCTAAAAGAAGTTGAAATGAGATCATGTCTCATGTGCTCAATTAAACATAACATTTCAGAAATGTGTAATGCAATACTCTTATTGTTATAAATGAACCGGGGAAGTTTCATGGTGATATCTATTACTCAAAAAGATGTATCATATTAATTTGAAGTGTATGGTCAATTGGTTTGAATTTTAAAATGCTTTAAAAGGCTTGTTTTTCTCATACTTCTCCTTATGTAGCACATTTTATTCTTGTCTATATTCTGCAGGCAATCGTAGCCAGATTCATATGGTTTAATTCCTAGGAACATGGCAACAATGAATTTCATGTGGCTTTAACAGTATTTTCTGATTTATAGAGGGATACAAAATATATATAATCCTAAATGCTCCTATAACCAGATTTATACATCTGAAATGTATGCAGATTTGCACATTTTAAGAGCATATGTATGTTTTTGAAATGGATCTCCTAACTAAAATCTTTATATTTTCTTTGATTCGATGACGGTGTGTAGAAAGTTTGGCACAACACACTAACAGATGGATATTTGTGAGAGTGGAATAAATAGCTGTGACTGATTTAATGGTTTAACTTGAGCTCCATCAAGAGAGCGCATTGGTGTATGTGGTCAGGATTGTTTTAGCACAGTAAACTGCTCTTCAGTGTTAGAGCCATTCCCAGTGTTTCCACGTGAATTAGAGTTGAGTAATTAGCTGAATGTGGTGTAACCTCGGGGAAAGTGGGCAGCTCTCCCAGAGGGACGAGGGTCCCGAGGAGGAGTAATTAATGATATCTCCTGCTCCTCCTGCCCTGCATCACCAAGGCTTCTTTTCGCCAAAGAAGCAATAAAAAAAGTTAGGCGGACTAACCCTGATTGATTACGATAAAACGCTGGGAGCAGACGGAGGGAGAGTGAAGTGTGATCGTAATGATTGTTCTCTTTCCCCCCTCAGCCGTGTATCATCATCAATAACATCCAGCAGCTCAGAGTTCAGTTGGAGAAGATGTTTGAGGCCATGGGGGGCAAAGATGTGAGTTTCCATGCATGCTCTTATTGTTGGGATTGTGTGTCTGTGATACGGCTCTTGTAATCAACCCATTTGTCTTTTTACAGCTCAATTTAGAAGCTAGTGACTTCCTCAAGGAGCTGCAGAACAAACTGAACAGCGTCATGGACGACCTCAGCCGCATCTTTGCTGTCAGGTGTGTGTTTGGTCCAAACTGAGAGATGCTGGGCCAGTTTCTCCTGCTGATTTCACAGTCTGTTTACATGTTGTTGTTGTTGTTGTTGTTGTTGTTGTTGTTGTTGTTGTTTGGTGATGCAGTTTCCAGCCCCAGATCGAGGACAACGTCAGGCAGATGGGAGATATCCTCGCCCAGGTCAAAGGTCAGACGGTCCCGGCCAATGGCAGCGTGGTTCAGGATGCCGACAACGTCCTGCAGCCCATCATGGACTTCCTGGACATCAAGTAAGTGCGGCTGGATATTACAAATCAATGCGGCTGAAGAATTGAGCTGAATATGTCTCAGGCAATAAAGGATTCTTCATACAGCATCTCTGTAAAGTATGTGTATTCAGCAGTATTCACTTTCTCCACTAAACGGCTCGCTGCAGCTCCCCAACCCCCCCAGGTTTATAGGTTGATAAACGCTGTGAGAATGGGTCTGCAGAGAGAATTTTGCGCGATCCCAACTGTCTGTTATCAGCCTGCAGCCAGGGAGGAGAAATCAGCAAGGCTGCCTGCACTAAGTGTGTGTGTGGATTGGTCAATTTGGACCAATCAGCGGGGGCTTAACGTAACTTACGAAAGCACGTACCCGGAAGAATCAAATGACGATGACGTCATGATGACGTTTCACCAACGAGGCGTTTTGGGGAGGTATTTTCTGTGTTAGAGTTTTGCTCGCTACAGGGTGTACTTCGAGGGTTTTGACTCTGCAGACTGTTTACATGCAGAAAAACCTTCATAACACAAGAGGGGACGGGTAATAACCAGAAAAGCATGACATGTCACCTTTGAACCTTTTAAAACCCAGTTCTTGAATGGTTACAAGAATGTATTGAATGCCGTTTTGTTACAAAGACAGCCTTCAATCTTTTGATAAATGAACAAAGGATTTGAAGAAGATAAAATGATTTTCTCCAACTCAGCAACTGAAAAAAAGTGTTTTAGATACTGAAACTATTTTCTTTTTAAACAAGTCTCGCAAGTGAGCTATTGTCTGCAACTATGTGAATGTTTCCATGGCCTCAACATACACACACTCCAAAAACAAATGGAAATGTGTGTGTCAGTTCTGCCCTCATGTCTGGCAGCTGAGAGATTGTGTTTCTGTGTTTCAGCCTGTCGCTGTTCGCTAAGATCTGCGAGAAGACCGTCCTGAAGAGAGTGCTGAAGGAGCTTTGGAAACTGGTGATGAACACAATGGAAAAAACAATTGTGCTTCCAACTCTCACTGACACGACGGTGTGTAATACATTAAGACATCCACTCTTCTTTTTTCACCTTTTTCTTCTTCTCTGCTTCTGAATTTCCATGCTTGTCATTGCTTTGTTCCATTTTAATGTACCCATCGCTCCTGCCATTAACACCATTCTTTCTCCCTTCCTTCCTTTCTTAGGTCATTGTAAGTATGTGTATGTTGCCCTCTGTTAGCATGAAGAAACACTGTTTTAGCAGGAGTCTTAACACCACCCTCTGCAGTCTTAAGTTCTCCTTCTCTGTGGATAGCAGTGCATCAAACCTGAATTTAAATGGCAGCACACATCACCAGAGGCATAATGACCCCATGATTCCACACCATGGCACTAAAGCCTATATTGTTTTTCAAGATGATGTTTCTTTTAATTCTGAATGTTTACTCAACATATAGATAGATTAGTTGACCTTTGTAGTTTGACCCTCTTCCACCTCACTCTTCAAACCCTTGTTTCTGCAGCTGTCTGTCCTCACTAAACCTCTTGAACTCACCTCTCACTCAACTGCATATCTCTAAAACACCACCTTTTAGGTTTCTTCACTCACCTGTCTGTCCGTCTCTCAACCACAGGGCACTCAGATGATCTTTAACGCTGCTAAGGAGCTGGGACAGCTTTCCAAACTCAAGGTGATGAAAACAGAACGCTGCAAACAAAGCAAATGTACTAAGAAATATCTACTACATTTTAGTAAAGCAAAAGACTGACCCCTGTTTGATCTGTCCTGCAGGAGCACATGGGACGAGAGGAGGCCAAAGCTCTCAGTCCTAAACAGTGTGCAGTGATAGAGCTGGCTCTGGACACTATAAAGGTAGAGTACACTGTGTCCCACAAACACAGCAGCCAAGGAATTGATGCTGGATTCTTATTTTAACAACATTTTGTGTTTGCTTAACATGAAGGAATACTCAAATAACAGAGTATGTCATATTCTGTGTTCAAGAGAATGAAAAATGGGATGCTCTTAAACCATACAATGGGGTTCAACTGAAAGCTTTAAATGTCCAGTGTGTTGGAATTAGTGGCATCTAGTGGTAAGGTCTCTGCTTTCAACCAAATGAATGCTCAGCCTCTACCTCACAAGCCAGTGCTTGGGTCCCTTAATAAACCTGCATTCTTTATTTTATCCAGCAGGGGGCGACTCCACTGGATGCTTGGGGGAAATGGCACGTCTCACTTGACTTATCCCTCGTATAAAGTCATAACAGGCCCTCTCTAGAGCCCGTGGAGGGTTTATTTGTTATTGGCTACTGTAGAAAAATGGTGGGCCCTAAAGAAGAGAACCCTTTGTAGAGATAAAGAGCTCAGTCTCAGATTATCGAAAACAAAAAGATTCTGAGTTTAAGGTATACACAAACAATGTATTTAATTTCTGCTAAAACAAATCATCTTAATCCTACATACTGGTCCTTTTTTAACTTCAGTCATTCAACACGTTTATCTGACCTAATAGGACATATGCCGTATGTTAATATAAATAAATAAAATCAGAAATAAGACAATGTTATTTTCAACATAATTTAGCTTAGAGGTGTTTGAGTTGCCCAGCCTGCTTTACACCACCTTCTCTCCGTAGCTCCAGGCCTGAAACTAGTTGTGTCACATTTGTACATTTTCCACTTAGACTTCTCTGTGTTTTAGCCTCTGTGTGTCTTTCTGGTTCTCTACAATACGCGTGTGTTGTCTCATCTGTTCCAGCAATACTTCCACGCTGGTGGTGTGGGCCTGAAGAAGACGTTCTTGGAGAAGAGTCCAGACCTGCAGTCTCTGCGCTACGCCTTGTCTCTGTACACCCAGGCCACAGACAAGCTCATCAGGAAGTTTGTCCTCTCGCAGAGCGCTCAGGGTACGACCTCAAGTAGAAACAATACACACACACACACACACACACACACACACACACACACACACACACACACACACACACACACACACACACACACACACACACACACTGTCACAAAGAAGCGTTTTACACAAAAATTCTTTGGTGACTCTCAAAGATCTCTACTTCTTTTTCTTACTTATGGAATCAAAAGTGGATTGTGAGTTTAATAGAATAACTTGCCTACAGTGTTGGAAGAAAATGTTTGGCTCATTGCGTTAGTGAATTACAGTAGCAACACCAACGCACACTACACACTATTTAAATCATGATTATCAGAAAACAGGAATAATAAATACTTTAAATGTCTTGCTCAAGGACGCTCTAGTTGTCAAGTATTTAAAACATCAGCACAACACTTTCATTTGCAGTATTTATAAAGAATGCTTTCCACATGTTGTACTTATGAGCATTTTCATCCTCTAATGCTTTATTTCCTCTGCCTCCTCTCAGTCCACGGAGGGAAAGGGCTCAGGTGCACGGCAAATGAAGACACACCACCAGAGAAACGTAAGTGTCAGCAGTGTGACGTCACAGCTGTTTGTCCCCACGGTAACCTGCAGCAGCTCAGACACCTGAGAGGGCAAAGATAACCGGAGCAGCGTTAGCCCCTCGGCACGCTATTTCTGGGTTTTACTTTCCAGGTCGAATTCCTATTTATAAGCTGATTGAGAAAAGGCACAAAGAACTGTCTGTGGTAGATGAAGCATGTTATATATGAAGAATGCACAGAGGATGATATTGACCAAATCAGGTGAGCTGGTGATGGTTTGAAGTTAAGACGCAGTGAACAGAAGACCATGTTGTGCTGATGAAAAGCATTTTAGCTTTTGTCCAGGTTTTTGTGGGGCTTCTTTCTCTTTTTCTTTCACTGTGAATAAGACAAATTACCAGCCATTACTGCGTTACAGTTTGCCATTTGCTTAGCGGTAGAACTGGCACAAAAGCTGCCTTGCCCAGCCAAGTCCTGCTCCGTGTGTGTGTGTGTGTGTGTGTGTGTGTGTGTGTGTGTGTGTGTGTGTGTGTGTGTGTGTGTGTGTGTGTGTGTGTGTGTGTGTGTGATTTAGTTCATATTCTGCTGACGCATCCCAATTCCTCGAGTCATAAATACGGTATCAGCTGTACTACATGTTAGACTGCAGACACACTGGTTATTGTGGAAAATATGGCACAAAAAGTCCTTATATAAATAAGAGTAATCACTAAGCATGTCTTTACAGCATCTGGAGTGGATGCTGTGGGTGAGGTCATCATGTGCGTGGACATTTTACCCCAACCGAATGGAGAGCACAAGATCGGCATCAAAGGTAAAAACAAAGCAAATGTCCTTGTATTCTCCTACATTGCTTCTTTACCTTAACCTCTGTCTGTCCCTCCAGTGGTGGCTGCCAACGACCTGAAGTGGAAGGCTCAGGGCTTCAGGCCCTTCGTGGAGGTCTACATCATCGGCCCTCACCTCAGTGACAAGAAGAGGAAGTTTGCCACCAAGTCCAAAAACAACGCCTGGTCCCCCAAGTTCATTGAGAGCTTTCAGTAGTGAGTATCATCCCGTCTGCTCTATGAATTATATATACTGTATACTGTATACTGTTTATACTATATACTATATACTATACTATACGGCACTGCAGTAAGTAGTGGGAAAAAAGCAACTTCTGTGTCCATTTAACATCCATCAGGTTCCTCTAAATAACTTAGTAAAGAATACAGTGAAGACGAGATAAAAACAACATGTGTATCATTTATGAGTTAATAGTCTCAGGCAATGTACTCCATAACTTTTTTTTAACTGTTTTTTTAGTTTTTTCTTAGTTTTTTTGTATAATAGCAGACATACGCACACACCGGTACATTCGTATTCACATGTATCTACTTAGATTCTCATATGTGCTTACGTGTACACATATTTAGACACACACTCTCAGAGTCTCCTCTCTTTCAATGTTTGACCTTTAGATTCTCTCTCCTGGGTCTACCAGTCTTCCATTTATAGATTAGGGTGCGTTTGCTTTGCCTTAGTACAGGGTTAAGTCAAAGTGTATGATAAGGACATCAGTTGGGTTCCAAATGTAGCAGGTTATTAAAACTACAGGGTGTGTGCTCTTTTGGTTGACTCGTATGTACCGGAGAGTTTGAAACGTTCATTCTTGAGTGTTAGTCAAATGCAGACAGACGTTTAGTAAAACAAGGATATGACTGTGTGTTTCAGCGCGTTGGGCACGGAGGTGGGTCCGGAGAGCTACGAGCTGCAGGTGTGTGTGAAGGACTACTGCTTCGCCCGAGAGGACCGCACGGTGGGCATGTCCGTGGTGCAGCTGAAGGACATCGCCAGCAAGGGCAGCGTGACGCTCTGGATGCCGCTGGGCCGCCGCGTCCACATGGACGAGACGGGCCTCACCGTGCTGCGCATCCTCTCTCAGCGCAACAACGACGAGGTGGCCAAGGAGTTCGTCAAGCTCAAGTCGGACCAGCGCTCAGCGGAGGAGGGTCGCAGCTGAGGGGGGGGGGAGAGCAAAGACATGCGTGTGCGCAACAACCCAGAGACATAGCATTATGCACACATATAGAAGTCACACCTGCATAGATAGACAACCATGTGCAATTCACAAGCACACACATGCTCTATTGTACATATATCTGCATACATTATGCAACATTTACATTGCAATGTTATCAATGCAAAACATGGAGGAATATGTTTATAATCATTCATAATTAATTTGTCCACTTCAGTTTAGCCTCACATTAGAAAGCACTTGTCACTCAATCTCTCCCAGAATGCATCACACCTTTTATACGCTGTACATTTAGATGTGATATAATGCAACGCAGAGCCACAACTGAACCTTGTTGATAGTTCGAGGACGACCACTTTGCACTTTTGCTTCTCTTTGTCTTCAGAGAGCGGCTCTTGTCTAGCTCTGTTTGTCCGTCCGTCTGTCCGCTTGCCTGCCTGACTGTGTGTCGTTCTTCAAGTCTGTCAGTCTTTCTCCCCCCGCTCCCCCCCCCTTGTCGTTGTTTTGCTCTGCGTAATTTTCCCACGGTGTGATGTGTTGTGTAGGTCGGAGGTCAGGCACAGATCTAAGATCGGCACCCTTTTGCTCCAAAATCAAAAATAGAGAGAAAACACTGACCTTAGATCAGCATCCAGGGGGGCAACGTCACTTCTAGTCTGTCCTGTAATGTCCTGCATGTTGAACCCAGGAACACTGTGATTCACGTTGCTGTATCCCCCCCAATACAATATTTTACCTGTGAGCATGGTGCATACATATATATCCCTGGTAATAAGGTTTTATAACCCAACTAACCGTGATGATCGT
This sequence comes from Notothenia coriiceps, assembly GCF_000735185.1. NCBI lineage: Eukaryota > Metazoa > Chordata > Actinopteri > Perciformes > Nototheniidae > Notothenia > Notothenia coriiceps. Next base: position 26,779,227 of record NW_011369945.1, read on the forward strand.
GGAGAAACTGATGATGTGTAGAGATGAAGGTTGTGGCCACAAAGTTTATATATACAAAAAAAATCTTTCTTCACATCATGATAAACAGAGCAATACCCCAGTGTCGAACACATCCACACCCCTAGAGTGCACATTTACTCCAAAAAGGGCTACAGGATGATCAGCGGACGGGGGGTCACTTTACGCACTATACATCCTTTCAAAGATTCAGTTGATAAAAAGACCAGGAGGCTTCCCCACGTGCCCACCCGTCTACATAAACAATACCACTCTCTGCGATTGTCTTTCATGAATGACACTGAGGAGAAGCCCAGAGGACGCCATGCTGAAGGACACGGCTCCCGATCGCCTGCACACCAAACTCATCTCTTTAAGGCAATAGTGGTTTGTTCCTATGTTCTTGTTACGAAGAGCAAACCCCCTGTTTCTTTTGTTATCGTTTGTGTGCATGTGTGTGAAGGTGTGTGTGTGTGCGAGTGTGTGGGGGTAAATGGGCTCTGAGATTGTGAGCAATATATTGTATAGACACCCATAATGTATGTGCTGTCAGTATAAATACAGGAGCACCAACTGCAATATCCAGATCCAAGGAATGGAAAACTTATGATTCTTCTTTATTCTATCTACCTTTATTCATGGAATCATAAAATTCCCATTCCCGGTGGAAGTGTGTAAGATATTTGTCACTTTTTAAATAAGAGGGAACGTGTTTTGTCCTTGAATTCCTATTTGCCTTTAGGAACAAAGTTGCACGAACCAGAGCTCATGTATTTTTTGGGTATTTTTTCAAAGAAAGAAGCCATCGGAGTCACCGCCAAGCATCTATGTTGTGTTGGTTTCAGTCTTGTCATGTGCATCAATAAATCTGTTACCTTTAACTGCATAAAGGTGAGCAACACTCAGAGGTTCTGATGACCTACTTAATGAGGTCAGTGCTGGCCTGTCACATGTTGTCTTTACTGAATACTGTTTATTTCTACCAAAAACAAAGCTTCTGAATGTCACTTATCCTCAGCTAAGCCTTCTTTCTATGATCTGAGGGACATTCAAATCCAAAACCACGAATAGCACTGGGACAGCAACTCATGCCTTCAAATTAGGCGTTCAAATTCCACTTAAATAAATTGGAATTTTTAGGAGAATCGGCTTTTGAAATAAGCTTTCCGTCCCATTTAACACGCAGTTACATTGTTTTTAATGAGTTGATTAAGTAATCCCAAGGCTCAAGATTAAACTCTACATTTCACGTTAGAAAAGTATAAAAAAATAACATGAGCCATTATCCAGTTTGGGGCTCGTTGGTTGCCTACTCCATGTATGTATGAACACTGCACACACACTCGCACACTGGCTACACACACATCTAAACACCAATCTCTGCTCAAGCACAAAAGGGCACATGTAAGATGACACACATGCATGCATGCACGCCGACACAACTCTGTGGAGACCAATGACGCCCACCCTGTGAATAGAATCAACTGACAATTGCATGATGGGAAACTTTATCGTGCCAGCACGCGTCTCTGATGTGAATTATTTTCCCTTTTTTCAAAGCTATGTAATGATAATTCATCAATGTTTTTTTGTTTTTCCAAAAGGCTTGTGAATACGTCATCAGTAATCAATATGAATGTAGTGTGAACACAGAACTCGCATGAGAGAATTATTTTCTACTAAAGGATGTTTCTAATTTGTTTCTTATCATTACTGATTGTTCTTTAATGAGGACGAGGAGGAACTGGAATGCAACCTGATTGTGATCTGCTTCCTAATAAAAGGGCATTTGTGTCACAATCTATACATCTGCTTTTTATTACCTTCAGCAAGGAGCTTGTCAGTCAACAGGACAAGGGGAAAACCAGCCAAATTTAAATAAAAAAGTTTAGAGCATTTGATGACATAACCAGAACATTTGTCTTTTTTAGATGAAAGAGATGAATCATACATTTTTTAGGCAAATAAATACAAAAGCACTAAAAATCTAATACAGGCGTGTCCTATCAAGTGTAGTAAACCATTAGGCATTGTTTTGAATTTACTGTCACATGATGAGGAAGCTCTTTATAAAATCTAAGAGATTTAGAGCAGGAAGAAAGAGAAAAATAGCAGGATTTTCTTAAAATCTTTATTTAAAATAGTAAATCCAATAAAAACAGGTGTGTCTGAATGTGAGAGTAAACCAGCCGTAGACTGCCAACAGTCTGTGAAACTGAGAAGAGCTCCTTCTCTGCTTTCTTAAAAGGAAAGGAAAGTTGAGTATCATCAAGACTAAATATAGGTAGGGACAGTTTTTCGTAACATGGTGTCATTAGTGTACAAAACAGATTTCACTTTTTGTACACTATGTTAATGAGTTTACTGGCTGGGATTTAAACCCATCCCCGGTGAATGGAGTATTTGCTGAGGGAAGGTTTGAGTGGGTAATCTGGGTGGTTGATTAAATAATTGGGCTAAAACATGACAGAAAATAATTGTCTGACTATTTCCTTCAAATTGCTTATTTCTAAAGGTCCAAATCCTACCATATTGCTGTTGAATTTATTGTTGGAAGATTTCCACCCGATGTTAGTGTAAGATTCAGGCTCAACCTGATGTTTTATCTTGATCTGAAGGTCTAGACTCAGATTTAGTGTTTTTACTGCCCCCTTGTGGCCAAGACGCTCCAGTGTGATATACATTTCCACTTGGAACAGAACAAAAGACACCAGACACAAGTTCTTATTTTACAGTAAAAAAAATGAAACCAAAACAAGACTTTATTAAAGAAGCATAAAAAATAAAACTCTTGATACATTTCTCATAACCGTCAAGTCAGCTCAAATTATACGATTATACAACTTTTCCGGCTCACGGTTAAAAGGTCCATAAACTTTCAAATAAAATATATTTCAATTTTAAAATTTCTTCAATAATTTTCTCATTTTGTTATAAATTGCCTATTATGTAGTACACAGGAAATAAGGAAAATAAAAAAATGGAAAATAAAAATAAATTTGAAGTAATAAAAAGGGTCACATTATTGTCTGGGATCTTTAGGCAGGCAAATAAATTGTAAAAAATAAAAATGTGTAAAAAGTTTTTTTTTTATCTTAAAAATTATTAGCTAATGCCAGGTGGCTTGAAGACATGCAGATGGTTAACTTACAAATAATGATACATGTTCTTTAGAAACTACACTTATCTTATTCATTTTGCTTTTGAAAACAAGAGCCCAATGATTGTATTCAGGGAATATACACACAGGTCAGGCCTGAAACCTAGTTTGCCAACGTTTTACATTTTGGTTCTGCATACAAAAGAGAATTAAAGCAAAAAATAGGAGAGCGGCAGCTTGAGGGGTGTCTGTCACCCCTTACTGGCCTGGCTCTCTTCGCATCCCCCCCTCTCATCACAAAAAAGGTCAGAGGTCACTGGCTAGCATACCTCAGGAAACCCTGTTTTCAAACCTTTCGGAAGGAAATGGGGGAGGGGATAAGTTTGGCAACAAAAAAAAAAATCAGCAGTCAATCTGAAAAACTTTGTACCTTTTTAACAATGAAAACTACTGTACACTAAACCCTAACAATTTCTCAATGGCCAGAAACACCCCAGTGCAACACCAGGATGTGCATCAGAACCATCTGGTAAATACAACACGTTTATTTCCTTTAACACGCCAACGTGGACAGTTTAAAGAAGGGCTCGAAGATCGGCCTCATCAGACTCACACAGCTGATCAGTTCTTTCAGATGCGTTCAGGGCCCTGCATCTGTTCTGAGTGCACACGATTAAGAAACAAAATGTGACGTTTGACATCAGAGCCTGACAGCGAGGCATTCTCACAGGAGCGAGAACAGGGTAGTCATGTTTACAGTGCAGCGCCGCAGAAGTCTGAACACTAAGAGGCGTCCCGCTGCCAACTGGGTTTGTTCAACGCTGCGTATCAATAGGGAGTTGCCCCAAAGCACCATGGGAGAGTCTTCGCAAAGACTCCTGTTTCAGCTCCTGGGCAGATTTCACGTACACGTATGGACACATGAGTGAGTGCACTGCTGCGCTCAACCAGGACAGCGGCTTATTAGATTCCTCTGTGCAGCTGCTGCCCTCGTTACCTAAATAGCAAACGAACAGTCAGGCAGCAAATAAGTTAACATACTGGCTGGAGCACCAAAGCACAGCAGAAACTGCCCATTTTCTACATTTCTTTTTTTACTCTCAGTAGAGTTACCCTTTTTCCTTTGACATTAAAACCCTACGACCCGTCCTGATCTGAGACTACGTCCAGAGAGGACGACACACTGTGGCTGCAATGCCCTACTGACCGGATCCGAATGTGATGGCTGTGTAGAGACAGTTAGAAAATATAGTTTAAAATACAACAGCAAAAACATTCTGCAGCTGCTGGGATTTGAACACAAAGTGTTTGGAAGCCCTGGATGACCTAGCTACTAGCTGCCATAAAGGATAAGTTCTACCTTCTGCATGTGAGCCTGAAAGCGTGATCATGTGACTGTGCAGTCAGAGGAAGCCCTTGAGAATTAGGTGTGTCGATTAAATTCTGTCGGCATGGCTTGTCTCATTCTATGAGCTGATTCCGTGCATGTTCAAAAGGGCCAATAACGGCAACCGCGTACCAACTACTTCGCCCAAAATCATACATACAGTATTAACACTATAGGAGGCAGTTACTGCAAACTCAGACTGAATTCTTTAAAAACCACTAACACAAAACAGGACGCAACTGCCTTATCAGTAATGCTATGAAAACATGGGACCAACCTTAAACGACTAACCACTTAGTGCACCACATTTGGCCAGAAGTACAGCGCTATATGGGAATGACAGTGTGTCATCTGAGAATGCCATACAGCTTTGCTGTGAGAGTGGGGTGGAAGACCAAAACTACCAAAACTAAAACAGTAAGAGCTGTTTTTCTTTCCTACTAAGAGGGACTGGGAGTTACAGCGCATGAAAAAAAGGTTCAATTGATCCACTTGTTATTATTTAGTGTGGGAGGAGCAGCCTTCTCCATATCCTTACAGCACAAAACATTCACGTGTGACATCAGATATCTCATCCTAGAGTCCAAAATATGTCTGCGAGCCACACACTTGACAGTCAAGAGTCAAAAAATAGAATAGAATAGAATAGAAAAGGCTAAGCGACTGATCTGAGTGTAAGAGACATGATGGGATGGATGGATCAGAGTGAATCCTTCCTTTAAGACTGTGGGAGTGAAGGAGGGGCAGCCGGACAGACACCAGACCTTCACATGGCGACACATGATGATGCAGATGTGAAAACAGCATAAGTGAGCGATATTCACACATAAACAATAGAGAGATGTAAAGGGATTGTCAGGCAGCCCAAACGTACAAAAGAAACTGACCTCAGACCCATTCCCACTGCATCACAAATGGTACGTTTCTCACTGATGAATGGGTAATAGAGTGGTGCAGGGATGACTTAACCCGGAAGTGAGCTCAATTTCAAACTTTTCTCCAAAATCCTATGGAGAACAAACGCTAACTCACTTTAGGACTCGTCACTGCACCACTCTATGCATGTGAATCAAAGCAGCAGCCACATTTGCAATGCAAATTCATCCAACAGGTTATTAAATTTGATCAGAAATTAAAAGAGTTCTATTTAATAGCATTCATTTGGCATTAAAGATGGCTAAATTTGAGTGGCAACGAGAAACAGGAGGTCTTCCTAAGATGGCCCTAGGGTGTGCCGATAGGGGCCTGATCACATCGCGGATCTTTAAAAAAGTTCCAAACTTACAAAAAATAGCAACCCCCACTCTCAATGTTACAGGCAACAGCATGAGTGAGAGCAAGAAGAGAAGGTGAAAGGGCG
>NW_011369945.1:26785101-26804261 GCF_000735185.1 Notothenia coriiceps
GTGTGACCTTGGGCAGTACTCAGTAAGAGAAGGTGAAAGGCCGGGGGGGGGGGTCGGTTTGGAACGGTTTGCCTCCTGTTAAGAAACATTAAAATAAGGAGTAGAAAAGTGCAGGCCTTATTGACAGCTTCATCGAAAAATATCTGTTAAGTACAAAAGTGTCAAAAGGAAAGGCTGTGAGAAAAGCAGGCAGAGATCTGAAGAAGCCAGAATGAAGAAATGTCGAGAGACCGGCAGCGCCGCGTCAAAATGAAGGCCTGAAGAGAGATAAGACACTAGTTTCCTTCCATAAGTTCATCACTGACCGTCTGAGGCAACAACTGTCTGCAGACCAGTTTCAATCAACTACAGTCATTATTATTATTATTATTATTATTATTATTATTTTTGACAGTTATCAGCAATAAATCAACATCCGTATAGTATCATCATCTCTATTATGCGTTTATTATGGTCCATCATGTGTGTGTGAAAGTTATTAGTGTGAATCCTTCCGTCTGCCACAGCTGGTGCCCCGCTCCAGTCTTCTTCCCGCCTCCCTCGTATTTCACCCTCCGCCCCGCCGCTCTGCCGGAGCATTAGGAGAAGATGCGGATGCACTGTGTGGTGGGGGTGTGGCAGACGGGGCACTCCGGCTCGGCTGACTGGCAGATCTGCCCGGCGCACTCCATGCAGAACAGGTTGTGGCCACACGGCACCAGGGCTGCTGTCACCTCGCTCTCGAAACACACAAAGCAGTCCCTGTTGATCCCGGGGCCGACGCCGACCAGACCTGCGACCCCGGGGCCTTTCAGACGACTCAGCATGCCAGAGCTGAGACCCCCGCCGCTGCCTCCCTCGGAGTCAGTGGGGGAGCCGCCGGGCAGGGAGGAGGCCGAGCAGGAGGAATAACCGGTGGACGAGCCGGCGGAGCTGGAGCTGGACGCTCCGGAGAAGGAGCCGCCGCCTGCGTTGCCAGACTGCAGCCAGGAGAGAGTGCTGAGGGGGTCGCTCTGTGCACGGCGGGCTAGGGGGTGATCCATGGGGCCCACGCCCGTGTCCTGAGGGAGAGTTGGAGACAATCGTGGGGTGATGGCGCCACCGCTGAGGCCGCTGCTGTTGCGACGTAGAGGCTGCTGCTGGGCGGGGCCGGGCGTCTTATTGCCTGCTCCACCGTTAACGAAAGGAGCCCAGATGTTGGCGGCGCTGAACTCGAAGCCCAGTTCATCGGAGGAGGGCATCCCTGGGGTGGAGTCTCCCCCGAAAGTGAATCCTCCTCCCGCACTGCTGGAGCCTGTGCTAAAGGGGCTGGTGGGGCTGCCTGACTCATTGGCCTTGCGAGTGTTGCTGAAGTTCTCTGAGTTCATCCCGCCGTTGTGCGTGTGATAGGCTGCTGACGAGGACATCTTCCGGCCAGAGGAGTGGTGCATGGACATGGGAATAGGAGGAGGTGGGGAGCCTGGAGGTGGAGGGGCCGCAGAGTGGTGGCCAGAAGCCCTGGACCACAGAGTAGAGGCCAGCCCCGCACTCAGGGCGCCCAGGCCTTCAAGACTGACATCAGTGCCGTTGGAGTGGAAGTCGTTGTCCCCCTGCAGGTCTACAAAGGTTCCAGTTCTCAGGGTGATGTGGGTCTCGATCTCCTCTCTCGCTCGGTCCACGTTCTCCGGCATGCCGGTGACCTCGAACACGGGGTCTTTCTCTCGACTGGGGGTCACGATGTAGGTGTGAGTCTGCTGCTGGATGCGCTTGATAGTCGCTCCCTTTGGTCCAACAACTAAACCGACTACTCTGTAGGGAACCCTCACCTGGAAGAGAAATATTTCAATGTTACTATGTAGGTGATTTGTAGTTTATTTTAAAACACATTGGTTATTATACATCCAGAGTAATAAGAGCTAAGCCATGGGGGGTTCTCTACCTGTATGGTGGTCTGTCCAGGTAAGTGTGGAGGTCCAGGAAGAGAGCTGGTGCCAGTGCCCGTGCCAGTTCCAGTGCCAGTGCTGGTTCCTCCTCCTCCTCCTCCTGCCCCGGGCCCTCCGGCTTTGCAGCGGGATGCCCGGATCATAGAGAAATGCTCGGCCGCAGAGACAATTTCACGTTTAGCCATTTCCACATCCTCCCTTCGCCCTGTCACGATGAATACTGGCTCCTCGCCCCTGACTGGAGTCTTTATGTAGGTATTTGTCTTCGCACGCAAGGCCTTAATCTTGCAACCTGAAAGATGCAGAAGTACATTAACACCATTATTAAACACATTCAAACACGCATTTATAAATTATATGTGACTAAAGTGAAGGTTGAAATATGGTGGTGATTTGACTATATAGGGATAGTTTGTGGTGTTGTTGTTTGAGTATTTACCAGGCCTCATGAAAGTAATTTCAGTACAATTGAACCACAAACGACAGCCTCCAAATCTCCTATATAGTCAAACCCATGTTCCTCACAAGGCCTTTCTACAAAACCGATCATTATCTCTTAATAAAAAGGTAGGTTTTGCAGGTCTATTGCATATGTTAAAACCATGGTAAGAGTGCATAATTAAGCATCAGCTTTGTTACACACAAACAACATTGAAAACGTCTCAAATACATATTTGAACATGGGGAGTATGCTCAGTTGCATCAGCATGTGTGTACTTATTCCTCAATGAAATTCATTAATCATAGCACTCCGGTTTAAGGGTTTTAATGAATGCACCATTTTCAAATTTATAAAAACATATACGTAGTAGCAAACGCATTATGCATAAGCAATATATGAACGAAGAGCCTGTCTGCCCAAACACCAAGTCAATAGCTGGTGCACTGCTGGTGTCAACTCATGCTCTGTTTCTTTAAATATGGACGCTTCATTCTCGGCGACCAATAGGACGCCCGGAGTGTGATGTCATTGTGGGAAGCAGAAAGCATGGCTTTTTCAAACAAAGAGAACAATGCCTCAACGCTGCCGCGTCTGAAACGGGCGAACCAAACCTACAACAAGAACCAATTTAAAATGAATGATATATATTGATAAAAAATGTTAAATAAAAATGATATGTGTAAAGAGAAACGGCTCAGGAGCGAGGAGCAGCCTCGGCAGACAGAGCTGGGTGCAGGGCGTAACACCGCCCAGTCCCATGTTTCTGAGCCTGCCGCGTTTTAGCTTAAAATCAGCAGCATCGACACTAATAATTTACTATAAACACCAACATGAGTTAAAAGGTGAGCCCAGTGTTTAAACATGCCCATTTAACCTGTGATGTATAAAATCTGCACATTTCGGTATATTTCCTTTGTTTGGTGCATGCTGCTAGACATGTCCAGACTCCCGACAATCTGCCGCTTTGTCTGACCCTCTCCACCCCTCCCCCTCCCTCCTACTCATCACCCACACTCCCTCACTCTATGTCAAGGCATTGTCTTATTACTGTTAGAAATTGAATATTAATACATTATGTATGGCTTCTTTAAGGGAGTAGCCGCATTATGTTGACATTAAAGACCAACACAGTGAGTGCGGCCCGACCAGAGCATCAAGCTGAGGCAGTAAAAGTTCAGAGACCCTCCTCTCTCCAGACTGCCACCCAAACAAAGAGCCACCAGGCTGCATTGCCTGGCCGAGCTGTACACAAACAAACCCCAAATAACCCCTCACAAAAAAACACCAAAACCACTCATGCTCTTACCTTGTCTTCCCACTATTTCGGCCACATGCTCCGAGCTGGGGACAGGCACACATTCAGTCATGTTGACACTTCTTTTCCTGCTGCAGAGGACGGAGCTTTGTTCCCCGTGGAGCATTGAGTGGGAGCCGGCCATGTGGTACCCGCCCGTGCCGTAGTACTCCGGGGATGGAGAGCAGGACGACGGCGAATCCCGGGACCCGTTGGGATGCTCCATCATCTGGAGATCCACGTAGCCCACACCGCTACAGCCGTCAGAGCCCGGACCCTGGGACCCATCCAGAGGGTCGACCATTCCGCCGCCCACACAGTCCACCTTCTCCATGGCCATGAGTGACAGCTGGTCCAGGGCGAAGCGGAATGCCTCTTGGTGGTCCTCGTCCCGGGACTCCTGGTCTGTCTCCCGGGGAAGACCGACCCCGTTGTGCTGGCTGCTGATCACCACGTCGTGGTCCATAATCTCGGGGTGGAATAAAGGGCTAGGCATATTGTCTCCGTGGATCTCACATCAGATCACCGATGCCTGTTTGTTGGGAGTGAACTCACTCTCTTCTGAAAAAAAAATTAATAAAAAGCAACAAAAAAGTCAAGTGTCTGTTTATCATTAAACACACAAAATCAAGACAGGAGTGGAGCACCGTGGAACTGCCGATCATATAAAGAGTAGCATGCAGGAGCAGTGTTGATTTGGGCGCCTTGCTTTGTCTGTTGTTGCTTCTTGTCTGACAACTGAAACCATCCAGGTTGTTTTGTCGGGATAAAGCATGTCCGCCTGAACGCAAGTGAACACAGTATTCCCTTGCACAAACACAACTAACATGTGTGGCACCAACGACTGACACTCTTAAATGTACTGATCAAATACAAAATGAAAGATAAAAGATTAATATTATCTGTTGTTAGCCCCAAGAGCCAGGCTAACAGGCTAGCTCCACACAGTCGGCACTCAGTCACGTTGTCGACCCCTTTGTTTGGGAGCAGCTCGGCTAGCTGCTAGCTCTGCTCTGACAGTCCAACTTGTGCCCATTCTCAACGGTTGATTAAAAAAATTAGACAAGGGCGAAAAACACACGAACTTACTTTATCTTGCCTTGGTCGATGAGATCCTGTCTTCGCTTGTCGCCCAGGTTTTGAGGGAAAAGATGAGAAGCAGCCAGGAGGAGGAGGAGACCAGCTCTGTGCAGCGCTAGGGAGCTAACAGGGTTAGCTTAGCTAGCACGCTAAATGGGGGGCGTAGGAGAAAAACGTTTAAAATCGAAAAGAGGGCACTGTTGTTGTTTTTGTTCTCTTTCTGGAGTCAGAGCGTATTCCTGAGAGTGTCAATGTGTCTTCATTCTGCTTTCCAGCAGGGGAACGTAGCTAAAATCCAAGGATAGTTGTTGTCTTTTTGGTGAGAATAAAAACAGTGGTTCTCGGCTCTCTGCTGCTGCTGCCTGACCCCGGTCCGCCGCCTTTGTCTCGCCAGGCGCACGCCGCTCCGTCTCCCGCACACGGCACTGACGTCACCCGAGACACAACAATGGGTTCAAAGGCCACATGCAGCATCAACGGCAAGCCACCGCTGCTGTCAGTGTCTGACAGTCTGCAGGGAGATATTTGATTTACCAATTTTATTACACGTTTTTGCATCGCCCACAGTGAACGCATTGCTGTTTTTTTCTTCTAATGTGGCCGTGGTTTGGTGTGTTCATCATCCTACCAATGAGGTGTTTTGGGTTTTCCAACAACAGCCTTTCAAGATGCTCATACAGTGTGTGCGTGTCTGCATTTTTATGTTCTTTCTAGTAGTTACATTTTCAACGCACACCCTCTTTTTTTTTTTTTACTATGAATTGAAATAAATAAACAACAGTTTAGTTAGTGTATTTCTATAGCACATAAAAACAACAGGAGTTGACCCACATTGCTTCCAGCCAAAGGGGGATGGGTTAGAATTTCTCAATTCAGGTATACATAATTTAAGAAATAGAGGCATAACTACACAACATGTAACACAAAGAACCAATAGTAATACATTCAAATATTAAGTCAGGAGAAATCTAATAAAACATAAAAAAGATGGGAACATCGGACTGAAGACAAAGGAATATTTTTTTCCAAATAAATCTTAAAACAAAGCTCACATGGAAACTGACAGCGAAGTGTGGGGCCCACAAACAAACCAAACATTTGACAAATGGGAAAATCATCCAATAGAAAATGCTGACAATGAGTTTTGCAAACGCATCCTCCAGGTTCACAGGAGAACACCTAACAACGCATGCAGAGCGGAATAAGGCACCTTTCCATTATTAATACAAATCCAGAAATGATCAATTAAATATTGGTTACATCTAAAATAAAGTGACCCCCACTCCTACCACCACAAAGCCCTGCAGCATCAAGAGATGAACAAGGAAAAGAGTCCCCTCTCTCAGCTGGTCCTGACACTCCACCAGTCTGAGCCCACAACTATTACAGTCAACCAGATTATAACAAAACACACAAAAAACGACCTCACTTATTAGAACACTAAATCCCAAACACAAAGTAAAATGCAATGCTATCTGGCCCTAAAAAGACAGTACACTGTGGCAGCCTACCTGACCACAGTGACTGATGTTAAACACAGGAAGATGTTGACAAAGTACAGACTGAGTGCTCACAGCCTGGCCATAGAAATAGGCAGGTACAAGAAAACATGGCTGCCAAAAGAGGAGCGATCATGCCAACAATGTGGAGGAACTGCTGTGGAGACAGAGCAGCACTTCCTCACACAATGCCCAACTTTTGAACCTGTAAGGAAACAATTCTTCCCAAAACTCAATCATAAGCATCCTCAAATATTTAAAAATGAAAAACAAAAAATACTTCTCGGGGAATATAAACAGAGCTGCATTGTGGCAGGACAGTTTGTCTCTGCCACAGTTTGAGGGAATCGGAATGAGCAGATATACCAGGTCTCACATCATATTCTATTTTGTATTAATGTATTATATGAATGAAATTAATCTGTATTCCTTGTACAAAAAAAACATGTTCTTAGCAGTTTGTTTATTTGTGTGTATTTTTGTTTAGATGTTGCAACCATACAGAGCTTTGGCAATACTGTATGTAAATATGGTCATGCTAATAAAGCTATTGAATTGATAAATGAAATTGTCCATAATGGCTGGGTAGAAATCCCCTCCTGAATCGACACTGTTTTGACCAACTCATTAGCTTTGGCACAACACAGACTGTGGATTTGGAAACAAGGTTTCATCCCACTTATAACATCCATATACATATGTGTATGTTAGTATTGTTTTATGATGGACATGAACAATGTGAACCCTTTAATTGAAGAGGAATAAGAATACTATCTTAAAAACCTGTCCAACTACCATAACCTCCAGTATCTAAGGAGGATAATGACCAATAAAAGACAATCAACACCAGTTTTTAAAGAGCTGCATTTATTAGACAGAGACAAATAGTGAATCTTGTATTGAGGTACAGTACATCTTGTGTTGAGGTACGTCAGTGTTGTACTTGTTTTTGTATTATCTAAGGGTACATATTTTTCCTGTTAAAGTTCGAGCTGATGAAACAGTACTGATTATTCTTTTGTCAACACAAATACCATGGCTTGAACTTAAAACCATGTAAACTCTCATTATTGTAAGAAATAACACTGCTTTGAACTGTAAAACCTTGAATCAAACAAACTACATTTTAATAATCCACAGCCACAAGAGTGCTGTGCACATGTAAACATACTGCAACCTTACTGCAACCTTACTATGCTTCTGAACATAAAACACACTACCTACAGTGCCAGATTAAAATATAAAAGAGCAACATGTTTTAAAAAATACTTAAGATGTCAACATGAGCTTATACATTCAACACACACACAAACAAACAAACAAACAAACACACAGTCACATACATCAGGTTTGTGTTTTTAACTTGGAGCTTGAACAGCTGTTAACTAAATGTAACACTGCATTGTGTAGAGCAGCATCCACAACTGCTGTGAAACTGCCTTAGAAGTATTCTTATGGGAACAGTAAGATCCTTTGACTCAATATAGTATCAATAGTGAAATGGCGATGTCACTGTTTCCTGAAAACAATAAACAGTATAGAGTCTATAGACAGTTCCCAAACATTATTAGAGGTAAAAATGAACTAAAAACCCAAAGGACCCTTTCAGAAGTACACCGTAGCACAACAAAAATAAAAACAAAAATAACAATCTTTGTTTAGGTAAACAAAATCTGCAGAATGTCTGCATTTAGGGTATATTTCACTTGAAATTGAGTAAAAAAAATCTTCATGGAGCCAAATATTTGAAAATAAAAAGGAGTTTACCAGCAACTTCATGTCAAACAAGCCTATGGAAGAGATGAGAAAGAGACTTGTTACATGTACTGCAGTTCATACCAACTGAAGACAATCAAATACAGAGGCTAATGGATGGAGAAACATTAAAGTTATAGCCAACAATAGATCAGGTCCTGCAGTTCTGTGTACCTTGGCTATAATTCCTCCTTGTTCACCTTCTCCACCTTCTCTTCTGCTTTGTTAGCTGCTGCTGCTTCTGCAGTGATGTCCTCTATATGAGCCAACATGTCAGCCGTGAGGGCTTCCTCCAGCCGCCGCCTCACACTCTGAACCAGGTCCTCCTGCTTCCTGAGACATAGACCAAGACAAGGAAACTATGAAAACAGCCATTTCATGGCGAAAGACGATGAGGAATTAGTTCCACCAACTGTTTTTTTGTAAAGCGACCTTGGGTCCCCTGAAAGGCGCTATATACATTTAAGTTATTATTATTATTATTAAGTGAGGGAAAATGTATAGCAATTTAATATGTTTGTCATTGCTGTATGAAATATTTATCACCAAAGTACTGCACAGTGCAAATTAGACCAATAACAATTAATCTTAAAGGTGGGGTATGTAATTTATTTCAGAAACACTTTTTGTTATATTCCATGGAATGCTCTTAACATCCCGATAGCAATGAATATATTAAATGCTTTGACAATAAATACATACAAAAATGTCATCTGTGGAAGCCGTGGTGCTGTATAAAGCACGACCAATCATTTTAGCCGGCTCAGCTAAAATAACTGGATGGCCTACCTGCCTGTCAGCCTTCCATCTGTGCACAAACTTATCTCGTGCCCTCATTGGTCATGTGCGCGTTCGTGTGTGTTGGAGGAGGGGCTCTGTAAGGAAGTGGCAGATTTTTTCCGGTTGTGTATTTTCAAATTCTAGCGCGCTCAAGCCGATATCTCCAAAATTACCTACCCCAACTTTAACCCAACTACCAAGAGCAATTTATAGTGTATATTTATTTTTTGTGTAATTTGTCACACATGCTATGTAGGTGAACAATCAAAAAAGCCGAGACTATTAATAGTTTTAAAAACACTATAGAAGCCTTGAGTTGGATTGAGTTGCAGTAACTTCCTCCTCACAAACACATTTTAAGCTTGGTGCTTTTCGTCAAGCCACACACATATTTACATAACACCAATAACCATTTACTATATCAGTAACTTACTTACCGATAATTACCCAAAACTAACTACAGCCCCTCCAAGTCGCCCTACCTTACTGTGCCATGACCCACAATAGACTGCACCTCTACAGCATACTTGAGACACAGATTGTTTCATTCCAACGTATATGTGAAATTAAGTAACCCGTACAGCTGTGTTGTTGTGCGACCATCTCACCTGATGTCATCGTCGGTCACTACGAAGGCTTTGCAGAGAGGTTGTGATGTGTTGAGCCAGACTCCAGGGTTTTTCTCCACAGCGGCGGTAAGCTGTCCGGTGACAGGGGAGGGGCTGGTGTGCAGAGCACTGGCGATGGAAGACAGCAGAGTTTTATCTGAGCTCACAGGACCAACAGCTAGGTAGAAGACAAAAGGGAAGCACAAGTCAAGCTTCTAGAAGAACCCCAGTTTTTAACCACACAAGGTCATGTTTGCCTTGGTTATCTCACCCTGTAAGCCTTTGGGAAGATCCATCGTTTTCACCAGCTCCTCTGCGATATCAAATGCATTCAACCCGCTCAACTTCCTCTCCCAGAATAGCTGGAGATTGAAGCAAAACAGAAGTTTTATGTGCACAGAGCCAGAAAGCGACATTAAAGAACACCAAGTGTTATATAGGCTAGTATTTGTCAGCTATGCAAAACATTACAACTACATGCAGCAAGAGAGATCAGAATCAGAATCCCTTTATTAGTCCCTCAGCGGGGAAATGTACAGCGTAACAGCAAAAGTGGCATAGCAGGCAATAATACAGTGTGAGTTAACTTATTAAATATAGAGAAAAAAAGCACACATTAGCAATAGAATCAAAATGATGACAAATAGGTACTCCACTTTAATTGTTGGGACATTTGAAAATGTATTTTTTAACTTGGTTTCACTTATTATTGTTTTAATGGTGAGACTCTAAAGAACGTTTTATGCTATATTGTGTTTGTTTTGTCATTGGACTTACTTGTTTCGGTTGGTCCACAGACTTCTGCGGGTCCGCCTTCACCTTGTTGTTGGGATGATTTGTTACCTTGGTCACCGGTTGTTTGAAGATGGATGCTGTCTGTCGAACTGGTAGTGTTGTGTTTAAATCAGGCTTGGACTTTAAGAGAGACAACAACATGACTTATAACCAGCTTTGATGATAGTAAAATATAACCGTTCTTAGTATGACCTTTCTGAGAGGTAACTGCATCTACGCAGTTGTATGAATGCGTTATCGTTGTATCATTACAGAACAAGGCGAACAATGTAAACATGACAATCAACTCCCGTGATTATTATGATGAACAAACTGTTTTCAAATGTAGCCCGGTTAGACTCTTTTAAAACAGAAGTAACTCTGTGATGAGGGTTATATAAAACACTTTGGATGAGTCCTTGAGGTTCTAAGTCAATCGAAAATGTGTGGCTGAATAACTGAAGGAAAACTGCAGTGTCAAGACATACAGAGCTGACACAAACCTTTTTGATATACACTCAAGGCTGTAATCACTACCTAATGGGCCTCCACTGATTGCTTCACATTGAAGACTCTTGCTCTGTTGGGCATGGTCAGAAATATATAATTAAAACCCATTTGGTTCAATTATGTAAAACCTCCAAGGGAGGTGAATATGTTTTACAGGCCCTGTATACTAATTTAAGTGTCCAGAGATCACCATGAAGTTTCAGGGGAAATGTCCTTTCAACTGGCACTGGGATATAGGTCTCATTAGTACGGGGGGGGGGGGGGGGGGAATGCAGACTCACCCTGATGTGATGATTGTTGTCGTACAGATGCTTGTGCCTGCTGCGGTGCACTTTGGTCAGGAGCGACCATCCAGCTCGGGAGTGGCCGGCGTTCACATCCGTGTGAAGGTGGTTGCCCAGACTACGGACTATCTGGGGTTTGTTGAGAATGCGCTTAACAGGTATACTAGAAGAAAAGAAGAAAAGTCAACATCAACTAATGTTCCTTCTCATATAACTAAGGCATTAAAGCCGTTATTACTTATCTCAAATACTAGAATTTCTCTTTTTATTTACATCATTTATCGGACAGCTTTATTTACTTCTCAACATTGATTCTTTATACCTTTATTTTTGATTTGAATGTTTCCATTGAACTAAATGATAAAACGTTCTTTCTGAGCAGTGGTAGTTAAAATTAGCCCAACACTAAACATCTACAGCAGTAAAATGCTAATTTCACAGGTGTAATATTAACCCAAAAGAATCAAAATGGTGATACATTGACAGGGACGATATTATTATGATATTTTAGGTTTATTATAACTTAAGTAAGCTTTAACATACCAGAGTTTTTTGTGTGGTAATAGTACCGTTACTAAAGTAAAGGATGACTGCTTTCCACCACAGCTGGACACCATCATATGGTTTATTCTAAATGAATGAATGATCTCTTTACAGGCATTGATGGCACTACCTTTAAATGATCACAAGCTGTAATTTGTCGCAAAATAACAGGGGTTCCTACATGGTTATCAATGCAGCCCATCTGAACACGCCCACAGGTGGAGTTATAAGCTACAGTTTGGGAAAACACCGGTTTGGATGATCGTTTGTAAGTGGAGCTTCAGGTGTTATCAGTAAACCATCAACTCTGTATTTGTAATACATTAGACTGGCTGGCTTTTCAAGCAAAACCACTTTGTTGAGAATAATATACCAACTAATTTAAAGGACTTGTAAGCCAATGTAAGAGCTACATTATCTACGAAACAGCATATCCCTTCTCTCCTAGTTTAAAAAGGGAAAGTGAGCTGCAGCTGAGACTTTGAGAAGGAATCCTGGAGACGCCGAGCCGGGGCCCAACGCGCCGCAAGTCAAGCGTGTGTAAACAATGAAACTCAGCTAGCTAATCAAGCTAGCTGCGCTACTAATGTTAACGTACGAGCAACTACCGCATCAATTAACATTCCATTGTTCTCAAGTGGACGTTTACAAACCTATCAAACTCAAAACTATCCAAAGCGTGCGGTAAGAGTATTAAACAACGCGTATACAACACAGACATGACCATTTTGTAAGAGTTGTTCTGAACTGCAAAACGCATGTATGCATGCGTGCATTTCCTGCAGAGAAACTTTTATTTTACCAACTCATAGGGCAGAATATTAAAAAGTCTTACCCTTTCCTTTCCATGGTCTTGGCTTTCTTGGTTTGCTTGTCTGTGATTCTGGCTCAGGAAAGATAAGAAGCCAGCTATCTGTTTGTTGTTGCAGTCATAATTTTTCACGGCACGGTTTGTTGTCGATTCCCTTTGCTGTCTATCTCCCGTCAGGACCTTCGCAACTGCAGATCACTCCGCCAGCCTTCTAACACAATGAGCGGAAGACACCCGCCACATCCGCGGTGATATAGTGCGAAAGTGATGCGCCAAGTTACCGATGCAGTGTGCAGAGCAGATAAGAGTCTATGGAGGTTACTCTGTATTTTATTAATAAAGCACGAGACTTTCTCAAACGTTTCTTTAAACCACGAAGTGTAAATAAAAACGTGGCAGGCATTTCAGAGGGACACGCAGAGGGCTAATACGTTTAAGGCTTTTTTTCTCCTCAGTTATATTACAGAATGCATCGATGATATAATTTTTTTAATAATGGTGCAGAGAAAAGGCCCCTTATAAAATAAGACATGAACAAATGGGGGAACTTTGGGAACCCTTCGTGCAACCTCACACAAATACAAACTCAAAAGGTGGACTCTAAATAAGGTACATTTGACTAAATATTTTGCATCGATGAAATTGTTCTTGAATCTTTAATGAAATGTATTGACAGATAGGCCTTATGTTACTAAAGTTTAAAACAATTGGATGAAGCAAAAATATCAAAGAAATTAGTTGTAATACTAATTGCCAAGAAAAACTGAAAACTAGAGCCTCAAATTGAAATTGGATTTGTTATGAATTTTTATCTCATTTCCTGTTTATTTCTTTGTTTTTAACCAGACACCATCATTACATCTATTTTTCTCTGAATCTTTTTTTACTGGTAAGAAAAATACCTAATACTTTTAGCTTCCTGAAGAATCCGAAGGCCTTTAGGATGCAAAATAATTTATATTGTATTTTTTCATTGAACACATTTTTGTGGAATGCTAGCTATTTTGCTAAATCCCCCATGAAACTCCAATGTACATACGTCAGATTGACCACATAACCTTGAGTCAAAGCGATACTTGAAAAGATTAAGTCAGCCTTATGCGACTAACATGATCTAAATTACATGAAAATGACTGTGTGCTTTAGACATGATATAGATAGTACATTTGTTAAGTGTGTTGTTTAGCACACCCGTCACCCCATGAAAGACATATATTTACACAAGTTCGACCACTCTGCAATATTCACGGCAGTTCCCACCAGTGCCTCAACATGCATGGATGTACATGGACCTGTTCATCACAGCTATATTGAATCATTAAATCACAAGTGAAATAATAATACACAACCACAATATAGGATACATCTCATATACTTTACTTCAAAACAATAACAGAGTTTTTCAATTAAGAATCAGGTTTGACGCACAGAAGACTGATGAATAAAATGAATACCTGACCTCCAAATGAAGTGGGGAAAAAGAAAAAAGTCCATTTGTCATCGGTGTTCTCATATTTCTTCTATACATGTTTTTTGTTGGTTGACGACCATTGAAATGACAAGTCCAGTGCATTTCCATGGATGTTGATGATGAACAGTTCAATGAGCTGCAGGGTTAAGATGACACCCTCCAGTGGCCTGCAGGACACACGACGCCAAGCCGAAGCATTCAAGTCTCTGTGTAACACCGACACCAACCTGTCGAAAAAAGGGAAAAAAAAACATTAGTCTGAGAAGTAGAAATGTGGTTTTGCTGTGACAGAGAAATCAAGCTTGAAGGAAAGACAGCAAGTTCAGTAGAAAAAGTTGTAACAAGTGACACTTGAAAATATGTTTGTTTTGTTTACAGATGACACACTTTGTTGTTGTTTATTCATTAAAAGCACAATGCAAATCTCACTTAACAGTCAACACTCTTCACAGACATTTTGTATTTATTAAACTATTCATTTTGGAGAATTCCTAGCAAAATAACTAAGCTGCAGATCCTATCTGATGTTTCAGAGGTGTTCTAGTCTTATTAGAGGCTAGTACATATGGTTTTAAAACAGGCCACTGTCCTGGATACTGGTCTCCTGACACCCTAAACTACCTGGCTTATTGTTTCAGAATTACACTCTGTTTATCATTTCCTTAGCCATGACAGCTGCTTGCAGTGGAGAAGAAAGTAGTGGTCTTGGCAAGTTGACCATACCAGTTGAGGTATTTGGTCGCAGAGAGTACAGAGTTACTACTATCGAATACCTGGATTAAGATGTTTAGAAATGTCAATCACACTATAAAGAAAAAATAACTTTATATTTTGTTCATTTTATGATATTATGTGCTGTTTGACTAAATGGTTTTGGATAATTAGTTTACTTGGGAAATTGTAACTTTCTTAACAATGTCAATGTGGACAACAGCAAAATGTGCATAGCCTACACTCACAACTTTATTAGAATCGTTAGGGTCTTTAACAGTATGCACCTTTCCAGTGTTTGACACATTTTAAACCAATTTTTAATGTCTAAATAAATAGAAATAGCTAGAGACCAGTTTTAATCAAGACAATGACACAGAATAAGAAATGTGAGTGTGAACAGTATGAGGGATCAGTTTAAGGCCAATTTAGATGTAAAGGTTGAAACTAAGCGCCACAGGATAGAAGTTCCTTGTTTATGGCTTTAAAAGATACAGTAGGAACAGAAATAATGATAGTGCATCTACTGCTCTCCGTTTGCAACACATGCTGTTGCACCTTCTCTCTTATGTCTGCAGTCATCTCTTTGCCATTCACTGAACAAACCTGATATCCACTACTTGTCATTATTGAATTTGCCGCTAATGTAGGGAACATAATCCAGAATCATTCTCCAGTCTGTGAAGTGGACCAGAGCTACGCCTCCCACTGAACCCCATACGGCCAGAGTGGGGATCCTGTGGAGAACAGAACATTGTCAAGACTTACACTTTTCTCCCATTCAGAGTGGATATACAAATTATGAAAATTGTAAATGTTTGTTTTATTTTGTGACTAAAAATATAAATTCTGAACACATACACCAAAGAAAAATATTAAGCACCTAATGAGAAGTTAATAAAGAAGTGTTGGCGTAAGGCATGTCACAAATAAACAACATTATTCCTGATAGGCAAAAGATAAACAGATTTTCCGGTTAAAGCTTCACTGATTTACATTTTATGAGTGACTTGCCTTTTTACCCATTTATAAATACGGATGTATTATTAGAAAGTGATTAAATTGATAATAAATCATTTTTAAAATAGGTGTCTCTCAGATGACTCATACCATACAGACACAGTAATAGGTTAGCAATTAAGACACCAAATCAGACCACATTTAAGATTTAAAGACATTTATTTGATTCGTTAAGGATTAATTAATTAATGGACAAATTATTTGTATCACTAATCATTTTTGTCAAATCTGAATAATTTGCTCCTGTGGGTATTGTCCAAAGTATTCATAGTTACATGTCGAATATATGTAATAATTATATGTTATGTAAAGCGCTTTGAGAATTCGGAAAAACGATAAATTAATGTAATGAATTATTATTAATCTTTATTAAAGCTAATCTTCGGGTGAGATCAGCTGACTAGTGTTAAGGTTAACTTTTATAAACAAGCTAAACAAAAGGTATAGAAATCGGGAGATTGCTATGCGAAAACACTCAATGAGGACAAAGAAGCTCACTTTGTTTGTAACTTCATAATTGTTATTTTTGTCATCTTTATTCTTAGTTTAACTGAGAAGTATTCAGCAGCACGTCCCCAAAGGATGACCTCGGCTAAGCTAACAGCTAGTGTTAGCTGAGGACACGATGAAGATTATGTTGACGTAAGTCTGACTTCTCTTCGGGTTTTAGCACTACTATTGTAACGATGTAAAACAAATCATCTTACCATGTTTTGGCAATGGACACATATTTTGTACCGACCACTTTAGCGATCATTTCTGCTGAAATGTGTCCTCCGTGTCGCTTTAAGAGCATAAAAGAACTTCCGGTTTGCTACTGTGCATGTGAGTGATGACGACTTCAGTTCATTTTACTCGGAAAACATCAAACAGTGGATAAAACTGAACACATCTATTTGTAACATGAACAGTTCTATCTCATAGAGGGTGTTTCTAACGTCAAATTGAACGTGTTACAGCTTTATTATCTGTAGTTAATGTTTTGCTAACATGGCTAATCCTTAATATATGCGCGTTTTTTCAAACCTATACGTAATATTTTACACACGTAAACAAGTACATTTCCTCAAGTATTGTAGTTAATTACCATTTTGACAGACTTGTGCTTTACTTAAGTATTTTACACTTGGCACTTCTACCCAATACAATTGAGAGGTTAATATTTTACTTCTACTCCACTACATTTATTGAATATCTTTAGTGACTTGGCACATTTTGATTAACAGTATGAAATATAATCAACACCTAAATTAAACTTTAGTTGCACCTGAAGTAATAATAATAATAAAATAATAATAATGCATTTTATTTATGGGCTCCTTTCAAAGCTCTCAAGGACACCTTACAGAGCATAATTAAAAACAAGCAACAAAGAAGATCACACAGTAATACGACAAAGACTTAAAAACAACAATCAGTTTAGAAAAATTATTAAGATATTGAATATGCCATTTTAAAAAGGTGTGTTTTCAGGCTGGATTTGAAGGTTGAGAATGAGTCCATATTCCGGATGTCTTGTGGGAGAGAGTTCCAGAGACGGGGTGCAGAGTGGCTGAAGGCTCTTGACCCCATGGTGGTCAGGCTGGCTGAAAGTACAGTGATTAGGAAGGCAGAGGAGGATCGGAGGGCACGAGAGGGAGTGTAGGTGTGAAGGAGTTCAGAGAGATATGGAGGTGCAAGAGTGTGAAGGGCCTTGAAGGTGAGGAGCAACACTTTAAAATCTATGCGGTATTTAACGGGGAGCCAATGGAGTTGTTGGAGAACCGGAGTGATATGATTAATGGAAGGAGTTCTGGTAATGATACGGGCGGCTGAGTTTTGGACCCCCCCCTACCCCAAAAACTCCACAAAAAAAACCACAACAACCGACACCCACACACCCACAACCACCTACCACTACCCACAAAAACAAAACAACACAAAACACCACGAAACAAAACAACAACCAAAATACACAGCCAGAAAGACGAACGAGACAGCTAGTAACCACTGACACACGAAAAAAAACCAGCACAAAACGTCAACCCACAAAAAACCCCCCCTCCACCCAAAAACCTCCACACACAACAAAAACAACACCAAGACAAAAACACCACGCCACACACAACCACAATCACCCCCGTCAAAACACCACCAACCAAAACCACAAGCACACACAACACACCCAAACCCAAAACACAACAAAAACACCACAACAAAAAACACAACACCACCCCCCACGAACCCCCAACCCACCCACACCCACGCCCCCACCGTCGCCAGCACCGCCCAAACCCCCCCCCCCACTAACAAACCACCGCACCACCCCCACAACACAATGCCCACGCCCACAACACACAACCCAAACCCACAAACGAACCCCCGCACCCAACGAACACCCCGCCCAGCCAACGCAAACGCCGCACAAAAAACTACCCACCCAGAAAAACACCAAACAGGACAAACACCCTCACCAAACCCCAAAACGCCGCGTCTCGGCGAGAGGAGAGAGGTGATAGGTCGAAGTCTTGAAGGTGACAGCGACTTTATAGTTTGATTAAGCATTATTTATAGGTGGAGCGGTCGGAATGGGGAAGATTGGTGATCAGTTTGGCGTAGGCAGATGGAGGAGAGGAGGCGAATTAATGGCTGTATGTAAGGTGCGGAAGTGAATGGAGACGGAGCAGGGAGGTAGGAGTTTTTGTCACACCTTATTGGGGATAAGAGTTCTTTGGTCCAACGCCGGGGTTATTGCACGCGTTATTAAAGCGGGTTTTAGAGATAAATGGGTAAGAGAGGGTTCTATGAGCTTTTCTTGACACGTCGGGTTCAGGTGGTGAGTAGGCACTTGTTGTTCATTATAAAAACAAAGGCGAGAGTGTGTCCATGCGTCTCTGCCGCGTACCAATTTGTAGTGTTTTGCTAGAGGGTTCCATCGCGGACTGAGACCGGAGAATAGGTATGAGTAGGAGGAACTGGACTGACCGTCGAAACTGTGTTAGAATGTGGTGTAGAGAGAGAACCTGTCTAACAGAGGTAACCATATAGGACCGTTGTAGGGTTGTTGGACCAAATCTAGAAAGGAGAGGCGGAGGCATTGACGTGAACAGGTCTTGGAGTTTGTGAAATTTTAGTGTCAGGGTAGGTCAGAAGTGACCACCAAGGAGTCCCAAGACAGGCAACCTGGCGGAGGATAAATAGTATGGAAGATGGAGAGCTGGTATGAAGTCTTTATCGTTAGGTTAAGTGACGTGCGTCTATGTCGGGTCTAGATGAAAGAGGTGGTTTGGGGTGAAGGTGAGAGGGGGGTGCGGACAAGGCTGCGAACCTTTTAGGCCAGAGTAGGTTGAAATTTTGATTTGTCACCTATTTTGACTCAAAGAGAATCAACAAGCGATTCAGGGTGAGACCGGTTTTGACTGGATAAACAGGAGTGATAACTGTTCAAGGGTGTCAGGGTGGGAGGGGGGTTCAATTCTCAGGACCCACAGTCAGGAACTGTCGGAATTAGTAAACTCGAGTGTAAGTTGTTAGTAGTGGAGCTAGACGGATGAAGGTGAGGCGTTATAATGTCGGCGAGAGGCGAGTGACATGTGGGTTGTCGTGGCGGTAGGGAGGTAGGTGCGGGAGCAATCGTAGCGGCATAAACTAATACCGTTGGGTAGGAGAGACAGGAATGGAGTGTTAGGCGACCGCAT
>NW_011369945.1:26804306-26813604 GCF_000735185.1 Notothenia coriiceps
GCGACATGTTTGACGTTTGCGCGGGTCAAAAATCTCAATCTACATATCCCAACATTTCTCACTGTCTACAAGAAAAAAGGCGCAACTTCTGCGTCAATGTCATTTAAACATTTTAACTGCGTTTGGATCACAACAGGACGATACCGTCATATATGCAGACTTCAAGTTCTCTTCATCCAAATGTACATCAGATGTCCAGATTCTCATCCTGAGTGACTAGATGGGGTGTTCCCTACTGGAGTGCACTAAGCTCTTTCTTGTAATTGACAGTTTATATCCTTCGCTACTTACCAAAAAGAGGACGACGCCCATACATGAACCTCAAAAGTATTTTATCTGAAACTCTAAATCCAGAATTAGATGGGTCCTGCTATCACCCTGAGGGAAATAAGTCTTGCATTGACTTCGATGACTCTTTGACTGGCACCAGTTTTCCATTAAAAAATCAAAAATAGATCAAAGATCCTAGCATCTCTGATTTTAAACACACATACATTTTAAATTTGCTCAGGCAAAGAATGTTAGTCTAGATGTTGGAGAGTGTCCCAACACTCAATTGACAATTAGCCACAATTGGAAATGTTAGATAGCTTCATAGCACTGATATCTGTGAAAACCGCCATTTCACCATTCACTAGTTATAAGTGGTAGTTATACTAGTTTTGCTTAAATTTATTATTGACCACCATTACTATAGGGCCATATTTCTTAACTTTACCAGCTCCAGTATCATATTAAATCTGCTTTGGCTGTGTTTTTAGGATATTATGTTATTGACCGATAAACCTTTTATCTTGAACGGCAGTTTTACAGGCTCTACGAGTAAAGCATCGGAGATTCCGCCGCACGCATACAACGTGGGCCTGCTCTCGACTGTGTTTCCGAAGGGAGGCTGGCTTGGATCCACAGTCGAGCTGTTCCCACGTGTCTCTCCGACATGAAACGTTTATTTCCACCTGCATGTTTTAACGTATATTAAGTAAACACGGGGAAATTTCCGGCGGACACGTTTAAACCGGGACCAGGCCAATACAAACGGGACTGCCCCGGAAAAACGGGGACGTCTGCGTCCACCCCTATGCTAGCTTCTTGTCTCTCTCTAGCTGCCCACTGAAGCTGCTACAGGGACTCTGCATCCTCGCTTCATCCAGCGAAGGCACAACTGATCCGGCGTGGTTGTTGTTTCTCCACCTGCTCTATACTATCCGGACACTCGCTGACTCGCCTCGCGGTTAAAACCCACCCCGACGGTGCATACAATGCCGGTGTGCCCGGAAGGCAACATCTTCGCGTATTTATTACTGTGTTAAGATTTTAATCAGCCTACGTAGCGTGTAAGCGAGTGGTACGCTACATGCGACTGGAAGATGCAATAGTAGCCTCCACGTTACAATCCATAAGACTATAATATAAAGTTAAAAACGAATAGACAGTATTAAGCGTTAAGGGGGAATAATACTGTACAACAAAAGGCTTCTGTTTGAGGTTGATAAAATAAGGTACCATCCTTGTACTCCGAGAGATACTTTATCATGTAGGTAGGCAACTGTATGCATCGCCTAAGGCGTTATCTTAATCGCGGCTGTGCCCAGTATGTAGACAACTAATGTCGAAGATTTGATGTGAACATCAACCTCAAAATAAGATGTGTGCCGTATATTACACCACAAATTCAAACACACACAAAACGCCCACAAAGAGTTGATCTGGAGTTCAATCCCTATCCCGAGCTTACACGTTAACAGTCACAGTCATCCGAAGAACGAACCAAACCCCTGTGTGTTGTTTATTAATTGCATTACCAATGGGTATCCAATAAACAGTAAGCATTGAAAACAAGCTCCCAAGTGGACCACTCAACTAAAAGGACCCTGACTCGGACAACGTACAGCAATCGAACACTGTTCCAACAGAAAAGAATAACATCAGTTATATTTTGTACACATGGTAGTACTTACATATATAACCGCTCGCTTTCTCTCAGGTGTCTCAAACTTCAGCACAGTTACCAACGGATCCCTATTTCTCATACTGTAAAAGAACAAGAAACACTGTTTAAATCGAATGAACCGTGATTGACTTCTCAATACCACTGATATACCATTCCACTTAAACAATACTAGATCACCGTACAAAATCGAGTAAGTTGGGGTTCTTTTCACTGCCAACACACAGTTACATTTAGAGTTAACAAGCACGACGATTGTCAGATTTCTAATTTAATGTCATTGAAGGCAAAGAATTTAACACACTCGAGAACTGCTACTATATCTCGCAATATTGGCCTGTAAAAAAACGGACGTGTAAAAGTTATCTTTTTCAGTGAGACAACAGAGCAAGCTTCCTACAGGTTGCACTACGTTTGATAACAGTTAAATATGATTTTGGATAATAACATATATTTCAATGTTGATGAACCTGTCATACGTTCATTCAAATAAGCTGATTGTCTTTAGCTCACTGTTAAATAAAAAAAAAACATTACATACAAAAATATAATATATCAGCAGCCCGCTAAAACCACAAAATCACGATCCTCCGCCTTTCATAAATAACACACTTGTTCTGGCAATAATAATGTTTTTATGCTTCCTGTAATTTTTGTTAGGAAAGGACATCTGCCTGAAAGACACACATTTTTCTCTTCTCTGAGGTCAAGAAAGACATCCAAGAGGAAATTAAAAGCTGAGCTAATTGAGTATTTTAAGACAGTCCAAGAACACTCTTTTTATTGTAAACAGTCAGCGATCGAAGGCACCTATTTCCACATCTATCACCCCAGTCAGCTGATTATTTGTATTTCTCGCTTTTATGAGCTCACATCAAATGTGCCTTGTACGAGCAGAGTTGGCAATGTCACAAAACAAAGGCCAATTCTCAGTCAGATGTGAAGGTGTACGATCTAAATGCACATTTTCAGTAAGAATAATGGACAAAAAGGAGTGCAAATACAAATACAATATGTATTGAAATTAGACAAAATTTATATCACAGTGTTTAAAATAACATAAGCACATATGGACAATCGAAGGTGTATACCATTAATGTAACAACCTAAACACCATTGATCCAATAAAGTGACAGACTAGGCCTGTGCAGTGGAATCAGCTTTGCCAGCTGGCTTCCTCCATCAAAGCCTGGTCCTCCCCCTTCTCAGAGGAAGACCCTCAGCCTCCTCCAATACAACAGACAGGACGTCCATGCACACGGAGGTTTTTCCCCTGAAGTCTCTGCAGCTTTCTGGACACCTACGCTGTCCAATCCGTCCACACTGAATATCGAGAGGGGGAAAATGGAAAATAATAAATGCTTTAGAATAAGAAACATAAGTTGACTGTGCTGATTGCCAGTTTTTTTGGATTGTCAATACATTACGTATGACTAATATATCGTAGGTTACATACACATTCAATATAAATGATTGGTCTTTAAATACATGCTGTCTTTTGAATTGTTTGTCTAAAGGCAAGGACAGAACGATAGTTTAAGATACAGTCTCGGTTATTATGCCCTGTTTGCGAGGAGTCCTCACAGGTAAGAGCACAACTACTACCATCTCACATGTACCTTTTAAGCTTGACTTACATGTATTAAGACGATAGATATAGGAACAAAATAAAATAACGAATGTCATGCAAGACCATATTCATATTTGCTTGAATTCCAGTGTGAATTTAGCACAATGGCATACAATCGTTATAGGGATTTAAATTCTGAAGATTATGCTAAAAACTCAATAACTAGATTATATTATACGTTTGCGAATAGGTTTCATGTCCGCTTACTTTCAGAAACGTAAAATGCCAGGTATGCACGCAGGGTGCAAGATGGAGCATGTAGCTAGCTTGGTAGCTTCAGCTAGCTCTGGAGCTGCACTCGGGGCAGGAGGTCGCCGCCTCGCTCCCGTCTAGTTGCCTTATGTGAGCAGCTGGCGAGTAGGCGGAAGTTGACTCGTTGAACTCTGAACGTCCAGTGTCGAGCCGTTAGTGCCGACTCCGCTACTAAGGCTCACGGCTGCAGATCCTATGGGTGACGCACGGACCCCTACGTCCATTTATATATACAGCTCTATCTATGTATTCACCGGTATTCACTCTCGCCCCTAAACGGCTTTGTTGAGCTCCGCCCCGTCCCTGTGAGCAGTGTGCTCCGATTGGTCAGCTCGGCCACTCTGTTCTGATTAGTCAACCACCAGAGAGGCTCCGCCCATGTCTAACACAGTGTGCGGAGCGTCAGTTTTTTGTATAAGCGAACCTACGCTTGCTAGTTGTTCAGTGTAATTTGCCAACCTACTATGAACAAAAGCTAGTGGTTCATATTAGGCTAGCAATAACGTGTTTACAATTGCAATCCTAAACGGTAGTCTGCTACGTGTCGGTCATTCTTTTTAGCTTGCATAAAAACAATGTTTTTCCTAGCATGTCTAGCAATAGGTAGCCTTGTTGTTTAGCTTTGTAGCATACATACTATAATGTAATTAAGTTTTGCGACTGACCGTACGGTAAATAACCCGGAGTATACTGTCTATGAGTATTTTGTGCGTGAATGCAGGCATTCTCCTGCTATGAGAAACATGTAAGGCCATCTGCTGACATTGTAGTTGATGTATGTAAACGCTAGCAACTTCGTTAGCCCTGTTTTGAACTGAACCTGAGATTCCTACAGTATATATGCTTAGCTGGCAGAGGGTGCGTCATAGCTCTGGGCGTGGCTACTGGGTATCCAGACGTCACGATGCCCAGGAAGAAAACATTGGAAAATGAGAAATCTCCAACGAGAGCGTTTTGTGTTAGAGTTTTACTCCCTACCTACAGGGTGTACTTTGAGGGGTTTTGACTCTGCAGACCGTTTACATGCATAAAAATCTTCATAACACACAAGGGGACGGGTAATAACCGGAAAAGCATGACATGGGCCCTTTAACTGATCCGCGTCCCCTGAGCCAAACGATAACTTCTGGCAGCTATCCTACTTGCTAAAGGCTAGGCAGATGGACTGGGGTACGTTGTAATGTGATTTTACATGTTATAAGGAGAGTAGCGAGTGACGCAATTTATAGTTTTAATTTGTACGTCACCAGGTGTAGGACTCAAAGGACTCGGGTTAATGGAGAGGGGAGACTCGTCATGACCAGCTCATTACCAGGATCTGGGTTAATTATCCGGATGAATCAGGACTCACCCATCTCTAGTATTTACCGCCATTCAAATGACAGCGAGTGTGTTCACCTAAAAAGGGCTGGGGCCTTGCGTAGAGGGAAAGTATCTGGATGTGTGGCTTTCATCCATAGCTACAGCTCTTCACAAATGAAGTATTAAACCCGTGAACCCCTCAATCCCATTAATATAGTCTAATTTTCATTTTGTATATTCCTTAAGCATGGTGAAAGGCAAGTCAGCAGACATAATCAGTTAGATTAGAATTTATGCATTTTTATTCCACTGCAAACCTTCCTCATATTTATTTCGTATTTTGGGCGATCTGCCCCAAGCTTGGGGTCAGGACTCCGCATGAGGAAACCTGATATGCAGTCAACATTTTTTCTACAAAATACCTCAATATTTGAAATTGACATATTCTAAATTCAAGCAAATACCTTATTAAGCCTACAAATGTAGTTTTTGTATCAGGCTGCATTTTTATTTAAAAAAAACTTGAACTGAGAATTGAGAAACACTATACCTTGTTTTTGTAAACATTTATTTGTGCAATATTAGCATACATTTATTTAAACTTGTCTTGGGTTTGCCTTTTGGTGTTACATTATTTAGTGTAACATTAGTATCAGTTGATACAACTTTTTCAAATATAAAAACGTTATAATCTGATAACTCATTTGCTCCACTTTCATCCATCATTGGCCCCATTGTTTTATTAGTACACAGTGTCACAGTAGATCATGAAATTAGCACCCGTACGTACTGAATCCAGATCTGCACTCCTCAAATTTCCTTTTATACTAACTACTGGCTTCATTAGTTGTTTGTCCTCTCCTACCTGGCCATGCGGCAGGGGTCACACACCCAGCCATGCTCCTTCTTGTTGTACAGGCTGCAGGACTTGCAGACGTGCAGCTGGCAGTCCAGACACTGACGCCTGCTGTTCACCAGGAACTTGAAGGGCTCCAGACAGCGAATACAGTGAGACTCACTCAGACTGCTCTGGTTCCCCAACAACTCCCTCTTGGTGTCCTCTTTTTCAATCTTTGTCTTTAGGTCTCTAAGTAACAAACAAAAAAACAGCAGTTGACTACATACAAAGAAAGAGATGAGTGTGTTTCTTGATAAAACATTGTTGAATGTATCCTCGAGTCCATGATCAATTATTGTAGTTAATAAACAGAACTCCACAAGAAAGTGAAAACCACTTTTTACTGTATGGGTCCATACAGCATCACAGATGAGGGTTCTGTATGGACTTCTAATAGATAGATAGATAGATAGATAGATAGATAGATAGATAGATCGATAGATAGATCGATAGATAGATAGATAGATGGATGGATACTTTATTTAACATTTTTGTTCCAGCAGCAGTGTTGTCAAGCAACATAATAGGACTTTTTGCAATACCATGGCTTCCTTGTGTCAATATGGCCATCTGGTAGGCAAGTTAAACAAACACTGCACTGTGTGCAATAGCTTTTGACCAAGGGTGGTATTAGATATTGAAGGAGGGTTGATTACTGGAGCTCTACTGCCTACTGGTATCTTCTATCACAGTTAATATCGCTGCAGTAATACGCACTTTTTGAATGTACATCTTGGGGCAGGACACTTTATTGGAAAATTGTGTTCTACATTGAGCCTGGCTTGAAACAGGGTTTGCACACTGTTCATAAATAAATGCAGACAAATGTGGTATCAAGTCTGCTCAAAGACCAAAACCAGAGCATTGGCTCACTTTATATGGCAACCAACAGAAATACTGAGCAGATGGATAAACTGTTCTTATACGTTTCTCCTCCTAACATCTTAAATGGTCATTTGGACATTTCTGTTTATATATTGGTACATAAAAAAGCAGCAGAGTTGCTGGTGGATGTAACATTGGATGAAGCCAGGCTGTTTCTCCCTGATTCCAGTATTTATGCTAAGCTAACCATACCATATCCTACACAACTCATCATACCCACAGAAACAAAAGCCAAAAAGCACATTTCACAAAATGTTCAACAAACAACTGTTGAGCCGAGGACATTTTAAAGCTAAATGTCCAACGCATTACTCACCTTAAAAGTTTACAGCTCAACAAACCATAAACCAATCCATCAAACAGAGATGTGGTGAGTCAGAATGCTGGCCGACATTTCTGATTAGTTGATGACGTTATGCTTGTTAGCATGGACATATTCATTTTGGCAGCTTTGTGTTAACATTATGATCAGCCTTGCATTCATAATACTGTATCTTATCAAACTGGAAGGAGTCTTCGTATGTCTGTTGATCGTGATGTTCGTTAAATGTTTGTTTCCTTGTATCTTGTCTTAAATAGTTGTCCTTGTTGACGTGGTAAATTGAGCGTCTGAGTGGATATACGAGTGCACTATTGGTTTATTATTCCCTGCGTCATCAGATCAGAAAAAATTTGTTTGTTCCTATAAATTACTTTTTGTTATTACCTACAGTCTGCATATACAGTATGAATGGTGGTACTTTTCCAGTTGGTCTACCTGCTCTTCACGTAGCTCTGCATGTCGTTGTTTAGGTGCTTTTTTTCTGGAGATAGGCACTCCTCAATCCACTCCTCCATAGTAAGACCCCACGGAGGTCGAAGTTAATCTTAAATGTTTCCATCTTATGCTTTGTAAGTTTGTTTTTGTAACGGAAGAAATGTAAATATATTTATAAAACGGACAAGTCAAATCAAGCAATCTGATTGGTTCTTAGCCGTGATATATTGAGCGTATACCACGGGTAGAATTGTAAGTTACTTTTCACAACAAGTCAGTATCCCTCCGCGCCTGAGAAAAACAGTATACAGTTGGGCTGAAAAGTAGTTTGCTTTTCAAACTGGAACAAGAAAGCAGCGGAGAAGTAACGGGGAAGAAACCCTCCTTTTTACGCAGCGGTCCAGACATAGACATCAAATGGCAAAACATATTCAGTGTGCAGTTCATTTGGCATTAGGGCAGGGATATCTAGATACTTTCCAAGGTTTGACATAATGAATTGTGCTACTTTTAAAGCAAGCAACGATGTTTTCAAATCTGTAATCAAAGAGGTCCGCAAAAACGCTATCGACCAATCAGATTGCTTGATTTGACTTGTCCGTTTTATAAATATATTTACATTTCTTCCGTTACGAAACAAACTTACAAAGCATAAGATGGAAACATTTAAGATTAACTTCGACCTCCGGGGGGGTCTTACTATGGAGGAGTGCCTATCTCCAGAAAAAAAAAGCACCTAAACGACGACATGAAGAGCAAGTAGACCAACTGGAAAAGTACCACCATTCAAAAGCTTTCTGAATGGCGGGGTCTGAAACAAAGCAGAGAAAGTTATGAGCGTTAGTGTGCGCACAGTTGTGGAAAGCTCTCCTCCAGAGCTACTGGAAGCCCGAATCTCGGGGACGGAGAAATGAGCAATTATTCTCGCCACGCCAAGGCCAACAACCAGAACAACCTCCCAACTATAACAAGAAGCCACTAGCCATGCTACTGCTGAACAGTTTTCAGTGGCTGGCACAGTAAACCGGCAAAAACATACAAATTGAAGTAAATAAAAAGGCCCAAAATAATGGATGCAAGCGGCCTCTATGTTCGGCCAGCTGTTTAGTGTTGTTGGGCATAGGCAAACCACCTCGCACTAAATGTTTTCGTGCCAGAAAGGCAAGGAGGGAACTATTTTATTTGAACATCTTATTTACTAAATAAAAACCTAATTAAAAATTAAGAGGTGTATTTTCTTTCCATCATTGCCACACCCTGGTAACCGTTTTATGAAAAGCAAAGCTCACTTCAGCCGTGTTATATGCTCATTAAGGCACAGCAGTAGCGGTGTCTGACGCCTCCGCTTCGGCGTCGGGTGCTGAACGCACTGCCCCTTAGCTGTGATAATAATCGATCCATGAAACCGCCCGGGCCTGTCGGTAGTGCGTGAAAGAGCTATTGCTTAAATATAAGTGGTGCTGTGTTGTATTTAGGCCACGGGCGGGGGGGGAGCCCTCTGTGGGGCAGCCTTACACTGTTAGGTGCGCCGCATTGCGGCTTCAGATGAGGCTCCTCCCAAACAAATGAAGAAGCTCCCCCCGCAAGATGAGGCCCTTCCGCGAGGTGAGGCCGCCACGCAGTTGC
>NW_011369945.1:26817333-26869793 GCF_000735185.1 Notothenia coriiceps
GGGGTGCAGAGTGGCTGAAGGCTCTTGACCCCATGGTGGTCAGGCGGGCAGAAGGTACAGTGAGTTGGAAGGCAGAGGAGGATCGGAGGGCACGAGAGGGAGTGAAAGGTGTGAAGGAGTTCAGAGAGATATGGAGGTGCAAGAGTGTGAAGGGCCTTGAAGGTGAGGAGCAACACATTTAACGGGGAGCCAATGGAGTTGTTGGAGAACCGGAGTAATATGATTAATGGAAGAAGTTCTGGTAATGATACGGGCGGCTGAGTTTTGGACCAGTTGGAGCTTACGCAGGGATTTGTGAGGAAGACCAGAGAGGATGGAGTTGCAATAATCAATACGGGATGTAACGAGGGCGTTGATGAGGATGGCGGTGCTGTTGGGTGTAAGTGATGGGCGGAGGCGGTTAATATTGCGGAGGTGGAAGTAGGCAGATCGAGTGATGTTGTTGATGTGAGCTTTAAATGATAAGGTGCTGTCAAGGATGACACCCAGACTCTTAACTTGGGGGGAGGGTGGGACTGTGTAATTGTCAATAGTGAGGAAGAATTTGTCAGTTTTGGCCAGAGTGGACTTGGAGCCAACTAAGAGAAACTCAGTTTTATCACTGTTTAGTTTTAAAAAGTTGGATGAGAACCAGGATTTGATTTCCAGTAAGCAGTCGGAAAGGGCAGTGGGGGGGAGAGTGGAAGTGGGTTTGGTGGAGAAATAGAGCTTGGTGTCATCCGCGTAGCAGTGAAATTGGATTGCGTATTTTCTGAAGATATGTCCGAGAGGTAGAAGGTAGATGATTAATAGGAGGGGGCCCAAGACAGAACCCTGAGGAACACCAGTGAAGACTGTGATTTGAAGTGTTTGAGTTGGACAAAGTGAGTATGGCCGGAGAGGAAAGATCTAAACCAGGTGAGGGATGTGCCAGTGATACCAATGGAAGATAATCTGTCAAGGAGGATGTGGTGTGAGATTGTGTCAAAGGCTGCAGTCAGGTCAAGGAGGATGAGTATGGATAAGAGCCCAGGGTCAGCTGCTACCAGGAGATCGTTTGTTATTTTAACCATGGCCGTCTCTGTACTGTGTGAGGAGAGGAAACCAGAATGAAATACTTCAAAAAGATTATTGTTGTTCAGATGAGTGTGGACTTGGGCTGCAACAGTTTTTTCGAGTATCTTGGAGAGAAATGGTAAATTAGAGATTGGGCGGAATTTATTCAAGTTGTTGGTTTCTTGAGAATAGGGGTTATTGCACCTGTTTTGAGGGATCAGGGGAGGAGACCAGAGGTAAGGGAGGAGTGAATTATGTCGGTAATTGAAGCGGAAAGAGAAGGTAGACATGCTTTAACTAGGTGGGTAGGAAGGGGATCAAGCTAGCAGGTGGATGATTTGGATTTACGAATGAGATTTGATATTTCAGCGACAGCGACAGTGGGCAGTTCGAAGCTGGATAGTGGGGAGGAGAGGGGAGCATACGGAGTTGAGTGAAGTGATGTATAGCTAGAGGAGGTCAGTTGCTGGTGAATATTTTTGATTTTGGCATTGAAAAAGGTCACGAAGGGGTTACATTGAGAAGTTGATACAGGTGGGGTGCAAGAAAGGCAGGTGGTTGCAAAATGCTGTTGACTGTAGAGAACAGGGTTCTGGTGTTTCCTTCACCTAACCTAATTAAGTTGGCATAGTATGCTGATTTAGCGGAGGAAAGAGCATCCTTATAGGCGAGTAGGCTGTTGTACATGTCCTTATGAACTACAAGGCCAGTTTTAGTATACATGCGTTCAAGACGACGACCTTTAGCTTTGAGCTGGCGTAACTCGGGTGTATACCAGGGGGCAGAGCGGGTGAAAGAGACAGACCGGGTTTTCAGAGGTGCATGTATGTTTAAAAGGTTATGGAGTCCATCATTGTAATGGGAGACCAGCTCATCGGTGGTGGATAGGTAGTCTTTGCAGGGGAGGTTGTTAATTCCAATAGAAAAAGCAGGCGTGTTGATATTCTTAACGTTACGGAATGAGATGGATCGTGAAATATTTGCTTTGGGTAATGTTAACTTGACATTGAAGGTTACAAACTTGTGGTCAGAAATGGGCAAATCGAATGCAGAGCAGTTCAGAGGAGTTACACCAGAGCAGCAGATCAGATCAAGTATATGTCCTTTTGAGTGTGTGGGAAAGTCAATATATTGCTGTAATCCAAAACTGTCCAGGCATGATGTAAAGTCCTTTGTGAGATTATTGTTGACATTGTCAAGTACATTCACAATTGACCCCACAAAGTAATTGAATAAGCTGCACCAATTTGCATAATGAGTATTTTTTTTCTTTGGTACTTTGAGAATATTTTGATGCCAATACTTTTTGACTTTTAGTTGAGCGACATTTTAAATGCAGGACTTTTACTTGTAAGAAAGTATTCATATACTCTGGTAGTTCTACTTTGACTAAAGTACAACATCTGAGTACTTCTCCCACTTCTGCACACATCAGTTTGTATTACAGCATAGAAACATTTTCTAAGGCTCCGGACAATACAATAAAACGCTGTGTATTCAGCTGGGTGCAGCTCATTTCTGCCCCACCGCAGACAAATCAATCTAGTACTGCTGGCCTGTTTATCTATTCCTCTTTACCCTTTTCGTCTGTTGCATTTGGGTGAAACTCATTTAACAAAAATAATATGAAATTAATCGATCACCACCTCGTTCCATTGCAGAAAGAAAAAAAAAATGCAGATGTTTTTAAAATATGAAAAAAAAGACATTGGATCAACGTGGTATTTGTTATTAAAAATGGCACATTTATTGCTACATTACTGTTATATACACAACAGTTCTCTATATCTACTTTATATATAAAAAATAGGAAACTGGAGGCACTTTGAGGACATAGCCTACATAGATGTTGTCCCCAAACATGAGTGAAGACAGAGAGATTTGTAGCAGGTCATCTGTTGTGGAGGACAGAAAGGGTCTGTTAACGAAGAATATCAGGTGCATGTTTTGATCCTCGGATACTGCAGACCTATCTTTCATGTAAAGAAATAAAAGTACAAGTCTTCAATAGAGATTTTTCATATCACAACAACACCACATTTTTTCTTCAGAAAGGTTAGAGTAACTGACAAAGAAAATAATGCTTGGGGCTAGTCCGTGGGGGTAAGATTTGTGATAAAATGACAGGTACAAAAAACCAAATACTGTTACATATAAGTATCAGCTTACAATGATAAAGCTGACATATCATACAGCTGTACATACATATCAATGCACATGCCAGTCAAGGACAAAATTATATTTAACAAAATCAGTACATAAAAGATGAAGCATTTTAAGTAGTTTTCAGCGTCTAATTTGAAGACCTTTCATTATTAGTCATCTTACGTTTAATAACACAGCGACACTGAGGCGGTCAGCGTCCACTAGTGTGCTTCTTCATTTAGATGTTCTGAGACACTGTCAGATGTAACTGAAGTATATATGTTTTTATACATCTGTATTATAAAAAGGTACAACCTATAAATCCTCAAATGCAACGTCATCCACCATGTAGCAGAGAAGTATTCAGGCACTGGTGAGTAACCATTATCAAAACTCCCAAAGTCAGGAAAATGACTAAGGCCACCCTTTTGATTCATTTTATGCTTCATTTCATAATGAAACAGTGAATTATGTTGCAGATTGTGCAGACCGCCCCTACTGCCCCTTCCTCAAACTCATCAACAAGCTCTTCAGAGAGCTGGACATCAGGGAGAGGAGAGGGGGGTGTGCTGAAGAAAATATTGTTTCATTAAAGAAAAACTGTCGCAAACACCAGAACAATCCAATTACAACTGGCCTGACAGGGTTGTGTTGACACATGCATTTTTCTATTCTTTTTTTTTTTTTTTTTTTTTTTTTTTTTTTTTTTTTTAAAGAGAGCAATATCACAACATGTGATGTTACAGCCAGATAGGTTTGTCATTTCTAACGTTTCTAAGCACCTGGCACAAAAGAAAACACCTCACTTTGTTCCTGGAATCTAAATTGAGAGTCGTCTTACATTTAAACAATGTAAACAAAAAAAGAAAGAGCATTCCAAAAGGATAAAAACAAAACTCATACAACTATCTTACAAAGTAAAAAATAAAACGATAAAAAAACAATGATAAATCAGTTCTACAAAAAAGGAAGATCCTTACAACAGGCTTTGCAATTGTTCAAAAAAGGGGAAAAAACAAAACACCAAATGCTCAACACACAGCAAAACAATTCCATAAATGGTGAGTAAATTCTCTACAGGGTAGCAGGAACACTCATGATCCCTTTCAATACTCAAAGATCTCCGTCTTGAAGAAACATGTGATTTACCATAATAAAAGTTGCTCCTAGACTTAAGTTTAGTAAGTTCACCATGCTGGAACAGAGTCTTCAGGCATGATTGACCGGGGCAGGCAGAAAATGACTGACTTCATGATGGTTGGTGATCTGAGCCGGGAGGAGGACACCTGTACCCGCAGTGCACAATGGATTCATCCTCTTAGTCGTTCCTGGGTTTGTATCTCGAGTCTTTGCTCGTGTCTGTGTCGGTGGGCGGTGCCTCTCCGGCAGTCTTTCTGCTCCACTTGCATGGCAGTGACCGTAACAGATGTACAGGACTTTAAGAGATCAAACTCGGGGATCCACTGTTGAAATTAATCAAAAAAAATGGCTGTGGCACTCTTTTGAGCCTAAGCAAGAAAGAAAAAAGAAAAAACATCCAGATAGAAAAAGGACGAGTCAGCCCTCTGATTGCCCGGTTATTCGCTGGATGTCTTCAAACCTGCCGGTGTAGTTCAGTCATCACATGATAAGATAATTTTGATGGCCTTTTTATCTTAATCATACACTACGCATTAGGCCTCTCTTGGGCACGTTCCTACAGGTTTCGTTGAATCATAAGATTTAAACCCGGGTGTCCCTCTTTGCCGGTGAAGAATGTAAGACCTGCTTTTCAGATGGGAATGCCAATAATCATCCAACAATACAAATCCTAACTCTGCTCACAGAAGCAGTTGATCCAAAAAGTTTCATTTGATCCAAACAAGTTTTGCTCCCAACATGTAAAGCAATATTTCAAAATGTCTTACAAAAACATGATCATAAGAAAGTCCTTATGTCCAATTTCCACTGTCTCCAAACCGGTGTCCTCGGTTCAAAGTGATGTCGTGTTAAGATTAATACATTTCCCTCCTGTAAGAGTGTGCTTGTTACTTTTGAATTCATAGTCAGGAATGTGGCCACCTGCTTTGTCAGTAATGAGGTGTGTGTGCGTGTGTGCTTTCCAAAAGTTGATTAACACACACTGAGATGCATGACAATGATAGATTAAGGCCACGTGTTCTAAGGGCTGCACAATCAACAGGAACTGGAAGAGAAAGGAGAAACACAAATTAATATATTGCAACAAAACTAAACATTTTCAAATGATATTATCTTGAAGGCAACATAAATGCTACTCTAGATGCTCTGTGCACTGACCTAGGAATTACATATGTCCGTCTCCCATATGACCCCCACCAAGCTGCATGGAGGGGTCCACGCCTGAAACTTTCTCCTCCTCTCTCCTCTTGAGGCAGGCAGCCTTTGGGTTCAAATTACGCTCTTTGAAAAAAAAAAAAGGAGCAACACTTAGATTAAAAACAAGAAGAGGAAGTATGGGACTTCTAGTGAACATCTCATTATGCTTCCTCAGAAATCTTTTAAGAGATTAAAGCAGAGTTTTAAACAAACAAAAAAGGTCAAAAGTTGACACGGGGGAACAAAAAGGAGAAAAGCAAGATAGGAAAATGAAAAGTAAGATGAGAATCAGACGCAGGCATTTGGCAGAGGGCAGGGATACACTTCCTCAAAGATTCTCCCTTTCTTCTCCCTTTTTCAGAGTTAAGAGTAAAGAGAACGGCAAAGGGAATGCCACACAGTCAGTGAGAATAAACTTTAACAAAGATATTTTCCTACGGGTGAATGACTGGCAGCTAGTCCAGCTACAATCAGAGATGGTTGTCGTCTGTGTGGATCAGACCTTCCTGTATCGGCTGACCTACCTCGAACCTGCTTCTCCAGGCCCATAATGACCTGCACAGCCTGCTGCAGGATGATAAGCTTGGTCTGGGCCTTGTCGGTCTGCGTGTGGACCGAAACCATCCTGCCCAGCTCTCTGAAGGCTTCGTTAATGTCGCGCACGCGCACCCTCTCCCTAGTGTTGTTAGCGTGGCGACGCTCCTTCTCCCTCGCCTCCTTCTCCTCCGCAGTCAGGTTCTCATCGTTCACCGAGACAACGCTGCAGCCAGGAGGAGAAGTGGGGATGGGAGGGGCCGGTTAACAAACCCAAATCACAGCTCTTACTAAACCAGGACTACATATTCTCACAAAAACGACACTTATACAGTTTTCAACCTATGACGCAGCTTTAAGCTTTATATTTGTCTTCCTTTAGAATATGTATTCTGTTATTAGGAAACG
This sequence comes from Notothenia coriiceps, assembly GCF_000735185.1. NCBI lineage: Eukaryota > Metazoa > Chordata > Actinopteri > Perciformes > Nototheniidae > Notothenia > Notothenia coriiceps. The sequence continues at coordinate 26,823,793 of NW_011369945.1, forward strand.
TTTTATATCTTAAATGCATGTTTATATTTGATGCCATATTTCAAGCTCTTCACCCAATACGTTGAGACGAGGAGTTGCTGAAGAAGATCCCAGTGGAGGGGCTGTTTTGCAGTAGAGAGAACGGAGGGTAGGTATAACTCTTCCCGTGGATCTACAGCACGCAAATGATGTCACAACCAAATGATTTCTATAGAGTAACCGATCATTTGGGAATCACGATACCAGGTGTGACTAATCTGTCCTGAAGTCTAACCAACCACAGTTTATTTAGGTCATTTGGGTCCAGGGTGGAAGTTCAGGGGATATAGTGACTGTCCAGCAGAATGACAAAGAAGTTATGAGGAGAGAGAGAGAAAGGGAGAGAGAGGAAGCAACACCCTCTGCCAACATAGAAAGAGCCACAGAGAAAAGCCAAGAGGAGAGACTGAGGGCATTAAATACATCAGCAGGAGATGTATTTATCTGAATGTGAGGAAGAGGAGGTCACTGCTGATATCTGTAAAAAGAAAATGACAGAGGACGAGGGAGTGGATGGGGAAATGGAAAGGATTGTCTCTCGAAAACAGGGTGGCAAACTAAAGAGTTAATGCTTGAGAGGCTGGACATGCAGCACAGAGACACTGCAACACAGCTGAAGGCCGGTTTAACACCACACCACAGTCCTGCTTTCATGCCAACCAAAGGGGAGCAGACTGGGGCATTATGAAAAAATGTATAAAAAGAAACACTGAAATAATTAAATTAAAGAAGATGACTCTTTAGTTTAGTTTAAAGCTTAATGAGGCATCAGTGAAAAAAGCAAATAAGCACACAGAAAGATGTTAATACAGGGCGAAGCAGAGAGACACTTAAGCACTTCACAGGGGAAACAGACAGGCCATTATAAGACAACACATACTGCATCAGGACATCGAGCAGTGCTGTATGTGTTGCCAGAAAACCTTAGAGGATGAACTGGAGAATGGGCATGTCTTCAAAACAACCACACAGCTTCATTTCCTTACTTTGTTGATCCTTTCTTTTTAGGATCGAATGCAAAAAAGTGACATTGCTGATCGAGTTAACCACAACAAGTGGAGTCAAATGGATTACCAGAATGAGTTTGAAAAGTATTTGAAATAACTAGCTGGGAAGTGAAGCCGTGTGGGAGTTTCAGTTTGTAAAGAGGCCCTTCCCCTCCTCTCCCTTCCTCCCTGGACACCCACTGACCTCGGACTTGCTGCTCCAGGTTGAGTATAACGTTAACGGCCTGTTGCAGTACGATCAATTTGGTCTGCGGTTTCTCGTGGCTCATATGGAGCTGACACATGCGTCCCAGCTCCTTAAAAGCCTCGTTGATGTCCCGCACACGTAGCCGCTCACGGGTGTTGTTTGCCATCCTCCTCACTTTCTCCCGCTCAGCCTTAACCTCCACTGGAAGATCTTCATCGTCTTCCTCATCATCCAAACTAGCGAAGCGCCATTGGCAGATGAGGAGGGAATAAAACAACAGTATGGGTACAGTTCATCACTTCTGATAATAACTTCCCGATTATGGTCTTAGTCATGTCCAAACCAGATGGAGCGGGATACCCTTTCGGAGCAACTCAAAGCCAAACACTGCTACTGTAGCTACTGTAGCAGTGTATAGCTGTTACTGTAGCTACTGTAGCAGTGTATAGCTGTTACTGTAGCTACAGTAGCAGTGTATAGCTGTTACTGTAGCTACAGTAGCGGTGTATAGCTGCTATTGTAGCGGTGTTTGGCTTTGAGTTGCAAGTTAAAGGTCCCATTTGTTTAAAGCCTTTCACTTCATTGAACTCCAAAACCTAACTTTTTTTATTTTCTTCTAATAATTGTCATGAAAGTATCCTTTGTCTCTACTTTTGCTACATAAGAATATTTAATGTTAATTTCTGGTAATTTACCTTTATATTTGATACATATGTTGACACCCCTGTAAGGTTGTCAGATTTAGAAAAGGAGATATTGTTACCCAGCTATTACTGTTCATGGATGTTGATTTAGATTTGTGATCTCTTGGTAATGCAGTCCTCCAACTACTAAGGTCATCCCACTCAACATAACAGATTAGGAAACTTTGAACACATCCAGTAATACCAGTTTAGAACAAAAGTATTAATTAATAATCAAATCCATTAAAAGTGAAATATAACGTGTTGTGATTTCATAGAGCCCTATAGTATACATGTATGAGAAATGATTGACTATAAACAATCATATCTCAAAGGTTATAAGACCATTTCCAGACACATATTATATACTTAAACCACAGCAGCATGTTTTGCCCTGAAATCTCATGCAGTGATAGAAGAGTATAAACTTTGTGCTAAAAAAAGGTTTTAGACACCTCGTTCCAAGCCGGGCTTTCACGTCTTTTTTCTCGTCCTCTGACCTGTCGGTGATTGAGCAGTTTTCATCGTCCTCCTTGTCCTCTCGTTTTATATCAGACCCACTGGAGCGATTGAGGCTCCCGGACAGGCCTGCACAGGCATTCAATAACAAAGATACTGAATAAGAGGAATAGAACCAGTTAATGTTAAATTACATTCAATGGTGGGAAGTATTATCCCACGCTGTGACATCAATGTGAACAAAAGATCATCAAAAGTCTCACCGGTGAAGCCTTCAGGCTGAGAGCCCGGCGGGCCTGACGCGGGGCCGTGGTGACCCCCGTGCATCAGGCCTCCACTAGAGGGCAGACCAGCAGAGTCCTCATGGAGGCTGGACATCTTCAGGACAACAATGAAACCGGGTTTAAATGATCATGTAAAACGTGTTTGTAAAGCGCTCTCACTGTTGCTTTTTCTTTCATTTGACATATCAAACTTCATTTAGTCACTGGCGCACAGATTTCCTTGGCTGCTATTTGTTTGTCTCACCAGTCCAGGCAGGCGGCTGGCCAATCCGAGTGCTGCGCTGGTGAAGGCAGGAGGTAACCCTAAGCCTGACGCCAACAGACTGTGCATCTCAGCCAGGCCTGGCCCTCCTTGTCCGCTGGCGTGACGCTGAAGAACATTGAGGGCTTCGTCCAGACGGTCCTCCATTTTATTGGGCTACAGAGAATGAAGGATAAGGCAGACTGAGACGGCAGAAGGTGATGCAAGCATAACCGTATAGCATCCTGTGTTTTCCTCTGTCATTTACTTCAACCATCTTTTGTTGTATCTCTTACGTGAAAAAAAAGGGGTTGTTGTGTTTGTAAATTAATGAAGGTGGGTTTTTTGCACGAACATTCTTGCAGTAATTGTGAATTTGCACTTGTTTAGTAGTACACAACTGTATGATTTAATTTGTAAATGTTATTTAACGATTATGAATGCATATGTGCAAATAGATACATTTATAGTTTTAGGATGTACAATATATTCATATATAGATATATTAACATTTGTTTTTTTGATTTACATTCTGCATCTATCCAGCACCTGTGGGCATAAACGCTTATGAACTCAAACGTATGCCGACTCACCATGGACTGAAGTCCACTGTCAAAGTTGGGTGAAGGTGTGGCCTGGCCAGAGGACCGAGTCCACTGGGATGCAGAGCCTAGAAGAGAGATCACAAGGTTCAGTTCAGTTGCCCTCATGTACTGCATCAGCTGATCTCCTGCTTTAAACTGAACAAGTCCACTATTTTAAAACAAGGCCTCTCTTTATTGGTTCACGATCATCATCTTCTTCCCTCTTTTGTTCTCCTTCACCGTGTGCCAGCAGCAGCTTGGTGTACGAGGTGTGTGACGAGCTCACTCCTGGACTCAGTGCACAGACAAATGGGGAAGTGACCCCAACCCACTTTCTACTCTATTTTTCCCATTAGTTCCCCATAGTTATATTTGGATGGCGTGTGTGTGTGTGTGTGTGTGTGTGTGTGTGTGTGTGTGTGTGTGTGTGTGTGTGTGTGTGTGTGTGATAAAGATCAAGTGACAGTTAAGCTGGGTGGTGGACCTGTTTAGTGTAAACAGGTAGATGTACTATGTCTGCTATTTTATAAATTACCCATTTCAACTAAACGCGTATTTTTGAATATTGGTACGATTTAAGTGAGTAGGTAGGACCTTTCTTAAAAATCTGAAATGTTTTCACTTTAAATTGCTACTTAAAAGTATTAACTGACCGTATCATATATTTGAAGTGTGACATTATCGATGACTATTAAGATGGAAGTTTGCACATTAGAAAGTATGGATCCCTCAATACACAAAAAGAACTTGCACCGCTAACCCAATAGATGGAGCTACTTGTCACTAAGAACCATTCAGGCTTAGTCAGAGGGACAACAATGTATTTTAAAAGATTATATAATTCCATTATATGACAGGAAAGAACCCTTGTTGGACCAACAAACCTACCTAACAGCCGGCTCACTTTGAGACCTCTGGGAACAAAAGACTAGAGATATTCCCTCACCTGATACAGCCTGGGGAGAGCCAGCGGGAGTGGACGGAGACGGAGGGTAGGTGTTACTGTGTGGATCGGAGGGATAGATCTGGAAAGAGGAAGAAATTGTTTCTAATTAAATAAAATGCCAACGTATTCCTTTACATGAATTTTGGTCTAGAAACACAGCTTTGCCATGAGTACATCTTTTATTATAACTTACAGATGCTAGGGCTTTTCCAATCTCATCCCCTGAACTTCCTGGTACTGTTCCTCGATTTGCTTTTGGGGAAGGAAAAAAGTATTGAAATTAGATCCTATGCTCAACAAATACTAAGCAATGTGACTATACTGGAGGAAAACATGAAGCACTTTTCACACAAAAAGGTTTACCCATAATGGGGTCAGCCATAGGGGGGGTGTGGCTGGGGACCCCGAAGCTGCTGGGGCCTGAGTGGAAGCCCGCAGGATGAGCCCCGTTCACCTCCCCGCCATGCATGGGGTAGTTCTGGGGAGAGAGGGGCAGTGGCTGCCGTTTCTGAAAAACAAAGACCCCCAATCATTTAAAAGCACGAGCAGACAGAAGCCCTCAATGATGCATTAGTCAACACGTGTCAAAGACCTCATAATGCCTTCAAAGAAAAACTAAAAGTATGAACCAAAGTATGAAGGCACAACTTACCAGTCTGTCTTGGGGGTTGATGGCAGTGAAGGGAGCATGCTGGCTCAGATGGGGGGGGTTGCCCAGCATGGTAGTATATCCAGGCTGAACCATCGACCTGGCAGTGCCCCATGGATCAGAGGGCGGGTGAAGGCCTTCTGTCGGGGGGCATCCAGCGGAGGAAAGGGGGGGGCAAGAAGGGCGAGGGATAACCAGCCACAGGAGAGGAGAGGACAATGAAGGCCACATATGAGACATGTCACATTACTGTGATGACTTCATTCAACTGTGATGCACTATTCAGCACCCGGGCACCCCCGGTGTTCACTGGCATACGGCTACAGCACCTACGGTCACCCGAACATCCAGCAGGATATTACGGGGAGCTCATTCTACAACCATACCGGCTTTAAAAAGGAATATTCCAGGTCAATATTGTTTTTATAGATTTTCTATACATTTCCCCCCATTGACAACAAGTGTCTAGGTCAGAATTAACTTCTCAAACTAAAACAATGAACAAAAGGAGACTCTCAAAGCAAATGTTGTTTAGACTGACCTTGCATGTAGAATGGTGGTGGGTAGACATTTCCTGCCTTCGGGGCTGGGTAGCCAGCGTTGTCCCTGGTAAACTCCTCTCCTGAGGCCGATGCATAAACCTACAAAGGATAAACAGTAGAGAAAAATGTAACTCTTTAGTTCAGAGCTTTGAATTGTGTCATAAATCACTTTATATCAACGATTTAATGTATATACATCTTTCCATTCAGTAGATGCTATATATGGCATATTTATTTTGAGATACTCATAACAAAGTTCAGTGGGAGCTTCCTCGTGCTTAGGATGGAGACCACAGATTAGTTTTCTCATAAAAATAGTATCTGGTGTTAAGTTTTCAAAATTATAAAAGAATATGTTTGCATTAAATCCCTGATCAAACAGCTCCTAAAAGTATGTGTTCCTTACTAGGCCGGAATCTATTTTTACAATCAGGTTTTACTATTTAATTGGATAAACAGGCGACTGCAACATGGCTGCAGACTGAGCATAATGTATCGAATGTGCTGTGTCAGTGATTTTATTGGGCTCTGTCTCCAATCTCTTTAGGGCCTTTTTACATTTGATCCTATTAAAAAGAAACACACTGAGATAATTACAGATATACAATGCACACTTTCTAACCCAGGATGATGTGATCACACAATGGGAGATGCAGTCGGATTTAGTACATGGTATAATGGGTATTAAGAAGCCAATGTTCTGAACCACCATAGCATTCTTAATCAAGATTATTCTAGACGCACAGCAAGTATCAAACTGTGTCTGCAGAACTCAAATCCAAATGGACTGAAGTTTTCTTCTGTAATTTGATTAAACAGAGAAAAAGGAGAGGGAAAAGAAGGGAGAGGAGAAGAGGGAACGGAGAGATGCACTCCTAATTACTGAACCATCTGCCGAATCCTGGATGGCAGCCAACTCCACTGGCAGCTGGGATAGAGGGATGGGGGAGGGAGAGAGAGAAAGGGGAGGGAGGCGGCGGGAAGGAGAGGGAGGGGGCTGTGGGGTAAGAGAGGAGGGGGAGGGGGAAAGGAAGAAACAGAGAAGAGGAGGAAATAGGGTGCCCAGAGAGCGAGGGAGAGGGAAAAAATGAGGTGGAGTACGAGCCATCAAACCCCGGCATGAATTCCCTTCAGTGATCTAACGGGTTGGCTTGGCAGAGACCACGAAATGTGGCCATAACGCAAAGGGCCTACAAATACAACACACTATAAATACAATCTGCAAATGAGTGACTGGGTGAATGAGTGGCTCCTCGCTCCCCCACCCCTTTTTTTTTTTTTACTTCGGTGGTGCAGATACACAGCTGTAAGAGCTGGATGTCCTGTGTTGCAGCTATTCTCCTACTTTGCGAGCCAAGGAGAGGCTTAAGATGCAGAATGGAATGTGAAAAGGGGGCGTAAAACATGACAACATGAGCTCCCATGGACTGACTGCAAGGGCTGAGATATAGTTCAGGACTCCAACGTTTCTGGATGCTAGTACTCACCGAGGAGGGCAGGCCAGGGGGCACCTTCCTGATCTTTTTTGGCTGTGTGCCTGAGGGGAAGAAGACAGAGGGAAATCACATAAGCATGCACACATGCACAAAGGTCTTAACTTATTGCAGCAGAGATTTTACAACCACCAATGTAGGGATTCAGTCATGCAAACAGAATCTATCCATCTGTCTTGTGACCACTCATAAAGGCCTAATCAAAAGGTATGTCGACTCTGATGTTATTCAGTGACTTTCCTCATTGAGCACTCAGGGATTTCACTTTCTTTAACCAAGCAGAAGTGAACATTTATTTTTCAAACCGCAACTAGAGAAGTGATGACAAACATGGTCTTAAATATAAATCTGAACAAAGAAAATATTTTTTTGTAAGGAATGACCATGACTGTATTGAACACTGTTGTAGATACTAGGCTTCACAAACTTACCAATGGGCTCCTGTGAGGGTCTCCTACGAGAGTTACTTCCCTCATATGAGGAATAAAACTGGGAGTTGGACTTCATGCCAGACGGGGAGAGGGCATCAGGACTGGGCATGGGCATTTCACTGGGCATAAAGCCCGGCTAGAGATGGTAAAAAAAAAACACAAGCTCATGTAGCGTAAAAGTAATAAATGATGGCAGTAAATTCAGATGGATTTATGGTAGGAAATATGTCGCAGAGACAATTCTTTCCTAAGAGAGCATCAGGAGAGAAGGGGCGATTATCCTAACTGATTTACCTGTGGTGCAAATGACGAGTAAGGTCCTCGCTCAGGCTTTCCTGTTCGGAGAAAGGAATATAAAACCAGGTCATGATTGTGAAAATTGGGCTTTTATGTCAATATTAAATCACAATCTGGACGTTCCCCTTTCTCCATTTGGGTGCCTCCCATCTGCTGTGTGAGTGTATATGATAATGTGTGGTATTTATGGCTGTGGACAGCAAAACAACAACAAATTGGCCCATTATAAATGGTTCAGGGGCAATTGTGCCAAACCTCTGTCCCCTCCCCTGACAGTTAAACAGAAGAGAGCTATAGGCTACTGGAGTCCCAAGGGAGAGCCTTGTTTGTGCATGGGTGCCCTTTACACCCCACCACCCCCTCTTGCCCTGAACACACAAACTGCAACAACAACACATGAAAAATCCCCTCCTCCACATCCTCCCTGATTACCCTGCTCCCTTCATCCATTGCCACCTAAGCATAAATATGGCTTGCCCTAAAGTGGCACATTGGTGTCTAACCTATGACTGACTTCTCTCTCCAACAAACACCTCATTGTGTTGGTTCAGTCACACAGTTCATTTATTTAAACTTCTACATTCCAGTCAGCATGTTCTTCTATCATTAAGTCCTGATATCAAAAACACTGGCCCCAAATGTCCATGGATCTCTTTAATAAGAAAACTAAATGCAATGTAAAAGGTGTCTTTGCTTCAACTGCTTAGTTCAAGTCACAGCTTCTTACCAACAATCCCTGATCCATACATGGGGGCGGGCGCAATGCCCTCCTGCTCACTGTAGAGGCCTTGTTCTCCATAACCCTGAGGGGAAAAGACAGTACGATAGAAATTAGGGTGATACAAAAAAAAATACAAGAACGTAGCCCATTATTAGTACCCCTTTCACACCAAAGCAGTTCAACTCATGTGTGTTCATGTGAAAACTCACATTAGCAAACTTGGCTCCGAGGTGTGTTTATGGTTCTTGGAGGAAAAGGTGCTTAAAAGATTCTTCAGCAGCTACTATAAGATCGCATATATCCATTTGTTCAACCTGTGATAACTACAGTTATACTTAATGTCTATCAAAATGTTCTAATAATGTGCATATATGTGTATAAATAAATCATTGTATACAAGCCCAGTGGGATCCAAACCATCCATAAGGCTTCCTCTTGGCCGACAATCTTTATAAAAGTTTGTAATGTGTGAGTCACTGTTATTTTATCATCAAGTCTGAGTATGTTTATGCTGATGTTCATGGATCATGAGTCCAATGTTTCCTTAAGAGTGAAATCAAACTCAAATGTAAGTAAACTTGGCAAATCTGAGTCTTTTTTTGAATCAGTCTAGTGTATAAAAGTAATGGTGTGGAACCAGGGGATATCTTAATATTTCACTACGAGGGTCTGAAGCTGTATCAGTGGGCAAATCCCATCTGAGACATTGGGTTTGTGTGTGAAAGCGGTATAGGTTACATGAGCACCCAAACTTGTGTTGTCTTCAAAAGCAGATTCTATCTAGTAAGTGAGGATAAACCGTACCCTTCCTTGGTTGAAAGATGGACTGTTCTGTTCTCCGGGCCCCCAGGGACCGGATCCACTCCTCTCATCTATACCTGTAAAACAAAGAACTGGGTTAGGCCTGTTAACCACAAAAAGGCAGACACATTCGTAACAAGGACTTACACTAAAGCTTTGCATAAGAGAATGATAAAGTTGACCTGCTTTGATACAAGTTTGTTTTCAGGCTTCTCAAAGTAACCTCAATTGAAGAGCGTCAGTTCCCAGCTCACAGAAAGACAGCATAGTGACAGTGCTGTCACATAGCGTGGATATGAGCTGTAGGAAGTTTGAATAATTAACACCCAGTATGAGGCACCCAGAATCATCCTCGACATTTTTCATTCTCCCACTCCAATCCTTTACATTTTCCATGGCAACAGTCATCCATTACCCATCTATTCTCTCACATTTGGCCTACACCTTCGCCCTAACAGAGACACACGCTGAAGTGCTGAAGGTCTCAATCTTACATAGTTAACGCATATTATCCCTGACCGGTGCACTCCAGCTTTTAGAGAGGTGAATGTGTTTGAAAGGAGTGATTTTAAAGCTTGGTGAAGCAGAAACTCCTGCCCGTCCCCTTTCTCTCAATCTCCTCTCGTACTGCAACACAGCATCTCTGGGGGAAAGCTGAAGCTTAATTGCATACTGATTTGCATAATTGTGCATATTAATGAAGCTGAGCACTATGAATATTCATATTTTTGTTTTGTTGTCTAATTAAAAAGCGGAGAGGGGAGAGGGGAGGGGGGTAGAGGCGGGCTAGAATCATGACAGGATCAGCAGTAGAACAGACTGATGGGTCCACAGCGCTGAGAGCTGCTAGATTGCCGTGACAACTGTGATCTATACGCACGACACCAGCAGAATAAGAGATGAAGGAGACAATGTCTTGTCCCCTCTCTATGGCTGACTGTCACTCTCCACGTCAATCAACGATGATAAAGAATATATATGAACCATTTGCTTCCTTGGTAAGTCATCAGAACCAGAACCTTACACGAGAAAAAAGGCTTCAAATCATGTTTTGAGTCGAGGACTGCATTTGACTTTTCTGACAGTTTTATTATCAATACTTCATTTAAGTAAGCCAATCGCAGGGTCAAAAAACAAAATGTTTTGTCTGCCTCTCACCTACATTATGACCAAGTATTCAGAAGCATATCAAACAGTCAGGGATCAAATACGAAGCGAGTTGGCCAGACACGAACATGTGTTATTTTTACCCTCTTTAGAAGAACTGAGGATTGGAAGGCTACTAGAAAAAGAAACATGAACTGTCACCTTTCATTCCACAAATAGCAGGGTACTTTTTGCACTTTGCAGAAAAATAACACACATCCCCTGTCATATAGAAATACCTTTTTCAAGGTAATCACAAGTGGGATTAGAAAGTGTTATGAGATTACATTTAATGCAATGAATTGTATGGAATAATGACTAATAAGTAAGTCTATTATTTCAACAAAAGGAGTAAAGCATAGAAATACCAACTGGATCTACTTAGCAGAACTATAGTGTAGGTTTACATCAGTGATGATAAATATTCTGTTCAAATAAACAATATTCTCCAGATGTACTGTGACACCACTCCTCCATTGTCGACCTAACAACTGTGTTGTTGTTTTAGTGACTTTAAAGACCCCATTGAAACCGTTATCTAAAAAAAAGAAGAGCCAAGCAATGTAGCTAGCTGTGGCTAAGCTGTATCACGTGATCAATACAGGGGACACCACCAGCTAGGTTTACACAGGTGTCTATAAAATACTCATGTGGGAAAATATATGAAAAGGCCATGGTTTACTTGTTTTGGTAATTTAGTATGTGTTAAAGGTTTCCCGCCAAAAAAAGAAGCAGGGAAGGGGTTTTCTTGAGCCTTGCTTTTAAATCTGTGTGGATGGGTAAATATGTTTACATACTCTGCTTAACGCTAGAACCGCCAACAGGTACATTTTACCCGCAGCTGTTTTTTGATTGTATGTAACTTTTTTTCAATAACATATTAAAGTGTCCCAGTCCGTGACTTTTCCTGAAAGTGTGTTATGTAGCACCCTCTGTTGTTAACAATTGTCAATATGAAGTCAGATTAAAAAAATCGCCAAAAAAAAAAGAAGCCATTTATACCTATATCCGCCAGCGGGTAATATTTACATCATAGAAAATGCAGCGTAAACATGACGTGTTGCTATAGCAACGCCTTTTGTCTACTGCGGTTCCTTATAGATAGAGAGATATATTGAGAGAGATAGATAGATATATTGATAGATGGATAGAGAGAGAGATAGACGGATAGATAGTTATAGATAGTGTAATATCTTGGAGAATACAAGATCTTGGATGACTGAGCTCACGTTGAGGACGTAATGCATGTGTGCAGGTTACGTGCCAGTTGAATAAAGATGGACACTCGGAATGAGAGAAGTAGTCCGCGTCGTCTGTTTATGTAGACAATTATATGTTCATAGAACAGAACATTACAGATATATCGATAGAGAGAGAGATTTGTACCTAAACAAAACACAAGTCTAACACCAAGCGTTTAAATCAGCACTCTTAGCGATATTTTAAACTTCATGTTATCTGCACAACACTATATCATATGAAAAGCTGAGAGTCCACAGACTCTATTGGTATAAGTTTCATCCCTGTGCGATCAAAACTCACTGTTCTGTATGATAAATAAAAGAACATTTTACCTTGAAAATCAATAGCGGGTACATTTTACCCGTTGGCGGTTTTAGGTACACAGCGACCTCTGGCGGTTCTAGTGTTAAAGATCGAATACTATACTACCGATAGTATCAACATCTCTATATTGGGTCTTAATCAAATCGAAGACTAGAAAAAAAAAGCTTGAACACATCTACCCTTTTTGCTTCAACCATGACATTTGTTTTTAAAATATGATTTTGTCACAACTGGGGTTGGATACGTTGGTTTCCTGTTCCCCACTTTCTTTAGGAAAGTTTCCTTGATTCAGAAAAATGCCGTTTCATTTATGCTTTTTTTTAATTTATTTTTTTTACAGTTTGTAACATGTTGCTTTTTCCCCCCTGAGATTCCTGTGACATTATATGATTTCCATTAGTGACACCATAAGTCCCTGAACAATGAGAAAACCATGAGTAGTGCACTACTCAGACTGCCTACCAGGACTGGAGAGAGAAAACCGATAGAAAAGTGTGAGTAACATCAGACAAATTCTCTGGTGAACCCCAATGCACTTCTCCTCCCAGCATGCAACGCCCCTTTTAGCATGGCTAGTCTATAATTACACAGGAAGAGATACTGGAAACAGACTGCCAGCCTGAGTCATAAGCTTCATGAGCAAAACTGTATGCTCATACATTGACCAAACTTGCAGACAAGTCTTGGCTTTTTAACGATCACGGCCCCAGGCACCTATAACTGAGTGTGCCGTTTTGTCTACACCTTCTTCCTTCCCTTGGAAGAGTGAGTCACGCAGACACAAAGCATGATGTCAGGTCAAATCTCAAGAGAGTGAACAATGTTAACGAAATACTGAACAATGTACAATAACACAAGCCTAGCTGTTTTAACCTGTGAGTCACCAGAAACTTCTCAAACTGTGTGCATTAACTCACTTGAAGTTTATAAATGAAACTTATATTTCAAAGTCCTAATTCTGACACACTATGAAATGATATACATGTCAATGGTCATACGTGCAAGAAGTTCCAATTGGAAATCTACTTATGAATGAAACATCCTTCAGTTCTTGTTCTTCACCAACACATCTGTTGGAATATTTCATGCAAATTCTAAACTCTTCCCCTTCTGCATTTGAGCCCATACCTAGGTTTAAAAATACATTGAAGGATTCTCAGTTTCCAGAGAGCAAAAAATGAAAGTGCGCTGAATTTACTTTAACTTACAAGTGAAAGGGATTGAGCAGGGAGCAGTGCAGAGATATTATCACTGAGGCTCAGAAAGGGAGGTTCCTCATAGCCACACATGTTAAACCTCAACATATCCCAAACCTAAACCATACTGGTGGAAAAAGGCATCTAACAGACTCTGTAAGGAAAACACGTGGCAGCTGCTCCACAGAAAAAAACAGGGATGCAGTTTGACCAAGTCAGGTTCTTTGAAACTAATGATATGATAGCACATGTTTGAGTAACCAGAAGAAACCTACTGTAATACTTATAGACAGGCATGGATTGTACACCAAGGTGCATTTTCCTTTCATTTATTATTTTTGCCAATTATGTGACGTGAATGTCCCGCAGCAGTGCGCTGACCTTTCCCTGTGCCAAAGCTCCTGTTTTGTAAAGAGCTTAAACAGGATAACACTAAATTGAATAAGTAATCTATAGACATGTTGGCGTAATGTTTTACTTTTTGGGGGGGAAATCGCCAAGCTAGCCGTTAACCCTGCTTCAGATCTTTATGATAAGCTAATTGTTTCGTGGCCCCAGCTTTTTGGCTAATATTGTAAGCTATAGAGGGTGGCTAACGTTTCCATGGTCCTTCTATAGAACTTGTTTAATGCTGTGAACTTGTCTCTATGCAAATCCTCTGTAAATTACATATATCTTAGCGGACCACAGTAGGTGCAAACTACATTTTTTTTACAAAAGACTAACAATGGTGAATATTTGATACTAAAAAGGATATATTTTGTGTAGATTACATTTATAAGGCAGAGGGAGAATGCCACGAGCAGCCGTTGGGTTGATAACATCACAGCTCTCTTTTGTAAGCACACACCTTGCTAAAAAACAAAAGGAAAATGTAAGTGGCCCTCAAGTGAATAGAAGAAACAGAGCCCCCTTTACCCCTCCCAGCCTCTGCTTGTCTTGTCTTTCATCTCAGCTTCAATATCCGGTTTCATTTGTTTTGCCAGCCGTAAGACCTACTGCACTTCCAGAGATTCGAAGATGACAGAAAGTTTCATGTAGGGCAAGTGGATCTTCCACAGTGGGAATTAAGATGGAAAGGTAGGCCTTTTTTTTTTAATCAAACCCCTTATTGTGTATGAGGGCAATACAAAAAAGTTAAATGCTGTGAATGTCTCAAAGCTGACTTGAAGTTGATTGTCCATACTGACTATGTATGGATAATGGCTGTAGGTAAAAATAAGTTATGTGAAAAGAAAGACATAGGGTGAAAGATTGCAGGATCAGGGAAACACTTTAGTCATGGAATTAGCAGAGGAGATTAATTGGGCTATTCCTATCAACCCCCACCCTCTGCCTTTGTCATTAAGTGATTGAATGGCAACAGCTGAGAAGGTGAGGGAAGGGACACCTGCAAGGCGAGGATGAGGAAGTGTTGAGGAGATGACGCCTGATCTACATAACATAAAATAACCTGGCAATCTTTCCTGTGGTTGCTTCCAATAATCTGTGATCTCAAACAGATGATTTCAACAAGTGGAGAACAGGAACTATCTCCTTTTCTATTACCATTCAAAACACCATGAATGAATGTGGGAGGGAGAAGTGAAATTACAATAGTTGTACTAGAGAAACAATAAGAAACATCTCGAGCATTTAGTGAGCAAAATTAAGAGAAAGAAAGAAAATATAATACTACATTTCAATGTGTTTAACATGAAAATACAACAAAGCATCTTGTCTTATTTCTACTTGTCTGTCATAACATTTACTGACATTTCTTTCTTTTTTAATCAAGAGAAGAAAATCCAGAAGAATACACCATTTCATTTATTTGGGAGGCTAACAAATAAAGTAAATCAGAAAGAAAAAATGAACGAAAACAAGGAAATAATCATCTGTTTTCTTACCTGAACCTCCAAACTGACTGCTGGCGAGAGTAGTTGGACGGTTCTTCCCGTTTGATACTGGAGGCTCAAACATCTGAAAAGAGAGACATTATACTGTAAGCTGTAGTCCATCTATGACTTTGCTGAGTTGGTTCCTCTCCACATGTGCAAAAGGTTGATTAGGTGCCAATTCAAATGACCCTATCCTTTTCATCCAGCTACAATGGTCATGAATACATCTACACATTCCAGCTTTGAGTGACTGCTAACATGTAAGTGACACAAAAACAACATGAGTAACATATACACTGCCAAGCTTCAAACAGTGACCAACCGGCCCATTCATTGAGTTCCTGACACTCAGTCACATATCAACATTCTACATTTAAAGTGTGTCTTTAAGCACAGAATGAACTGTAAAGGATGCACATTTAAGTCAAGCAATCTTCAGATAGATCTTACCGCGCTAAAATCCAGCAAGTCGTTGAGCTCCTTGTCTGTTTCCACTGCAGCCATTCTCTGCCACTGTTCACTTGGCCGTTTCAGTCTCAGCAAGCAACTACAAGCAGACCGAAGGAGAATATTAGTATATTTTGCCCGTCGGTAAGATGATTTATATTCCTGCAGAAGTAAAGCTGGATATTACCAAAGTCAAATATTACCACAATATTGTGACTACTGGAGCTTTCTCCAAAATAGAATCTAAAAAAAAGGAAGGGGGCTATAGGTTTGGAAAAAAATATGGCTGTATATCCAAGCAGTTTGATGGATTCACTGTTTTTCCACTTACCTGGAACAATCCACTAAAAGGTATAAGAGACTGAAATACTTGCTGATATTTTTCAATTGGTTTTACAAATTGGGTCTTGTTTTCATTGTTTTGTTCCTGTGTTAATGATAGAGGTGGTTACATAATGCCATGGGCAACTGGACATTAGAGGTGTCTTCCTTTTCACTAAAAAGTAAGTGGTTCAGAAAATAGTTAAACTGGAGACTTGTTTTAACATGTCTGAGTGCCTGAGTTTTTGCCTTTTACATTTTAAAGTGTTGTATAGTGGTGCTGTTGTGTTCCCATATCTCAAAAATAGAACCCTGGTAAATAAAATGTTGTCACAAGTTCTAATCTTACTTTAGATAACATTAATTACAACTCAAAAAAATGTCTAGACTTGCATACCAATGTCATTGTAATATTGGTTATATTTCCCCCACCATTACAAAGAGGATGATGATTCAGGCCTATGACTCAAAAGCATTTACTCTGGTCGAAAGGAAATATCACTTAAATTACATTATGGGAGGGCTGACATACATAACAAAATAAATAAACATTGCTAAGCCTTCAGTAAACATGCCTACAATGTAAAATATAGTTCATATTAGCATGTCACCCTGGACCATCAATCTACTGAAGAAGTACTGACAAGTCAATACTAGAATTTCCCTGCAGACCACAGATAGGTGAACATGGTTCAGCCACAGGCCACACCACACTCGATGTTAGTCAGGCCCTGGACGTCACTTACATGAAAAACCAAACTGTTCCAACACTTCTTTTGAAACACAGAGTAAGCTAATACACAACCAAAGACTCACATAGGATAGGTGCTGTATAAACAACCTGTATCAATAGCAAATTCTGCCCATTTGTGTAAAACATCTAAATTAGTTGCTTCCATTTCTGCATTAGGTGGGCAAACCAGCAGAGACAATTTGCAAAACAAAAGCTCTGCAGTAAATACCAGCTGTGGGAAATCATAATGTTGTGATTTTGTTTGTACTTAGAGGTGTTGATTCAATTCAGAGTTCACTTTTGTGGCTGCACAGTCTCTGAAGCTGTCAAGCAAAAATACAATAAAGTTTATCTCAGTTAATGTTGACCACTGATACTCTAAACTAATGCAGGTTTGTTGCAATTATTTTAGCTTTGTCATTTTACAGTGTTTATATCAAAAGATACTAAAACAATTAAGTGACTTCAAGAAAGAAAGGGAACAAAAGCCAAAATAACAAATACACCTACAAGCAGTAATTATTGTAAAAACAAAGTGGGAGATTAAGATTTTTTGAGACATGACCTAGTCAGTTGTAATTTGAGACAATTTAACTTCTAACACTTGAATAACTCAGTATCGTTTTCACTGCATGACTAAAGATTAACTTTTAGTCGAAAATAGCACAACTGGAAACAGAAAAGGTGATTAGTTTCAGTAATTTGAGCTGTTCATAGCAACTACTTACCCATCACATTAAAGTGTATCCAACTTCAATGTTGTAAGCATAGTCAGTAAAGCCACAACTTTGTTTACAGAGAGTAATACCGTGACAACACCAAAAGTCAACCATTTGTTGAAACTACATCTGCATGGGATTCTGAAGGCATTAAAGGATGCAACCACCAAATTAACTGGGGGAAACACAAGAACAACGCAATGTAATTAATGTTGCAAATAACCAATGTTTTAAACAGTGACTACCGAAAAATGTGTTTTTACACCAGACAATAAGCCAAAAAACTTCAGCACCACTCTAGTCGTTTCTGCCTCTCGCTGAGCTGAGGTCAAAATGGGGGATAAGTGTTTAGCCCCTCCTAACAAATGGAAGTTGCATACGCTTGTCTTGAGCACCCCCACCTCCGGCCTTCCCATTTGGAGAAAAGTTTAAGGCACAAATACCCACACAACACCTCATACCTGGCGACAAATAAAAGAGGGTCTGCTATCTACAACATATTGTTGCATGGCTCAGTGTAGGGTTTAAAACCCTGCGGGACGTTTAAAAACGGCCTTGAAAACCTGTTGCCTGCTCCTCACGTCGAGCAGGAGAATGGGGCACTAATGAACACAAAGACTCGGGCCACCAAAGTTTCAGTAAAACGGTCAAAACGCAACAAAATTAGTATAAACGTCAAAAGTGCCCTGAAATAACTGACCGAAACGTGTTTTGTATTACTCAAGATAAAATAAAAAAGTGTAAAGCCTCATTCGGTGGTAAAAAAATAATAGTTATACTTTTAACAAAAATTGTATTTTAATTCCACAATCTAGTGTTGTACGTTTATGATTACAGTGCTATACTTGTGAAACAGGCACACATCTTGATACCAGGTGGAAGAGATAGCCATTTTAGCTTCAACCAGGAATGTTGTACCGTTAGCTTAAACCGATCAACGTCTACTTTTACGGCTAACGCTCGTGCGTTTGTTTCTAGAAAACCGACATACGGGTACCAAACACAGTAAAATCATAGGGGGGCTAGCTAACTCGGTCAAGCAATATGCTAAAGTGCTGTAACATTATGACCCACTGAAGTGAACAAAGAAATCCATTACACACACACAGGCTAATACTCGTTATAGTAATAACAGCTCACTAAGGCCGGAGGGACGAAAATCCAAGACCCCGCTCTTCCCGGCTGTGCCACTCGGTTACAACTTAAACGATGCGCTTAAAACTTGATTATTACTCCGGTAACAACGTGACACACGACTACTGTTTGACGTGCATATGTTTGTTGTGAATGTGTATGTGTCGATGTATTTACCTGGACAGTTATATGGCATCCAACAGGGAGAAATCGACGGCCGCAGTAGAGAGAAAAACAAAGTTAGGGATAGGATCCTTCCCCCGTGGTCCGGACTGTGGGCTTGATGAAAATGAAGAAAGACAATATGAACCACTCCTCCGTCGCCTCGTCTGGTTGACGTCTTCGTCACGAAACTAAAAACACGTTTTTAACACGAACCATAACTCTTAAACGGCTCCGTTTCCTTATTGTAAGAGCAAATGTAACCATTTCATTTTCCAAGTAGACATTTTAACAGCCTCCACATTGTCGGTTCCAATGAAGTGAATATCACTCCGCAGCACAGCCTACGGGGGGACATGGACGCTGAAACATCAGCGATGTCCAATCTTGGTTAAAATGAAGCAGGTTTCGAGAACCTGTGTAAAGACGCGTTGATTTTTTTCAAAATGCAAAATGTCACTGTTTTATGGCTGTAAACACGACGCAAAAGCATCAGAGTATCAATTCGCGGGATCTATATTGACTGGCGGATGAAGACAGCGGAAAGCCAAACAGCCTAGACTAGTGGAAGATGGAATGATAATATGAGAGGGAGGGCCAATTGGATACAACGAAAAAATGATTGGCAAGTTAGAGGCCCACATATATTCCATCGTCGACCTTTAGGGCTGTCTTATTTAGCTTATGGATTTCTTTCTTTTTTAAATTTTGTTCCCAAGCTCTGCGCTACAAATATTGTGTTCGTGAGAGATGAGTGTATACGATCGTAATAAAGTTTTTCATTGGGTGGATTGTAATTGGATATCTTTTCTTAATTCATGCCCAAAAACATTAGATTATGGGATGACCTTGGTATAAATAAATGCCATAACTGAATATATAGGCTACATTATAATATGAATGATCTTGAAACATAAACCATCACGATGTAATTTAATTTACTTTTTTTGTTAAATAGTACAAAATGTAGTCCTGTGATTGAGGAGACACTATATGAAGTTACTTAATGTTATGAATAGACTACATTCCTGAGAAGTATTTTTAGCCATCACAGTGGCCAATACTGTATTCATAACAATATTAAGAATGCTTCAATATATAATTAAATAGTGAAAATGTGTCGATTAGATTGAACTTTGATTAAGTTTAAAACCTAGGGGGGAAACAAAAACATGTGCAGTCAAAAAAGGAATGCAACATGTGGGAACCCATGAGTGTGTCTTTTCATCTGTGTGCAAGAGAGAAAGTGGTAGAAAAAGTAATTGTACAGCTACTTCCTTTTGTTGAGCTGTAATCAAAAGAGTTTACATGAACCAGCATCTAACTCACAAGATGGCCTGGCTGCTGTTTTTCTCATGAGCTCTACCTTGGTGGTTATGTAAACAACACTGCAGTTAATGTCAGCGGTTGTTTTGAGACTTTCTAAAGAAAACCTCAACTGGTTTGAGGGGAAACAACCTAAATAACATCTGTGCCGGCCTTTACGAGAAAACTCAGCCATCCACTTTGTGGTCCGCAAACATGCACACACTCTCACACACACACATATACACATATGCTCAGCCTGCTTTGCACACATGCAACTCAAGCACACACCTGTATGTCATTAAAAGTGGGACTAACGACTGGTTACTAACTTATTCTTTTAGGTCTGAAAAACGTTTAAAAATGTACAACAGCATATTTTACTTATAGGAACAAGAACAAGCAATGCATGCTTTGAATAGCACGGTTAAAGACAGAATCAGCTAAATGCGATGAGGGCACAACTCAGCTCTATATTTTTTCAACATGGTAACTTGGTAAGGAGTATTCAGTCTGAGTGAGCAGATCAACCTCATTATGACAAAACTGGTTCCATGTCACAGATTCACTTGAGAAGCTCCAACAGTACACCTGGGGAAAGATGGTGCATGTATTTGCCATGGAAGTGATGATATCGCAGCTCTACACCAAACATCAAACAATGTTTGGTTTGTTGCCTTTTAAAAAGTAGGCCAAACGGCGCGGAGGCAAACAGACATTAAGGTTGTACAACAGGGCGCACAACACAAAAAAAGCTATATTTAGAGTGGAACTCCATTTTCCTAACCCCCAAGTGTGTACCCTCCTCTACACCCACTCTTTCCTGGGCTACCTCTTCTATTCAAGCACCATAGCTCTGTAAATGGGTTACCCCCATGAAGCCACCCACGCATCAGGTACAGTATGAAAACCTGGGGCATCCTGTTATGACTTCTGGTTTCCTGTTTCCTGTGTGAAAAATACAGCCCCCTCTCTGACACACAAATGCAAACACACTCATTAAATTGCATATCAAACAGAAAAGGCTTGGGATGAGCTTCTAACACCCCATTTCAAATAAATCAGTTGATGTGTTTGTATGCATGATCCTTACCCAAGTGTTTGAGAATTCATTTTGAAATCATAAATATCATAAATATCAAACTGATTAATGTCATGCTTTTCCTTTTTAGATTATTCCCAATAAGACTCCATCTAATAGCTTAGTGTGTTTTTGACAGGGCGGTGACATTGGTGTGGTATTTAGCAATTTGAAATATACAAGGCTGCTGCATTGTTGTGAGAAAGTTATTATGCTATAAGGTGACAAGAGCAGCTGTTTTTACCCCATTTTTCACAACATTTAATTTGTTTTTATTCCTTGTACACATATTCTCATTTCACATGCCAGAGAGGAAGATGTACAAGTGTCAAGGGACTACTGAAACAGCGCTAACAGCAGTGGGTGCTCATGTGTGAACTGTAGGCCCCTCGTTCGCCAGAAATATGAAAATAACAGTGTTTTGTGACAGACAACATGCATCCACTGCACACCCCCTGCCAAGATACCTGAGCATCTCTCTCTATAGGGGTCAGCAACATCACTCTTAATGAGCAGATATCTCTTTCTTACTGTGGCGGATCTATCCTGCCATGCTGAATGCTCAGTGATGGTGTACATGGATAATTGTCTTGGCACAAACTCATAGTCCCTTTTTCCCCTCTATTTCGCCGGGGCTTCTGCTGGTGCTCCGCCATTTAACTGTAGTTCCTTTTTTCATACGTACAATTCTTTTTTGTATCCGTTTTTGGTAGAAGTTGTCGTTTGGAAAAAAAGAATGTGACGCATGTCTCGAATCATCAATGTTCGGCTTTTCTTCTATTCAATAGGGTGTTTACATTCTATACACAACTCAATCACTCTTTTTCTCCTTTTTTGCAAGAAAATGTACAATAGCAATCTGTTCTTTTTCCTCATTTTTAGCTCATCATCCCCTCCCCCTTCCTTGCAGATTTGAATGCATTAGCAATCAAAGAGCCACTGACAAACGCCCAATCTTAATTACCCTCTCATTTGCATATTTGCATATTAATGACTGCAGACTTTGCTGTTTTTCTGCTGCAGTAGTCCCCCTCCCATCAACACTGCTCAGACTTAGCCACCCAACAAACACTGCAACACTACGTCTTTCTCTGAGCGCGAGGCCTCATATTTTCAGCTGAAGTTGAAAGACATTTAACGGAAGACATTTCATTATCACTCTAGACATGAGCCAAACAGATGAATCATTGTGCTTGTAATTTCAATGGAGGACTAATGTTTTTTAGCAGGGCTTCGATTCACGGTTTCCCACGGTCTTTTTAGTAAGCATAAGCATGAGTAATGTATACGATGTACGATACACCACACACAGTACAGCATATTTTTGATATTTCTGTTTGGAAGTGTACAGTCATTTTGTTAGTAATACCACCAGAAGTCCTCAGTGCTTTGCACCCGAGTGCTTCCCCCTTCTGGTGAAAAAAGTGTAAAACAGTGAAGCGATAGTCTGGTTTATGAAGACATGTGACAATACATACTATTTATTGACAGTTTCCGACAAATTATAAAGACAAATCTTGTGATGATTTTACCATAAAAAACATCAATATCTTTAGATTTAAAGGAGGAAGTACACAAATAGAAGAACACAAAAGGAGCAAAATGCCCCAATCCTGCCACAACACAGGATGCACTTCAATGGCAAATCCATGTCCTGTTGTTAACATTACAGCAACCACAAAGAAATAATCAGTTGTTTCAGCTGAGAATGCTCAGCGAGTGGATATGCAGCTTTGTTTTTGTACTGTCCAGTGATGAAGGTCTACTAATCTTAAAGCCAGTTGTTGGAAATATGTATCTAATGGTACCACAACAAGCTCATAATGCTGCTTACGTTAACTCTGACAGAGGAAAAAAGGAGGGTGCATTGAAAGTTGTACCTTTACTTGGCATCTTAGAATTTGTAGAAATCACTCGCATCACAAAATGCAACAAAAATATATATATCCTAGCTTCACTCATCACTTGCCCACACAGACACACCTAACCTCTTAAGTAAAATAAACAAATGATTATACAATGTGACATAAAAAAACACATTCATTTATGTATTTACCTGCCATGATTGGAAACCCTAGTGCTGTAGAGCCTGTATCTTTCTGTCTTAAATTTCAGTAGAGCTCCTGTGATAGACGGAGGTCCACCTGAGAAAGGACGTGGCAAACAGTGTGTGTGTGTGTGTGTGTGTGTGTGTGTGTGTGTGTGTGTGTGTGTGTGTGTATACTGTGTGTGTATACTGTGTGTGTATACTGTGTGTGTATACTGTGTGTATACTGTGTGTGTGTGTGTGTGTGTATACTGTATGTGTGTGTATAGGTGTAAGGGTATAGGCATCAGCTTTACCATGTTCTAGATGTACATATCGTGTTCAGTCTGCAGTGCGTGTGGGAGTGCTAGGTTGGTTTAGCCCCATGGTTTTACAAAGCCAGCCCGCAAAGTCTACCTCCTCCACCTCGGATCGCTTGATAAACATATGGTTCTGCAACAAAAAAAGATGCTGATATTAAAACCACAATCATATAAAAGAACAACATATTCTGCTGAAGTTTGAATGAATATAATGCTTGCCTTAACAACATGAAACAAAGCTAACTACAGTTTGTAATCTGTCAGATGTTACACATGTTCAAAGAGATAAGCAGGAACTTAAATTCAGACTTAAGCTTTAGTATAACTGAGGACACTCACCATCAGCATTTTCAAGTCAGCCCTTTCTGCTGGATTTTTGATGAGACTGAAAATGAAAGAGGAGAGAGGGATCTTTTAAACAGAACTTTCCATTGAAGAATAGAAAAAGAAGATGCGTGTGAAGAACCAAACCAAGTTTACAAGCTTAAATACTTACCACTTAGTCACAAAGTCCTGGAAATCAGAGGTGAAGACGCCATGTGGTAGTTTGGGAGGAGGCTGAAATACAGAAGAAAGTCGTAAGAACATCTTTCATATCACCAACCCGATTTTGCAGGAAGATAGTAAACCCTTATGGGCTTGTTGTTGTTGTTCACAGACTTAGATTCTTACCTCATTTACTATGTAGTCCAGTAGTTCAAAGATAGCCATCGCAGGGCCATGACCTGTAAAAGAAGCCCAGGTAAACTGTGTTTTAAAGTCAACATATTAAGAAATACTTTAATTTAAGACGCTAGAATCACCTAGTCCACAGGCACAGGTATTTTTCTTTTAAAATGTAGCTTTTTCTACCTTATGTCCCCACTCTGACGATGTTTTAGGACAATGAAAAAGAAGATTTTGTAAAACTCCTTCCAGGGTATGAGTATATCTAAGTTTGCAATTTCACTTCAGGTTTTATTTTTTGACATGCTGCATCTTAGAGGTGCAGGAATGCAAAGTTACATTTGTAGTTAAAGATTTCCATTAAACAAAATGGTCTAATAGTGTGTGCTGCT
This sequence comes from Notothenia coriiceps, assembly GCF_000735185.1. NCBI lineage: Eukaryota > Metazoa > Chordata > Actinopteri > Perciformes > Nototheniidae > Notothenia > Notothenia coriiceps. The sequence goes on from NW_011369945.1 coordinate 26,848,233, forward strand.
CACCGCTGACAGGTCGACCCGGTGGTCTAGGTCTGGGTGAAGTGCTGAGGGTCTCTGTTCCACCACCACCCGAGATGGGACGTCCAAACAAGGCCTCCAGTTCTTTAGCATCAGGAGGAGGGATGGGGAAGCGTCCGATTGACATCTCCACAAGGGACAGCCCCATGCTCCACACATCTGACTGCACAGAATAGTGGGTTCCCTGCAATCTCTCAGGCTAGAGAGTAAACATAAACAACAGATAAAAACAGAAGAATTCATTAAATATAAAATCAACAAATATTAGAAATGATAGCTCCCTGTTCCAGCATTAACTAATATGAAAGGATTTGGCAGTGATTGGTGAAAGGAAATGGATTTAACTGGTCCACATAGTTCAATGAAGAATGGAAACGTTTGTGAGTAACTATAAAAAAAACTATAAAAGTGAGAAACTATATTTAAAAAAAACTGAAAATAGTTAGAGACAAATGCAACACAGTGATGTGGAGGAACTAAAGGACCAACATACCGACATGTAGGACCTTGTTCCAACGAAGGAATTGGCCATAGAGTCGATGAGCTGCCCGCTGACACCAAAGTCACACAACTTGATTTCCCCACGCGAGTTCACCAGTATGTTTGAAGGCTTCACATCTGGGGGGTCAAAGGATACAGTATGTTCTAAAAACGTACTGACTGTACATCTATACCATTACGAAGTGGAAAGGAACCATCTTTATCAACCATTGTACACTCTAAAGCTTTAGTTTTAACATTAGGATCCAGATGTTATGCCTTAGAGATAAAGAAAATAAGTGTTCAACAGCATGAACAAATAAGTACCTCTATGCATGATTTGATGTTTTTCTCTCAGGTACACAAGGCCTCTCAAAACCTGTTTCAAAAAGAGGAGAAATTATACAAGTCAATAACTGCCTAAAACCTTAATGTAAAAACAACAGTTATAAAATGAGCATATAACTCACGCAGGCCCATTGTGTATGTGTATTTAGACCACAACTTATTTTGAGTTCAATACATGGAAATGGTATTGCCAGATCTTTACCGGTGGACATGTTTTCCCTGTTGCACGGTGTCTACCGTCTTACTGCCAAACCCTATTTTCATTGATGCCAATAATGTAATTGCACGTAATATTACAAGATAGAAGATAACCATCAACTTACAGCAATGCTGACTTTTCCCAGAATTTCTTCAGGGATCCTCTTTGCTTCTTTCAGCACCTGGTCAAGAGATCCACCATCCTGCACAATGAAACAAAGAGAACAGGTCGTAATTGATATATCGCTAAAAGCACAACCGGTCTCAAATGGAGTTCAAGCATATTTGTTGCTTATTATATTGTACACAGAGTACATTTGGTGTGTGTTGTTTTAGATCATGATAATAAAATATTTTACCATATTCCAACTACACGCAATTCAAATGACCATGTTATGATTTTGCAGTTGCTGGGGAGGGGTTTCTGCCGGGGAGCAGTGCTGCGTTCGTGCCAGTAGCAGAGTCAGGGCAACAGAACGTGGTTTGCAATGTTAACTGGCTTTTGATGTCATTTGTTGTTCACTTTGTTTGGTGTTTGACTTAAATCGGAAACTGTAGGCACTCCAAATCACAAAAATTCAGATTACTAAATGTATTTTACGTTTACTTTATTCATTGTTTAATATTTTCTTAAGCATTGGACTGACAAATGTACATATAAGTTTATCAAAACATAAGTTTATCCAAAAAAAATACTTAAATTATGAAGGAGTCAGGGTATTTTAAGTAATTTTCAGCCATCTTGGACACCATCTTAAAAATTACAAATTTCTAGTGGTCAGATTTTGGTAGACTTTTAGTAAGTTACTAGGGACACCTAATACTATACAAGTATAATGTTTTTTTTTCATCTATGCAGCCGCCTAATAGGAGGCCATAGAGAATCTAGTTTGTTTTGGCTTTTTTTCTTCTTAATTCAATATAAAAATCCTATAAAATTAGCAAGAAATAGGCACAAATTGAAACTTGGACCCTAGTCAGTTAAAGGCTTTCTGTACCTGTCATTGGTATGAGTATATAAGAAAAAAACTCATAACTCTCACCATGTGTTCCATGCAGATGCTGATCTCTCCATCGTTGTAAAATGATCCATAGAAGCCCACAATGTAGGGAGAGTTACACTCATGCAGCACCTGAAGCTCTCGGATGATCTGGTTTCTGATTGCCGGTTTGATTTCAAGATGTATGAGCTGAACAGAGAATATAAAAGTTGTATAAAAAAAGTGTTATTTAGTATGACCACCAGTAAAGTATTTACCAAGTCAAATTAACAGGTTTAATACACTAGTTTGAACAGTAACGGAAATAACAGTTTTATTATTCATATAATTGAATAGTGTCATTTGCAGCTCACCTTTCTGGCCATGATTATGCCTGAAGACTTGTGGCATTCCTTATTGACGACTCCTCCATTGCCTGCCCCCAGCTCACAGACACGTTGGAAGTCGTCATCTCTCAACTCGCCCACCTTGGCCTTCAGGGTGAGGAAAGCTTCCAACCTCTTTTTCTGTTGGTCATCTAGGTCCAACTCCTCCAATATTCTTTTCAGTGCCACTAAATTGGCCCTGCACAAAACAATACACACCAAAAAAACATATTTCAAACGGCACAAATGACTGAGATATTTTGTCATACACTATATGTAAGGATATTAATGTGATCAGGAGAATGACTTACTCGGGTGGAACATCAGTGTTGGGGGAGGTGGATAACCCACCGCCAGCAGGAGCAATGGTTAAGGGCAATGGTCTCTTTTTTGGAGCCATTTTCACTTGTGGATCTTTCTTAAACGGTTATAATCTGTTTTAAACAGTTGTAATCTGGTAGATGCTACTATCGATATTCTGTCAGTATAAAGGGACGGTTAACCTAGTCAATACGATCTTAACTAAAATAAAAGATTCAACATTTTAGACGTGATTGGCTTCAATCTGTGCTTAAATTATCCCTCTCCCTCATTCACTTTGAGTTAACGTTAGCTGTAAAATAGCAGTTGTTTTAAATCATGTATCGGTTTTTACACTGGTTAGCACGATAACTCGCCGTAACTAGCATAGCCCCTGCGCTGCAATGAGTGACTTGTAAATTATTCTATGATGAACTAGCTACAACATAAGGTTTTAAAGAGAAGACCATCACTAGCAGCAAATCACGTTAGCTAGCTTGCTAACTTCCTCTGATAGCTAGTAAGTTAGCTTGACATTTAGCGCAACTTTGTTTTACAAACGTTGTGCTAGCGTCGTGTCCACATTCAGTTGTTAAACCACCAGCCTTAATGTGGCTGTAGTGCTAGTTAATTTATCCTTGACCCTTTTTCCGTTTGCAGGTGTGTGGTCGCTGTAGAAGGACAGACACTGTGGTATCAGCAGCAGAGATGGGGGCGCGTCGCAGTACAGGAACCCAGCAGCATCCGCACCAACCGTGGAGCAAGTCTCGCGATACTTTAGACATTTACAATCGCAGTACAAGAGCGCAGCAGAATCACCAACAACAACAACAACCGTGGAGTATATCTCGCGATACTTTAGACGTTGACAATCAGCTTTGTGGTTGCATAACCCAAATTGGTATTGTGTGTGTTTGTATCTCCACATATGTTTTTTGCGAACATTTATTATAGTATATTTGTGATTGTTACTGTATATTTGTGATTGTTACTGTTTTACTCAGAACAGGGGCTGTTCTGAGTAAAACAGTGCTGTATTGTCGACACAGGAGGACCCTCTGAAGCGGGTGTAAAATGCCAGATGTACGCCCAATGTACAGTAGCCTATATAGGAACATACGTTTTGCAAATTCTCTAACAATTTTGAAATGTAGTATCATATTACCAAAACCTATTGGCGTTCAGTAAACCAGGTGCTTTTCAGGTCTGGATCCCAGGCGAAGCTACCTGCTTTGATTGGTTGGTAATATGGCGATGAATCCCCTGCTGTGATACAAAACGGGTGAGAAGCTAGACATCTTCAAGAAATCCCCCCACTTACTCAGCAGCTGTGTCTCAGAGGAAAGCCTCAATGTCCACCTATTTGAAGGTTGGTGTTTCAATGCTCTGTTAACAAGTGGCTTTTGTATTTTAACCATTTATTCACTCTAGATAAGCTGGTGAAATAATAATGAAAATGTCACATTGAGTACATGTGTTGGCCTATTAGGAAACATGTGAAATTAAACTGTATCAATTAAAACCAAATATGTATTTTAACAGTAGCAGTGCATCATAAAAGTAAAATGGTTCAAATGGACCATTGTACAACGTAAGAAATATCTTAGCAAAAATGTCGTGTTTCATCTTGTTGTGCGCCCATGTGGTGTACAAAAACAATACAATAATGTTGAATTTCGAAGTCTGTTTTTTTATAAAGAAACCATACAGGTCTTTTAATTCATGTATAAACACTGTTAAACATATTTTCAAGAAGATAATCAAATACCGATAATTGGTTACTTTTTAAGAAAATACCTCAGAGGCTGAACATACGTTTTACTTTTGCTTGGAGTAAAACATACGTTTTACTTTTGAATGAGAAAAATACATTTGAAACTATATTTGTTTAACATTTATTTGTATCTCATCACTCGTAATCTTCTGCCAGCAGAGGGCCCTCTTGCTCATTTACAGCCATCAGATCCGACAGGGCTGTAGCTGTTTCCTTTTTATAGCGGCAGCTTTGAATAAAGAGAGAGAGAGAGAGAGAGAGAGAGAGAGAGAGAGAGAGAGAGAGAGAGAGAGAGAGAGATGAAACTGTTAGAAGCACATTATCACAGACTAAAAGATGCAGCTCTTATTCACTTTTCTCCAAAACATGTTTCTCCGATACATATTTATGCGAGCACTATTTGTTCTAAATCATCAACATTTCTTACTAAATACAGCTCCAGGTATTGCTGTCAGGTATCTTAATTTAGGGTTCATCACTATTCATATCCTCACACACAACTACTTACCCTCTGATGTGTTTGGCCTGGCTGATGAGGTCAAGAAGTTTGCTATTTCTGGTGTCTGGCAGCAACATGCTAACAGCAGCAGCCATGATGCTGATTGTGCCAAAAACAATGTATGGCAGGATCTTACTGTACACGCCTGTAAAATAATAAAAACTTCATCGATATATATCGCACTGTCATGGTCTACTTGGTTATTCTAAGGACACAACGCCAGTTTTAATGTGATTAGCATTGTCTTTGTGTTTACTATTGCAGCAGGCACAATGTGTTCAAGAGAAAATGCCTGTTAAACCATTGTAAGTTAACTTTTCATACCGGTATAATGAATTACATTTATAATTGCTTCATAGCACAGGCCATGGCGTGTGGGGTTTGAAAGTCTCATGTACGTATGTCTGTAAACCTTGTGAACAGGGTCTGTAATTACTTTTTTTACTCATTATCTGAAGGTCACAGACATTTTTTAATTGCCATTTGTTTATATTTCTTCAACTTCTGAAGACTATAGAGCACTTTAGGATTGTACACACTGAGCCATTGGTAGTAGACGTTGGGAAAATCATGTAGGCCTAACCCTAATCCGTGTTTTTTTATTTAGGAATGACTGTAAAAATATTATTTCCTAATACAAGGTAAACCATAAGGACATGCGTTGATAATTTGTCAATATGATACATTTTCTCTTTAAATAAATGTCAATGTTACCCTTCAGATATACCTCCATTGGGATAGCGAAGTCCCTCCCCTTCCCCTTCATCCAGCCCCTTTTATTTTAATACTGACGTAAACAAACAACATAGCAGCATTTTAAAAAAGCGGCAGAATTGGGAGGTACTAGACACTTTACCCGCGACCCAAACAACCCTGCACATCACCAACAAGCCTTGACAATAATTAATTCCGACGGCGGAGATAGTTTCATTACAGACATCTGTAATTATCATCTCCGGAAAGAGGAGTTATGTGGAAATGGCTGAATTAATTTACTAAAAACAGAGATCATTTATTATTTTCTATGGGAAGAGGTTTTACTCTTACTTTACTCGATGAGCAACATTTAATTAAACAATCAGAATGTATTTAGTTGTTTTCTCTTGATTTCTTATCGTCATTTTTAGTGTAATTCTGTTTTAATTAACTTTCATTTGACTTGCTTGTAAAGGACTTTAACTTTTGTTAGATTTGACTTTGCTTTGAATCTCAATTGAAACAATTTATTAAACCACGTTGGCCTTGTTGCTTTGAGAGGGCACATGGCTGAGATGGTGCATATCTTTGCAAATTAAATAAGGTATTGACTGAGTTCATCTTTTCAAAATTAATAAAAGACATATGGCGATTCAATGCTGTTTTCTACAGTTGGTATTGGCATTTTCTTAAGGAATACTTGTGTAAGCTACACAAATACAACAACAGAATAAAAAACACTTGCCCATGTAGATCACAAAAGGACAAATGATGGTGCCTATGCGTCCAGCTGCGGATGCTACCCCTAAGCCCATGTTTCTGACCACAGTGGGGATCAGCTCAGTGAAGATCATAAAGATGATGCAGTAAGCAGAAGACACGCCGGCCTTTCCCACTAAGGCTAACACCTGGAACATGACATGCATGGCTGAAAAAACAAACAAGTTATTAGACAGAGCGTATACAATTTTACACAGGCATGTGTCTTTTAGTATTTCCAGAGATGCCCGATTCAGTCAATATTGTACTATGAGTGTACAGACCTTCGGGAACTAGCTTGATAACCAGGAGCATGATGCCACAAAACATCATTGCCGAGCAGATGAATGTGGGTCGTTGCACACGATTAACCAGCATCCAAGTGGCTACATACACCACAATGTCAATGACTGCTGAAATGAAGCAGGTGAGGTAGACATTTCCATTTAGGTTACTAGTATTGAGAGAGAGCCCATAGAAAACCATGGCGGTAGCAGTCATGCAGAAACACAACAACAACAAAAAGTCTGAATTAAGGTGAAAGGATGTATGTTGCATACATTAATACAGGGATCTCAAACGTGCTTTTACTTTAACTGTGTTTTATTGTTTATTGTGCCCGGCTCAGGCTGACAACAAGTTCCTTTTTACAATTCAAAGTTGTTTACTATTTATAATTGAATATTCAATAAATGTAGAAATGTAGAAATTAAGTCACGTTACCATATGAGAACACTCAGAATTGTAATGTTCTTCATGTTAGGGGTTCGTATCAGGTCCAGATAAGTGTATGTCTGCCTCTCTTCACCTGTGTTTTGCTGAATTAGACATAAATAAAAGAAGCTGAATAGTGACATTGCATACAGTGCAATGTAAAGCTTGTCAACGTTTTGGCCATATTTATGCTTGATCACAATCACTTCCACAGCATGAATAGTAAAAATGGAATAAGTACCATCAGCTCCAAACACTCGTCAGCCCTGAATATGACCTTAGGAGCCTGGACTTGGTTCTTCTTGGCAGCAGCGCGTATGATAAGTTCAGCCTCCTCAACTCGACCTTTCTGTAAGAGCCAGCGGGGAGACTCAGGAATCACCCTGCACAGACAGACAAAAGGTAATTTATCTACAGTTTAACAATTAAAGACTTCAATTTTATAGCAAATTCCATCTAATTTCATTTGGAAAGGCATGGAATAGATTTAATTAAATCAAAACATCACACATTGCAGAGAACACATATCATTTAAACAATCAAAAGTGTGATACAAGTGGTTTGAAGACTTACCCAAAAAAAAGCAGAACTGGTTCTCTGTATTTAGTGCGAATGCTGTGCTACAGCATTCCACTATAGTTCTTTGAATCTTTATTCTTCCCCTTATTATTATTTCACCAATACTTTGGCACTCCATAACCTCAGCTTATTTTCAGCTACAGAAACCATTCAAATATTAAACTATTCAGCCTTTTCAGGAATCGACGGGAAACCTTCAACTTTTTAAAAATACTTTATACTTTTTTTTTGAAATATTCAGCTTTTTAAACTCTTTTTTTAACATGGAAGTCAATGGGAGGAGCCTTCAAATCCTCTTTTCCTACACCTTGCGCCAAATGCTACTCCTTCCACATACTTTCAGCTAGAGACTTCATTCCAACTTTAAAATGATCACAAGACCTTCAGCTATACAAAAAAAACTTGTTATTCAGATTCTTCATATCTTTTACACTTTTTGAGATATTTAACTTAGTTTGGAGCTTGGTAGAGAGGCCTTTTTCAGATTTTAACATTAGTGTGGATGGAGCAGCTCGTTAAGTCTAGAGTGCTTTGATCTCAAAACAGAGTGGAGGACAGCTTGAAATTCTCCCCAGAAAATGTTTTAAACCTGCCATAATTCCCNGTCTGATTAATAACGAGGACTTTCAGACCAACTTTAATAAGCAAACTTATCTTCAATATTATAATATATATCCGATTACTAACCTACTACTATGTTGCGGTGAGTCTGTGACTTTCTTTCTATTTTCTATTTTGGTGTTTTTATATTCTTTTGTTTTGGTATATTTTATTGTATTGTCTCTCTTTTTGATCTTATTGATATTTGTTTGAATTTGTCTTTAACTTTATCAGTTGAAATTATTTTTGTTATATCAGTTTTGTAAGACTTCTTGCCTGAAAATATCGGACTTCCAGAACCACTAGTAAAGAAATTTCAACGCTTATTTCAGAGATCGGACTTTCATACACCTTCCGTCGGATCGTCCAAACCGCGTTTCCCATTTGCTCCGATTGCCTTCATCATATCAAACGGACCCGCCGTTCTGGTCCAATAGTGATCTGAGTGACAAAAAGTCCACCTAGCTCCCAATAGACTCCCATGTTACATTGTTCCGGATCTTTCTTCAGAACAGAGAGAAGTCCACTTTAGACTAACTGCTCCCATCTCCACATTTTACACACAAAACCTAAAAAACAAACATATATCAGTTCATTGGGGTTCCCTGATGCTCACGGTCTGTTAATTTTTTGATAGGAGCGATAGTTTTTGAACAGGTGGCAAAATTGTCAGATATGATCCTCAATGCATTCTTAATGACACTCAGTGCTGCAGCTGGTAACCATGGTGTTGCTGGGCAGATTGAAAGCTTTGATCTCTGGGCTCACACAGGTGTTATGATTATTTGTTACGATTAGGTGCTCAGCACAGAAACAAACCCTGACAAACATACTGGACTTTTACAGACTGTCTCAGCCTATTATTTTCTGTCTGATGGAGACTTCATACAGACTTCAACAGGTTCCACATATTGTATACATTATTGGTGGTCGAAATGTTTGCAGTCAAAATATTCTGCTGCTTTCCCAAGCCTTTTTACTTTATTTTTTCTTCTTAATACAAATTCATTCACTACTACTTACATCTGATATTTAACTCCTTCAGCCTATTTTCAGCTGCAGAAACCATTCAACTATTACATTATTCAGCTATTTCAGGACATCAAGGCTATACATGTTGTTGTTTATACCTTTTTTTAAACCTTTTCTTTTAAATATTCAGCTTTTTCTGCATTTTTGTAGCTAAAAGCAGCTACCATTCAGCTAATAACATATTCAGCTTTTTCTGCATTTTCAGCTAAGTTCAGCAACAAATGTTCACAGTTTACAGCATTCGCACGCATTTTCTGCAGGAAATGAATTTTCTAGTTTCATTTTTTTATTCTAACTTTTGATGAATGAGTTTCATTTGTTCGCAGAAACCATTGAAGGTGGCTAAATATTTCAAGTTATTTTGATGTGGCCTTTTATGAAACGTTTACTTTTATATATGTCCAGGGTTAAAAGAAAGTTATAAAGTGAATTTAAGTGATTGACACAAGAAATACGGTTTGTCAATGATATTTATCAGCCAACATTCATCAGACTTACCACCATGTTGGTATAAATAGGAGGCCAGGGATGGCAGAAGCAACCAGCAGCATCTTCCAGCCGCGGATAAGGTAGGCAAACAGCGGCAGCAATGCATATCCCACACCAAACCCCACAGTGTGGTCGAGCAGAGCGCTCATCCTGGCAGTCGGGCTCAGCATCTCAGACCCTGAGCATCGGAGCATTGCATTAAGATTAGAGAAAACACATGTTCTCACAAGAAACTGTGAGGACTGTCTGCTTCCCTACTGAATAATCAATTAATGCTTCCTTCAACGTCATTTACACAAGAAAATGAGCAACTTAAAATGGGAAAACTAAAATTATACAAGCAAACCTCATCTTGTCACAGACAGATATTGAAGAAGAGACAGAGACAGGGACTCTTTGAGAATGATCAGTTTCGTTAGTACCTGTACTATGTCATGACAATAAAGTTGAATCTGAATCTGAATGAGAGAAGTGCTTTTGCTGTCTCACCCAGAATGAATGACGCAATATAATTGGAGATCTGGCCAAGTCCTCTTAGAAAGTTGAGGATACAGAACATGAAGCAGTTGACGGAGGTGGCCTGGATCAGAGGAGTGAATGTTTGTAGGGCCAAGGTAAAGAAAAACACTGGCTTTCTGCCAAACCTGTGAGACAACAAAGCACGGAAACAGGAATTAAACGCTATGAATGTATACACTATCACACTGTTTGACTTGTTCTTATTGGAAGAGCTTGTGTTGTCTTTCTCTTTCTCTCAGTCCATCAGGTATTGTGTCTGTTTTTTTCTTCTACTTACACACAGATCAATCAAAAATAAAAAGAATCATTGCTGATTAATCAATAACCTTTATAATTGATTCACGTTTAAAAAATTTCAACAAGGATTTGCTGTTTTATCTGATACATAACACTAATTGTATATCTGTGGGTATGGACTGTTGTTCAGAACATGCAAACTGAATGATTAAAGTGTGCTTGGTTATAAATATCAACAGATGATTATCAGCAAATAATCGTCAGATTAATCGATAATAGAAATAATCATTAGCCGAAGCCGTAATTATAATCAAATATTCTGTATATAAAAATGCAACTAACTGTAAGATTAGCAAAGTCTAATATTTAATTTTTTTAAGTTTTGTTGCATGGAAATGAAAGATCATTTTACAGTGAGACAATATAAATATTTAATTATTATTATATTGCAATTCTTCTTCTTACAGAACAGGACTTACCGGTCTGAGAAGTGATCACTAACAAATGATCCAATCAGGACCCCTACAAAGAATAAGGAGGTGGTAAAAGGAACCATCCATGCATTGTGACAACCCAGATCCCACTGTAATAAACGAAAGAAAGCATCAGATTTCATCAAGACACATTTCAGAGAAATCTGACATTGAAGTCAATTCTAACGTATAAACTAATGCTAACAAAGTATTACAAAAGGAAGTTTAAACTGACCTCAAACTGTCAGAAATAGGCCTGTAACTTAAGATAATTAATCTATACAATTTCAGAAATTAGTGAAAAATGTCCATCCCCTATCCTAAATGATACTGATATGGTATAATGCAGTACTACTATAGTCTACACAGTATTTATCTACATTTGGTCCAAATTGACAAATCACAATACTTGATTGACAAAGTAATACAAATGTGTTATTTGTCTATACTTTATTCAATTTTGAAATATTTTAATGCCCAATGAATCCTGTAACACAAGTTAAATCAATAAAGCGGTGCGTGAGGCTCAGGTTTGGGAAGCAACTTGTTTTACCTGACGCTGCCCGCCTCCGGCGTCTAGATAAGAGATCAACTCAGTGAAAGCACAGCCTGCTGTCTGCTGACCAATCAGAGCTCAGTGTGCGGAGTTTAAATCTATCAAGTCATGTTACAGGATAAAGTAAATACAGTTTAAACTGCCGTATGCAGGGAAGACGGCGATGTGTCGCGCATTTATCATTCATATCGCGTCAATCACGTCATCGTTCATATAATATCACAATATATCATATTTCCTTATCTGAGTTAGCGTGCAACACAGTGTCACATAGCCTACTGTAGGAAGAAGTATTATTTTAAGCAACAAATTAAGTTGACGAAACTGGGGGTGTTGGTGGAGCCTCGCAGCGGCGAAACCGTGCCACGCCACACTAATTGCGCTGCATAAGCGCATAGGTGCGCCGCATTTGCGTCTCAGTTGAGGCTCCCTCCGCAAGATGAGGCCCCCTCCACGAGGTGAGGCCCCACGCAGTCTCCGTGATCTGCCTGTAGGGAGGGACGGCCCTGGTACAGGGCACTGGTGGCTGCATTGCAACGCTAATGTCAAATACACAAACATTATATTTTAATTTTACCATGGATGCAGTGACAAAAATATTTGGGAAGGCTTACCTTCCCTAGCCACAGTACCCGCCGCCTATCCTCTTACATGGATAAAACAGGATAACCATGATAATATACTTTGAACATATCCATCAGCTGATAATACTTTGGTACTTTTTGTTGCGTGAGACATAATTCAGCAGACGTCTCCACGTTTGCAGTCAGCCAAAGTAGTGTAAGTATGCTAACGGACAGAAAAAACACACGACCACTATCGCTCAGAGTTTGGCCTGGAGTAAGAGCCGTTTATTGTTTCTGCGCAAGCTCATTAGCACCAACACGTTTCAGGCACATTATGATGATGTCATACACATGAACATAAACATGACTTTGATATTATACAAATATGCTCAACACTCCCACTCAAAGACATGTTGATAACTCTCTACAGTGGTACACAGAATCCAAATAAACAAAACAAAAGCTTCTCTAGCAGTGTTCAATAGAGAACCGCAGTGACGCGTCGTAAAACCCGGAAGTAAACTTCTTCCGGTTCCTTCGCGAAAAACCAATGCAAATTCTCCATAGGATTTTGGAAAATAGCTCGAAATAAGGTCTGTGGTTGACACACATTTAACGAGAGGGATCACGTTTTGTTCAGCCGGATAATCTCCACATGTCAACCCTACTTTTATAATTTTTGAATCATAAATCTAGTAGCCAAAAGCGAAATGCTAACGTTATGCTATAAACGAACTACAAGCCAGTACAGCAGCAGGGTCGCACGACTTTAACGTCACGCCAATTTAAGATCGTTTCAACTGACTTGCACAGAAACTGCACTTTGAACACTTTAAATATATTAACATTTTAAACTGTTTACCCCGGTTATCTAGGCCCGTTTTGTTTAATGTATACCACGTTTATCTAGGCCCTTTTTGTTTTATGTATACATGTCACACTGTGGGAAACGATATTTCGATATTTCTGGATGTATAACACATGTAGAATTTTGACAATAAAGCTGAATTTGACTTTCGCCTGCTTGCATATTTTAACAAAGCTTTTCATTTTAGCCACACTGAATTTAACTAGAAGTCATGGCTGTGTTAATTACCAGTCTGATATCGTTTTACAAAGATGACAAGAAGAGTGTAGATAGAGGAGAGAGCCACTACAAGTCAGGACACGTAACAGTGCAGCCTAGATGAAGGTGTGCTTACCGGTGTTGTCAGGGCTAGCATGAGGGACAAGGTTTATAGTGTCGGTGAGTAGTGGTCCCTCATGCTAGCCCTGACAACACCGGTAAGCACACCTTCATCTAGGCTGCACTGTTACGTGTCCTGACTTGNCGTCAAAGAAAAGCACACCGTGGTCGACCGAGGAGGTGACGACGTTCCTACATCTCATTGGCCAAAAAAAAGCCGATCGCCCCGCCTACACTGCGTTGCTACCCCAGGTCCTAAACTGTAATGGAAATGCGCCACGGCCTCGGACAGCCAGCGAGGCAGCCCGAGGCCTGAGCGAGGACGCTTAGGGACGCTTAAACGGGGCTACCCCACTGCAGTGGAAATGTGCCATAAATGAACTTGGCAATGAACTTGATTCTGATGAAAAATTCAGTTAACCCCATTGAGTGAAGTTTAAGAAATAGTATTCCACATCTTCTTACAAATAGGAATATAATTTGTGTGTAATAATTTGAATCACAAATGAATCATTCCATCATTCCTGGATTTCTTTAATTTTAGGGCATGCTGTCCCTCCTGTCTAAATGCATTGACCGGATGAACCTGTACAACAGCGCTGCCCACTTTGCAGAGGTGGCTGGAGAGAAGGCCGGAACAGCGTGGAAGGACATCCTCAATCTCCTCTATGAACTCCTGGGTAAGCCTGCTGAGTGATCAATCTCATGAAATATCCACATCTTCTGACAGCTGACGACCCTGGGCAGAGATGCAGTATTAATCTTCCCTTAGTGTCTTCACTGAATCCTCCCCTTCCCCTTCACACTTCACACTTCTTATCACGCCTGTGTTCGCATTTCCTTTTGCCCGTGCCACATCTGTAGTTCACAGCTGGTGACATTCATATGTAACTATTTGGGACAAGGGAATGGAGAGAAAAGTAAAAGCAGAATGCCTCTTGTATACTTCTTTGATCATTTAGGCTGCTTTTCATTTAGGTCACATTGTTCTCTGAGATCAGTCTGGGGGTGCAGTATTAAAACGTTGAGCTGCATATCTAAAAAAAAATGATGGCATCATTAACAAAATGCCCGCCTTCAGAGGTTCTGGCATTATCCCCTGACCCTGAGAAAGTTTTATTTTGAAAACTTTATTGTTTGTTTTGCTGTCATTGGAGCTTTCGCATCAACAGCTTCCCCTCGGCTCACCTTGACTGCCCTTAGATTCATCACCTCCCCAGCATGTACTCTCACATGCACACACAGTAAACACACACGCTAAAAAACCCACAAATACACTCCTCTGAGTGCTCTCCAGCCCTTTGCTGCGGAGGGGTCACCCCCAAGGATGCGAAGGCAGTCTGGTGAAGCAGGTTTTTCATGATGAATGATGTTTTCCCTGACCTTTTTCTCCTTTCCATTCTAACTCTGAAATTCTGCTTTTAAAGGAATACACACACAGCTTTTTAATGCAGGTCAAAAAGCAGTTGGTAATTTATAGTTGGTAAATAACTCTACTCATATTTGCTGCCACTCTGCTTGACAATAGTGCATGAGATAGATACACTGTGAAAAATAAGTCCTGTTTTCCCTCCAGTGCTGCCATGTTGTTTTGCAAGATTCCATTGAGCGTGAATAACGAAAACAACCAATAATAGCCGAGGAGTCTCTAACACGGTCTCAGTCACTGCTAAACACTGATCAAACTGTCAAGCTAAATTCTGTTGCTGTTTTGTAAAATGAAAGAGTTTGTGGCAAGGGCACCACATAGGAAAGAGTGGAGCCAAAACAAGCACTAGTCTAGTCAAAGTAGGAAATGTGCTAGAGGTGAGAAATAGACAATGCAGTAACAGCATCTTAACCAAAATAAGATATCAGTGTTTCCCAAATAATTTGATTCTATTTGTGGGGGCACCGCCGCCGCACCACCGGCAAGAAAAGCCAAAGGCCCCTTAACCTATTCGGGTGGCCCACGCATCCACCGCCCCCTCAAATAACAAAATACATGCGAGTTCATGGCTACTGTAGCAGACAACGTTCTTGTTGCTCTGTGTTGCATTGTTAATGAGTGAGACACACCGGAGTTGAGCATCTGTGGGTTTTATTCTCCGGAGAATATAATTTACAATTCAGGCATTTAGCATACGCCTTATTCCAAAGCGATTTACAATGACCAATTACAGGGATGTTCTCCCTGGAGTAACTGAGGGCTAAGTGCCTTACTCAAGGGCACACTAGTGGTGGTGTTCCAGGCGGGATTTGAACTCGCAACCTTCCGATCATCAGCCTCCCCAAATCACTCCTCTTGGAAGTTGCTTTACTTTTTATGCCTTTATTAGCTACAGGACTAACTTGAATTTTTATTAAAATGAATTAATACATTTAAAAAAATATTTTATTGTGATGTAGAGACAAGGCTTTTAGCGACAATCATGTATTGCGTTACAATTATATCGCGCCCCCCAGGTTGGGAACCACTGCATTAGACCACCAAAATATAATCAAATATAGGTCATCCTAAAAACCATATAATCAATCATATAATGACAAAAACCAGACCAAAAAAACATCAACACCATTTCTTAGTATGATGAATGAAATATTATAAACAGGCTTACTAAGTGTAGGCTCTTTGTTTTGGCTGAAAATAGTAGGCCTACCTGTGTTAAAACAAGAATACATGTCATTTTCATTCCAACTCTCCTTCTGAGTTAGTATTTTACATTTGGATTTCAAAAGAGGTAGGCCTATGCTAACTTAAAATTAATAATAACGTAATAATAATTATAACAGACTAATCAGTTTAAACAGCAAAACAAAAATAAAACTATGATAGGCACATGTTAGTGCGACACGTGCCTGCTTTTGGGAGCATAGTCTCTTTATGCGGGGGGGTGGGGGGAGTAGTGGACAGCGCCACGCTCCACTGACAGCCGGGGGCGGGTCTTGCTTTTGACATATGCGATTGACCGCCAGCTCGCACACGTACGAGGTTGGAAAGTTGAAACTGTAAAAGCACGTTGATGGCACTCTCTGAGAGGGATGGATACTTGTGTCCCACAAGCAGCCAAAAGATATCCAGAAGTAGTTCACCGTGCTTCAGTTTCAGGGAGCGGTCCATAGCTCTGCGAGTTCATCCTGAGCTTTGCTGTTTAAACTAGTGGCTGATATTAATGAGAGAGGATGAAACGGATCCCACAGCCAATCAAAGTCTTCATTCATAGGAAGGAAATATGACTCAAACTTCTCCTCCAGCACTCTCACTCTCACTCTCATTACTCTTGTAATATTTTGGCGCGAGGATAAAAAGCTGCTCTGCACGCCGTAAACAATGACGGCTGATGTAAGCCATGAGAATTTAAGCAGTCAGTATGAGGCTATATTCAATTTAATATTTCTAAATCTGAGCAATATATATGCTTTATTAGCTTATCAGCTCCATTGTACACGTAATAAGATAAAGTTTATATGAAGTGAAGTTTATTAAGTGAGAAAATAATGTGGAACATAAAAAGATTCTACGGCCCAACTGGACAGTGCTCACCAATGGTGGGATCTGTTTGTGGCGGACGATCTTTTACAGCCACAAATGAATCAATGTACGGGAAACACTGGATTTCACAATCAGTAAATGACACTGTGTTAGAGACGCCTCCGCTGTGATTGGTGGTTTGGATTTGCACAGCAGAATCTTGCAAATGCTTTCAGGAGCAATGGTGGGAGAGGAAGGAACATGCCAGAAGACTCTTGTATCACATACTTAATGCATGCTGATTATTTGAGTAAACTTTGACAAAGGATTTCTTTCAATAAGAGAATGGTTGTATACCATGCCAGGATATGCTCTTCACTACTTTTAGCACATATGAAAAAACTCATTACATCCGTTTTTTGCCAAGTCTTATGAATGAGATGTTGCTGTCTGCTTCAGGTAAACCTCTATATCTCATTGTGCATTATGAGGCTTTATAGGAGCTGTGCGTCACTGCAGCAAGGTCAGGCGATATCCACAGGAGGACAGAAACTAAGATTTTCAGGTGTCACGATACAAGTATGCATTAAAGTACATTGTGTAGCTATGTATAAGGAATGAATAGCAGATAATGGAAGTCTTTAAAATACTTCATCTCGTAGCTTAAGATTCCCGCTCACTGACACAAATCATCGAGGATGCTGCAAAACGTGATGAAAGATCTTAATGAGATGGGACTCGAACCACAAACCCTTTCTCAATTGTGATTCTCCTCATTGAAATGTTGCCACGTTTATTATAACTAAAGTATTAAAATTCGTTAATGGTCATTTAGTGGTGGCTTTTTTTTTGTATCCCTTTATATAGTTTATGCTAATGTTACCATTATTCAAAGTCTATCTGTGTAGCCCTCAGGGTCTCCTCTCTGTCTATGACTTTTTTTTATTTCACATTCACATAATCACAGTGAACATCCCTGCCCGTGCCTCATGGTGTGGCTCTATCCATGTGAACAATAGCTATCCTGAACAGAAAGAATTCTAAGAGATTAGACCCCCATCAGTATTCCTTGGGCACAAAGTGCTGTTAAACAGTTTCACAGGCATTAATCCGTCTAGTGTCCCTGAATCCTGATGGTGAAGAATGTGACAGTCAAGTAATAAGGAGACTCCTTAATGTCTCCTCCATGACAGAGAAAGGGCACAAGGGAATACACCTCAACCTTTTTGGAGAAAAAAGAACGCCGTACTTCCTTTCAAACGAGGCTTCAAAATATAAATCCCAAGAAGATGTCATTATGGGAGGTGTCAGTTTTGTCACATCTCATGAATTTTAATATCGACGTCTTGTGACACATTTTTATTAAAAGTCGTAACATCGACTTTTCCACAAGTCAGCTGCTTGGATCAATTGGATTAACGTCTTTACTAAACCGTATATGTACTTTTATTAAACCTTCTGCAAACTTGTCTTGGTTTAGCCGCACTGATCCGTGGGAACAGGAACAACTGCACCCAATTCTCCCGCAACTTGGACTGGTTGGTGAGCAAACTGGAGAGACTGGAATCTTCATCAGGTATTACGGGAAACTTTTTATTTATTTTGAAATTTGGAAAAAGCCTAAACCCTTATGAGCATTATACTGATGCAGAGATGTGGTCAGTACACTTTATATATTTGCTCTGATAATGACACACATGTTCTGTCTGACCTCTCAGGGATCCTGGAAGTCCTCCACTGTATCCTGGTGGAAAGTCCGGAGGCTCTGAACATCATTCAGAGAGGTCACATTAAATCCATAATCTCTCTGCTTTACAAGAATGGACGCAACTACAAGGTATGCGGAAAAATGACTTGACACATAACACGACAGAAAAGCACAAGATGAAACCGCACACCTCGTTTAATCCAGAAAGAAGGGAGCCAGCTTTAAAATACAGATATACAAAGCTGCCTGGTGACCAAGTAGAACTCTCAGAAAAAAGGACATGTGGACTGCTATCAACGTTCTTGTGTTACTGACATTCTTACCATGTTTATATGCAGTGTTTATATGTCACAGTACATTTTACCAGGCATGAAACGGCATCCTTGTAAACGAACAACAGCTGTCATTTCACGAGTGTTAGGTAGAAGTCCATGGTCATGTTGACTTGAGGGTTCTTTATAAAATATGCACTACAAGCATTGCCACAAAAGAATCGGACTGATCGACTGACCATTAAACTGAAAAAAAGGTGCAGATGTTGTGCAACACTTTTATGAAACAACAGAGAGCAATAAAATGGCTGAGTTTTTCCTCCACCTTTCCTCTCTTTTAGATTCTGGATGTCCTCTGTTCCCTCTGTGTTTGTAACGGGGTTGCAGTGAGAGCCAATCAGAATCTGATCTGTGACAACCTGCTTCCCAAGAGAGACCTGCTGCTTCAAACTCGACTCGTCAATGATGTTCAGAGGTGACGGTCAAACTTTCCATTCAAGGCGTCGTGATAGCTGGCTTTATCAGATGTCATTTCTCTTTGCCACGCGACATATGGGATTATTCTACGACTACAATGACTTGTATTCTTCATCTTTCTCTCTAATCTCCTCCAGTATGAGGCCGAACATCTTCCTGGGTGTGGCTGAAGGTTCAGCTCAGTATAAGAAGTGGTATTTTGAGCTGGTGATCGACCAGGTGGACCACTTTGTAACCGGAGAGCCGACCCACCTGAGAGTGGGCTGGGCCAACACTAAAGGCTACGCTCCGTACCCCGGGGGAGGAGAGGGGTGGGGCGGCAACGGTGCTGGAGACGACCTGTACTCCTACAGCTTTGATGGACTTCACCTCTGGTCAGGTAGGCATCTTTATATAGGACCTGCAGCAACACCTGCTAGTTTGTTATGAGATAGAAGCCTATTGTGGTGGTTTTGGCGCAGTGGTTAGAGCGTTGGTCATCAGATCAAGGGGCGTTGGTGAACTCCAGTTCGAATCTCACCTCGGCCGCCACTGCGTCAGGCCGTTGTGTCCTTGGGCAAGACACTTTACTCCTGTGGGTAATGTCCACAGTAATGACTCTTACATGTCTAATATGTGTAATGTGTAATTGTAAAGCGCTTTGAGCACCTGTAAAAGTGCTCTAATAAAAAAATGTAATCCATTATTATTATTATTATTATTAGGAGACACAGAAATCTCACTGTTCATCTGCAGCCACGTTTAAAAGCTATTGTTGTTTTGCCTTCTTGGAGTATGCAAGGTGTGAACACACTGTCTTTACTTCACTTTCAAGTTTAGCTCCTCAAGTGAGTTTTTGGTAACACAAAAAGAAAGTATTTTTGTAAAGAAAAATGCAAACTTTTTATTTAGGTCATTAAACCATTGAATTGTATCATTTGAAATGTTAACTGGTTTTTTTAAGTTTTAAAGTGTTTCCTACGTGGAGAGTGACATATCATTGAACTATACCCAAAACTGTTTTCTGTTGCTTTTGAAAAACAAAAACAAATTTGAATCATTGCAGCAAATGATACCAAGAACTGGTGTGCAAAAAGAGCTGTTGTGGATTTGGAAGGACTTTGCCTCGACAGATTTCTTTGTCTGTGAATAATTCAGCAGCCTGCTGTCCACTCTCTTGGTAGCTCCTTCATTCTCCACAAAGTAAAGGACAAGTCACAGCTCTTACGGTGATATCAAATTAAAACCTCAATCTTTGGCATGTCTCTTAAAAGTCCCTCAGGGAATGTCTAACATCTTTAAGTTGTACTTGTGTAAACACGATGCAAAGGTGAATACCAGCAAATCACAGATATGAAGGTATACCAAAAAATAACTCTTCTGGTGCTTCAGGGCTCCAAAGCCTTGAATACCTCTCTTCTCTGCTCTCACCCTAAAAGCGTAACACCTACTTCAGTTCACCCCCCCTTCCAAATCTACTAAAAGTCCCATCACTTTTTCATTTCCACCATTTTTAAGCACTCATCCCCATCTCTCCCCCTCTCTGCTCAACTCCCCCCCCCCTTACCCCCGCCCATCATCCTGCCCTACTTTCGTAATGACTTTTCTGCTGATACATCCATCTTCTCTCTCTTTCTTTGCCTGATGTTGTCTAGGCCGAATCCCCAGGGCCGTGGCCTCCATTAACCAGCACCTGCTGAACTCAGACGACGTGGTGAGCTGCTGTCTGGATCTGGGCGCTCCCAGCATGTCCTTCAGGATCAACGGGCAGCCTGTCCAGGGCATGTTCGAAGACTTCAACACCGACGGCTTCTTCTTCCCCGTCGTCAGCTTCTCTGCAGGTGTCAAGTAAGGCTCCGCATTTATAATTCGGTAAAGAGATGACAAAGCAATCCCAAAAGAAGGGCTTGGTTTTTAAACTCGAGATTGAATTACAGCTTGGCAGACTATGACAACTTACTTACTTACTTTTAAATGAAAGATTACTGGGTTGGCCTTTTGTCAGGGATTAACAAAATAAATACACAACACCTTTCTTAAAAGCCACAATCTTCTTAAAACTGTCATCTTATTATTACTAGTTGAAACCAAGTACAGAAGAAATGTGTTGGAATAAGATTTATGAAAAAGGTTTGCGGGTTCTTAAAAAGTATTTAAAGTTGATAAATCAATTTAGCGAAAATTAATACATTTTCCAAGGTATTCCATTTTGTAGCTTGTTTTCAATAAGTATATAAATTGTCCAAAGAGGTTGTATTCTACAGTGTGCCTGAATGTAATCATTG
>NW_011369945.1:26869833-26924495 GCF_000735185.1 Notothenia coriiceps
CCGCCGATGTCGGGGAAACGATCTTCAATACTCCGAAAAGAATCCCACCAGACTCCTTTGCCCCTCCAACAGAGGGGAGGTCCTTGTCCTTTTTCCTTTTCGTAATTTCAAGCGATAAAAACTCTCGATCTTCTCTAATTATTTATTTGTTTGGACGTATTCAGCGAATATGGGCGTCTAATGACAGCAAGACGCCCCCCTGGCGGAAACGCTGCATACAAGGAATTTTCTTTGGTGTATGATGGTGGAAACATAAACCTAAGAAAATAAGATGCAAGAGAAGGTCAACAATATATAAAAATATCTAAAAAAACGAATTAGCATAAAAAAAAGTATGGACACCAGCTTAAATATTCAAAAAGAAACTAAAAAACTTAACACAATGAATATATGAGAATATTATATATAAAAACTGCAGTGTGTTATACTGTTTAGAATCAGAACCGAATCAAGTTTATTGCTATGTATATTTACACATAACAGCATTCATTCGAAATATCTGACACACATGAATATATATATTGTCTTAAATGTCATCTTGATAGATCTATCGAATACATCCATTTAGATTAAATATGTATCATTTGGTTTACCAAGGAGTTACCAGCACAATCAGCATTTTGTTAGAGCTTCTTATTAAGAAGTTGGAGTCTCCACATCTTCCACTCTCACCTCATCTTTGAAGAGGTCTTGGCGTTTGATGAGTGAACGGAGGAGACACTGCTTCTCCTCGTGCTCCAGCTCTGAATCGGGCTGTTTGAAATACTCGATCAGGTCGTTGAGCGTCTGCAGCACCTCTTCAACATATCCCGCAACCGCCTTGGACTCGCCCTCCGCAATGCTGTCCAAAGCCCTGGAGGAAAAACACAGGATGGACGAAAGAACAAGAAATAAGCTCTAAATCTTTAAATGAAACCAGCAAGAATCCACATTGTGTGCTTTTCTTTTTTCTCGTGTTGTGTGACAGACATGGAAGGGTTTGTGATGAAGCCATTACTTGATAAAGTTGGCGAAGAGGAATGTGCTGTTGCGGATGATGCGAGCAGCGCGAGACTCCTCATGCTGACAGCGCTGCAGAATGAGCCCGTCGTCCATGTGGCCCTCAGAGTGCAGGCAGGCCTGGGCAAACACACACACACACACATAAGCATTTCATCCACACAAGAGGACCATCACATTTATACAGCAACGAAACACCCAGGCATCAGTAAATGTCTTTTCAACTCACATACTTCATATTTTGTTTCTAAAACATGGGCGTTTGAACAGCTGTGAGAAATGGAAAACAAACCAATTACATTTGCATTAAGCATGCAATCAAAATGTAGCTGCATGGTTTGTTCCGCCATCCTTATCTGGGTGAAGTTAATGCGACAGACATTTGGTAAATATTTCAATATTTATACACATTTGTGGGAGATTCTGAAAGGCAATGTTAGAAAGCGTGATTAATCACATCCTACTTTCGATGTGGAAAATATTTAAGACTATTAAACGATTGATTTGAGACACCTTCATACATTCAATAATTATTAGATTATTTATAATATGTTATTGACCTTCAAATAGAATTCATTGCCTTTTATAACTTGTTGAGGACCAGCAGGAATGCTATAAAACTGAAGGGGGGGGGGGGGGGGGGGGTTTCTTTCGGTGTTGAGTTCAAATATCAACAACCTTTTCCAGAATGCTGACTCCCCCTTTAAGTATGTAATGCATGAAGGGAGAGTCTCCTGAAACAGGTTGGGTTTATATCACTACTGCTCAGGGAAACCTGACTCACTGTAATTAAGCAGCATAATTAAGAAGAGGGGTTAGGGTTGGGGGTCTCAAGTGTAGGCTGACCATCACCTCCTACAGATCAGGTGCATTGGTCTCCTGCCAAACTGCAGGGACTCCCTGGCACCGGCATGAGGAGGCGTTTGATGTCCCAGGAGGCGCTGCCACCAATGAGCAGCGTTCATGCGCCTCCCTAATCCCCCCATGTCTCGTCCAAAAGCAACTGTTACCTTAGCGTGGCACATTATCACTTTTTAAATGGGTTGCACATCACGGGTGAGTGTGAGGGGAGAGGGGTTGTGTCAAGAGTATCCAGGGCAGACGATGATTTTAAATAGAGTAGAAAATAAATATTTGCCCGGGAGTTTAAATAGCCTTACGAGCCAGCGGTTTGATAAGGTGTGATTTGCTACTGTGCACACGGTGCTCCGAGGTGCTGCAGGCGAGCTATGGCAGGCATTCAGGATCTCACGGTAAACACAGACACCAAATATATATACAGTTATTTGTATCACTATGCAACAGTGCAATAATTGGTTTATAATTATGCACCAGCCACTTTCACTCTATAAGTATGTTCAGCCTGCAACATGTTTCTATACTGCTATTAAACTAGTATTTTTCCGATAGTTATAATACACATCACATCACTACAAACTGATTATGGTGAAATGAAAGAAGCCTAATATATAATGACTGAGGGAAGTTGGATTGTTTTATCCTATTATTTTGTCTCTGAAATGTTTAACTTATTCATCCTTCAATTCTGAAACTAGACGGTGCTTCATTTTGATAGGAACATTTTATCACTAAACAATCCCACTAAAAGTCAATGTAGCGTTACTGTGGAGTTATAGCCCAACCCTTGTAAGCGTTGTTGGTTATTCATAAACTTTGAGCAGTGAATGTAGATAACTGCACAACAAAGAAAGCTTATTGATAGTAAATATTCAATTGATCAACCGTTAAACAGCGAACTATAGCGGAAAAACACAAGACCCTTTTCTACAGGCATGTGCTTTCATCTTAATATCCACACAGACGTATACACCTTTTAAATAAACAGTCCTGCATTTAAAATAGCATTGCTTCTAATGGTTGAATGGAAAGTCTTCTTCATGTTCATGGGAATAATTCAGTAAAGTTTAAGATCCAGATTATCAGCGATGTGTAATGTAATGTTTTCCTGTTTACCCTTCTTTTCAGGGGTCCCAGGCGAGATGATTTGGCATCAGGCGCCAGGTAGGACAGCCACAGTCCCGTCGCTACGTGCATGACGAAGCACACAGAGTCTCCGTACTTGATCTCCGGCACCCCCATGCCATCGATGTCTCTCTTTGGGCCCACCTCGCCTTTTTCCTGTACACATTACCAAACACACGCACATGTAAATATGACAAATTGAGATGTATTGAGATTAGAAGCTCATCACAGAGGCAGGTTGAGAGACAGTGCATTCATTGGCCTGCCAGCAGATTGCTGCGGCATCATTAGCTCTGCTACATTTCCGCTCAGCAGAGATGGAGCGATGCGGCTGATTGAAAACGACAGCAAGTAGCGGCGAACATATTAATGCCAGTGTTCAACATTGCAGACTTTTTTAGGAAGAGTGGAGGGTAGAAGAAGTTGAGAAATAAGAGAGTTTATATATCCATATATATTTTTAGAAGAAGCATGAATCCTCCTTAATCCAGAATTGCCTGCAGGAAAGAGTCATTACTGAGGGCAAATGAAAGCCTCCAAAGTGGACAGCACTCGGAGGATTCCATATTGAACCTTTTGCAGATAAAAGGATCTCTGCAGGGACACAATGGTCCTCTGTGAAGGTGACTCGTGGCATTGAACTGCTTACGTGGCTGTAGCCCTTTCTGCGGGCAGGGAAGATAGTGGCCGACCCCTCCCACCCTGGCACAAACTGTTCACCCCCCTCCCCTCTGGCAGGAGGCTGCGCTTTCTTCCCCTCCGCTACCAGCCTCTTAAACAAGGCCCCCCCACTGACACTTACCTCAGCCACAACGTAGTCTCTATATGCATTACATTAATGCACACAATGTTCATACTGCTTACTGCACATATTTCTTGTTTCATATTTCATATTTTATATCCTATAATTCATTCACAGCATTCTATTTCCATGTAAATGACTGCTTTATTTTATTGCTATTTAACTATATTTTATTACGCTGTCCTTAAAGATTTTTTTTTTATATTCGATTTCTTGTTTTATATTTTATGTCTGCACCACGACAAGTCAATACTGGCAATACACCTGTTTCTGACTCTGATTCTACACAGGCTACTAAGGGAGGATTCACACATGAAGACATGTGTTTATTGGATTGGGATCTACAGTGATCAGCTCTTATTTTGAAAGAATACACAGTTTACCTGATTGCATTGTGAAGCTTTAAAACAAGAGAACGAATCAAAACCACCTGACCAATATGGGAGAGGAAGAAATAACAACAAAAAGTGAGACTCCTGTTTTTAACTGCTTAATCTAAATCACATGATAACCACCTCGCTGAAAAATCACTAAAACACACATTTGAATTTCCAGTAAGCCATCTGCTTCCTTTCACACGTTTTTTTTTGTCAGTGAGACTATTTTTAGAACACATTCTATTAAAAGCAGAGAAATGCAAATGCCTCAGAGAGTTCAAAACAGAGAGTGCAATAAATACAAAGGCTGGCTAATTGAGATGAATCAACGAGGAAAAGCAAATCATAGAATGTAAAGTAGGTATTTTGAAATCCCCTAATATTATAATCTTATTACTGTATTGGGGAGGATAGATTCCTCTTAACTCCATAATTGAAAATAGCTGCATCCCAGGCAGTATCTTTTAGGTCAGTCCACAGCATGAACGTTTACAGTGCGGTCTACTCAGCAGCTGTGAAAAGGTCAATGTACTGTGGCCATGAGCTCATTAAGAGCTTACAGACCGTCTCGGGAGCCTTTGATGAAGCGGACAGAGGAGGAGATATTTTGAGTCTTCTTTTTAATGAGGTTAGTTGACAACAAACATTTATTTACATCAACACCAGGGCAGCTTTCAGATGGCGTAGCTGCCTGACTCAAAACGGCACATCAGAGCTATACTTGTGATAAGAGAATAATTCATTATGTCTTTATGGGCCACTGACCTTGGAGGGCCTGAAGCAGAAGGAAGTGGCCGTGGTGTCGGACCGCTCCCTGTCCTGCAGGACCAGTCCGGGGTCCTCCGTCATGGCCAGGTAATGACCGGTCGCGAGGTGGCGGAGTCTGAAGGCCTGACCGAAGCGGATGTGGCTGCCGCTCCAGCTGAACACAGAGAACTGGGGTCATGCACTTTGGATACAACACTGGATTGTAGGGCTGTTATGAAAGTTGTGAAGCTTTTCAATGTCAATTTACCATGTTCAAAGCTAGTATTTACAGATTAGGATAAGGCTATAATATTATAATTAGGGTTATAGTATAGTATTATATGAAAGCAGTATTTGTTATTTGTAGAATTATATTCCAGAGATAGATGCCTCTGACTTGAGTTATCCAAACTATTCCAAGAACTCCAGAGAGTTATAAGGTCAAAAAGCCATCAAGGCTTCACCTTAGCTTGTTGAACTTACAAAATCATAAATCCTGACTTTGTGAATTCATGATAAAAGACACCACTGGCATGTTTTTATTTACATGTTGACAGGAATAACTTATTCTATATACCCTAGACCAGGGGTGTCAAACTCAAGGCCCGCAACTTCATTTAATGTGGCCCCGCAAGAGCATGCAAAGAATATAATATGTTATTATACGGTTACATGCCACTTTACAGAGGCACGTTGCCCATAAACTACATGTCCCACAATGCATCTTGTTTTGTGACATACGCACTGAAGAGACTTGCTATTATTTGCCCTAGACTTCTGCTTTCAGACGTAGTTCATTATTAAGTTATTACCCTATCCAATAATAATCCAATGCAGAGGAAATTATGAATTATAATACATTATTGTATATATATTATATATTTATATAGTCTTAAAGCCCTTTGAGTGCAACCATAATGCTGTGGCCCAGGAGTTTCGAACCCCTGGCCTAGACTGTGTGGTAGATTAAATCACCCAATTAAAATAGTTTGACAACTTTGTAAAAACCAATATGCAAGTGGAATAAACACGTCAACTTAAGAGATAGATAACGTTTATATTTGTTTACTGTCAGTCAAGCTCAAACGCTCTCTATATGGTAAGTGCAAGAGTAGAAAACACTGATAAAAATTCCTCTCTAAGCCGAAAAGGAGAACATGTGCCCTAATGGATGCACCTGCACCGTTTCAATATGAACACACTGACAGGCAGTCCCAGGGAGAGCTGGCAGGAGATGTGTGTGGAGGGAAAACAGCGTGGGTGGTTGGTTACAGAGAGGAAGAAGAGGAAGGGTGAAGAGGAGTAGATTGAAAGGGATGGTAAACAGAGCCGCACCTTCTAAAGGGCTTTGCCAACTAATTAGTAGTGACAGTTCAAAGTAGAGGGAGGTGGGTTTTATTTATACCCCGCACGAGAAGCTGTGACATTTGCACATAAAGCCGTGATTCTATGTATTCTTCATGAAGGAATCACATCAAATGAGACAACTCCTCCATGCATTTCTGAGAGAAATATGTCAGAGCTTTGTGTTATATTCCCAGCTCATGTTCTTCACTGTGTGTATATTACCTGATCCTGAGAGGCTCCAGTCTCCAAAGAGAGCGAGCCCTTGACGCTCCCTTCCCCGCTTCATAGTTGACTATCCTGAGAGCACAAAGACATGAGAAGCAGTTTCTATTATTTACGAGGTTTTCAAGGCACACAGGGAATCAAATATTGCGAGGGCTTTCCCTGCTACTGCTCCAGATACACACAGGGAATATCCCCGTGATGTTGGTGAAGTCTCACTGCTCAAACATTTGTGTCAGTGTATCTTAGAGTCGACCTATCATGCTATATTTGAAACATATATTGTAGGGCCATACCTATATAAAGTATACATATTTTTTTTTTTCAAAATACCAAACAAATCCTGCATTTTAGCCATGCCTCATTTCGCTCTATTTGCTCTTTCCAGCCCTGTTTTTGCAGGGGGCTGATTCTGTGAGCTGCAACTGACCACGCCCCCCTGCAGGAGAGGGGAGTTGGCAGTTACTTTGGCATTAGGGCAGGGATATCTAGATACTTTCCAAGGTTTGACATAATGAATTGTGCTGAATTAAGCAAGCAACGATGTTTTCAAATCTGTAATCAAAAAGCTCCTCAAAAACACTATCGAAGCAGTTCCTGCCGTTGGTACGTTAGTTCAAACAGTAACAACGGACTATTTTTCTTAGCGGATGCATGTCAATTTAAATCAATACATACAACTATTTTTTAAATCAATAAAATCATTTTCTAAATCCACAAAAGGATGTTTTTAAGAAATGTAATGTACAAATTCATGTGTCACCTAGAAGACTCTGACAATCATGTTATCTCAATTTTAATTGACCCTGTGAAGAGTTCTACTCGGTTCTCTTCCATGATTTGGAGACATTGGCGCAACAGCCTCTACAAACACTGAGCATGTGTGGCTAGCTGTGATTGGACTGATTTTATGTTTTTTATCTGCTTGTTTTGTATTTTAGCTTTTTAATCTTATTTATTGATGTGTATCTTGTCATTTTGTATGTGATATGGACCTTGAGTCTGAAATAAAGATTGAATTGAATTGATGTGTACATACTTGACATTTCTCATTGTTTGTGGTTTATCTTTCTGCTTTTTTGTTATACTGATTCTGGAAGGTAATGCAAAGAGGTCAGCTGTGAAACAACATCCCTTAAGATGGCAAACAATCAAGGATATTAAAGTGCTTTTGTTTCAGGAACGACCCGTGTCTGCTTACTATGCTCAATTCCGACTGAAAAGGGACATGAACTGAATTTACAAACACAAAAAGTAGGATTACATTTTTTTTACCTAGAATGAAGGTGTGGAAAGATTGTTCAAACGTAATGGATTTGTTGAAGCTGCATAATAATACCATTGCTTCTTTTCACACCACTGTAAACATTCACTATTTCTACAAGCCTTTTTGTAAACAAGGTGTTTTATTAAACAGTTGAGCTCAGTAATTATTGCAGAACAGAGTTGTAGAACAGTTTTATTGATCATACAACGAAAATACTTTTTCAATTGTTAGTTTGAAATGTTTTACAGTTGATTGACTAACTGGACTTGTGGATCGACCTAATTGAGTTAAATTAGTGAGCCTAATATCTACCAACCTCTGCTCCTCATCACTCTTGTTTGCTCCAGGGATGGACAAGCTCTCATCATGCCCATGACAAAGACGCATCACATGTCCACCAGTCAAATAACCTAATATTAACAACAAAAACAACATTGTAATACAAAACAGTCAATACTCTTTGATCATGCAGTTATTCTCTTGACCATGTCTGTATGGGGTTTTCCTCATTGCTTACAGGCTCAACATTTAATAGACACATAAGTCATAATCTGAAAACATTATTAAAACTATAAGTAACTGTCTTATACTGATAGTGCTATTGTTGCTGAGGTGGTGAACTTGCCTACAGCCACGTTGCCTGAAGAGCAGGTGGGCTGGACGTTCCACAGGGTCTGCATGAAGGACGCGTCCACCTGGGCGTGTCCATTGGAGTTAGAGAGGTGCTGCAAGAGAGAAGCGTGTCATTCAGCGCTGATGAGTGGAGAGTGCCGGTAAAGAAGTTGTTTTAGCAAGATGGAAACATGGACCAACAGTGAGATTCAGCCATTGTTGTAACTTATTTTATTTAAGGCGGTAAAAACATTTGTTTATTTGCTTCTTGACAGAAGTTAAGGTTAACATGTGTCATAGGAAATGCTTTTATTTTGAAGTGCAAGTATGTGTCCTGCTCTTGCTTCTTCCTGTTATGATTTTGAAATGAATATGAGTCAAGTGCATTTTCTCCGTCTTCCACCGTTCTTGTTGGAAACTGTAAAATTCATATAAAGTAAACATGTTCAGTTTGGACAAGACTCGCTTGGTTCTTTTACATTACATGACATGTCACTTGTTAGACGCTTTTATCCAAAGGGACTTACATACTCAATCCTGTGGACAATCCCCACAGGAGCAATTTGGGGCGAAGTGTCTCAGGGACACAACAACATGCTGACTGCAGTGGGGTTTGAACCTGTGCTCCCCCTGATCCCAACACCAACGCACTAGCGCCACACGCCTCCGCGTTCTTCGTTCAAAGCTTCTATTACACAACAGCCACACTACACAAAGCAGGGGTAGGGATTTGAAAAAAGATGAAAATAACTTTATGCCCTCTCTCTGTAGAAGCCAAACCGTGTTATAACGCTGTGGGCTCAAACCACTGCTGCATCAGTGTTTCTCAACAAAGCTATGTCCAGATAATACTCTGCAACAACTCCTTCCAGCAGAAACACTTGGAGCCGCTCCCATTTCCCCAGGATTCAGAGGCGAGTGATAGCTCAATAAGATCCTTCAGATTTATCCTGAAAAGTGCTGAAGTGTTAATTGGCAAAAACCTATAAGTGTCTAACATCACATTTCATTCCCCTGAAAATGATCCCATGTATTTTAAATCTGTACAGTATTCCATATATTTCAGTGCAGCCGTCAGTGCACACAGAGGCAGAGGAATACAGGTTGTGTCCCAACCGCCAAGACTATTAACAGTGATGGAGCACAGATTACTTTTGCCTGAATATCTGATGTGTCCCATTCTTCAAAATCTGAGCTTCTGTGAGTAGAAACAGGTGTTTGGGGTTTCCATCGGGGGAGATAAAAGTCTGGAGCTTTGCTTTAATTGGAAATGTTCCTCCATGAAGGGCCAGTGCTGCTCTCTCCTATGCGTGGCCCGTCGCTGTCCCTCCTTCTTTCCATTTCCCTCTCTGCCTCTCCTCTCTCTTAAGTAAGTTAATTGAGGTCGGGTGTGAAGCACTGCATGAGAGAGACAGCATTAACTCTCAGCAGATCACTCAGATGGGTGCATTTCCAGAAAAAAAAATTGTATATTTTTCAAAGAAAGCTGCACAAGAGAGCTTTACAGGTATTCCGATTTGTATTACAGACAGCAGTGGCACGTTTTTTAAGATTTCCCCTTGAATTGCCCTGCCACTCTGAAGAGGCCTGGTGTGAGACGAGTATCAGAGCTAACCGACGGCTATGAAACTTTCTAAAGTGCCTTTTCGAGACAGACAGTGAACCAAAGAAGATAACTCCAGCTATGTGAGGCGTATCATCTCCAAAAACACAACCACTGTTCTCTACACTAGAAGCAATGTCTGCATCTAAACTCTTGCAAGTGTAGAGGCAGACTATTCCGTCTGAGACGCACAAACAAAAAAACAATCTGAACTTTGTGAGATCTGGTAAACAAACCAGACAAAAGTAAAATGAGAGCTGATAGAGGCTATATTTGATGCATCCAGACTGTCTGAAAAACTTTAAATATTCATGAGCCTGAAACCTCTTATCTGGTAATGAGAAACGGAGCAGAGGCCTGCTGATTTAATGAGAATAGCTCGAACTGCAATTAACCCTTCATCTTTCAAAACAGCATCTTCTATCAAGTGTGGGATGGTGAGTTTAAAACAGATGATTCTGTTGATAAAGGTCAGTTATATAAGGCTGCATCTTACTTTTGGGAATGCTTTGGTTCATGGCATCTTAATTAAAAAACTGACCGTAATGTCTCATCATCTGAACTGTTTTCATCAATTTGGTTAATTACACTTTGGAAAAGCAAGCTACAAGTTAAAGGTCACCTATCATGCTATTTTTAGGCAATAGCATAGGTCTCAGATATATAACAATACATAAAAAACATGTCTATGAAGTGTTTTGCTCAAAATACCAAACAGATCACCCATTCTAGCCATGCCTCATATCCCTCTATTTCACTTCCTGTTTCAAAAGTGCTGATTTTATGTATAAAACTTTAAAAAAATAAAAATTGATTAAAAAAAGGAGGGGGCGCAGCTTATGCCTTCTCACGAGGGAGATTCCATTGGCAGATACTGCGGTGATGAAACGCCATATCATGGATTATCAAGGATTATCTCTGAAACAGTATGGAGCTCAAAGGCTTTCTCTCTTGCCGGTTATACCACAAGGTGAGTTCCTTTTTACTTCCTGCTTCTTCACACACATGCTCTCCAGTACAGGTTAGCTCTGAGTGTTAGCGATGCTAATGTAAACACCGACCATATTACGTCCAAAACAGTCGGGCATTGTTTCTGATAGCAACGTTTCTGATAGGGCCGTGGGTCCACATTTCAGATATGACGTCAAATCAACGCAAATCTGGATCAGCTCCGTTGTTCCCCGTTTTTATAGATTTGGGTACGGAGGAAAAGAGACAGGGTGAGTTCCCTGACACACCGGGGGATACATGTTTATGTATAAAAGACATCAAAACGTGCATTTTGCATGATAGGTCCCCTTTAAGGTAAGCTCTGCCTATTTTATAACTGAATGCACGTTTTGATGTCTTTTATACATAAACATGTATCCCCCGGTGTGTCNGATATGGCGTTTCATCACGGCAGTATTTAGTTTAGACGGTAGCTGCCGGGTCCCGCATGAGCTCAGCCCCCTTCTCCTTTTTTTTTTATTTTTTATTTTTTAATAAACCTTTATACCCCAAATCAGCACTTTTGAAACAGGAAGTGAAATAGAGGGATATGAGGCGTGGCTAGAATGGGTGATCTGTTTGGTATTTTGAGCAAAACACTTCATAGACATGTTTTTTATATATTTGTATATATCTGAGACCTATGCTATTGCCTACAAATAGCATGATAGGTGACCTTTAACTTGTACTATATTCTTTACTACATCTCAGAGGTAAATATTATATATACTGCACTAAATGTATCTTATAGCTTTAGTTACTTTGCAGATTCAGATTAATAATACAAAATAAACAATAATTCATAATTAAAATAAACTTTAGTTGCAGATCTCAGATACTGACTGACTGAGTGCATAGGTCAAATATATATATATTTATATAAATAGTGATCACCGCAATAAACCGTATTTAATGTTGTCTTAATGTACATTATTTAATTTCATATTCTGTTCTTGTACATCATCATATTCTATTGACATATTTATAGACTTTTTGCAATATTTCTTATTATATATGTTGCATCTTTGGAGGAGCTCAGGTCGGAAGAATTCCATTGCAATTTCTACACTGTAGCTTTGTGCATACGAGGATAAAACATTTAAAAATTGAACAAAGGAACCCTGTCTTACCCGATGATGGAGCCTCTGTTTCTGGGTCTGGGTCCAGAATCTTGACCCCAGTGGTGACCTCCTCCAGCTCAGGAGTGTGTGTAAGTGTGTGTGACAGCTCAGGAGTGTGTGTAAGTGTGTGTGACAGCTCAGGAGTGTGTGTGTTTGGCAGTGTGGCGGAGTGTGTGTGTGTCTGCTCGGTGGTTGCAGCGCCGCCTGGTCCTGGATCTGCGGCTGACGGAGGTTTCCCCCTCCTCAGTAGCTCCTGAGCTCCAGGGAGGGGCCCCATGCTGAGCCCTCTGCCCAGGAGAGGCAGCAGGTTCTTGGGCAGAGCGGAGGGCAGCATGTCCCCCCTCTGGGAGAGCAGCCGGGCCTTCTGGGTCAGAACCGACTGCAGAAAACCTCCAGTGAGAGAGGTTCTGGATTTAGGGGGGCTGTCCTTCGTGCTTCCTAATGTCACTGATGGAGGCTGGGTGGAGGAGGCGGAGGATTCTTTATCTGGAAAGGAGAGGAGAATAAACATGATTACAAAAATAAACTGGCAAGAGAGACAAGACAAAAAAAAGACTGGGTGGTTCTGTTACCGTCCTGCTGGGCTTATGAGGAGCGTGGTTATCTACCTTTCACAGCCAGACACACACACACACACACACACACACACACACACACACACACACACACTGCAGTATCACTGTCTATGATGAATATAATGCATTTATTATTTAAGTAAACCTTTTCCAGTTATAAACACAATTTTAATGTCATTTTTTGTACTCTCACCAGACTCTTGTTTAAATTAATTTTTTCCATTAGTTTTATTATTATTATTTTATTCTTTACTTGACTTTTTAAAGCATTTTTTCTGGTAGACTATAAAATGACACTTTAGCTCCTTACTCGTCTCCTTTGACCACATTTATTTTGTCCCTCTTTGAAACCACCTCTCAAGCTTTACCCTGTGCTCAGAGTGAGATGTGAAATATAAGTGACAGTAACCCACATTCAGAGCCACAGGTGATCCGGAAAGCGTCCAGCAGACACAGAGAGCGTGACGACGAGGGAACTCTGAGTCATTGATCTAATAACTGAGAGGCTCATTAGTCACAATTAGCAGGGGAACAGACTCTGAATCAGAGGGCGGGGAACATTTACTCCAGATCATTTACTGCAGACCCTCCCGCTGTTAAAACCCTCCAACAATCATAAAGAATAATGTGAGGGAAAGAGCTCTGACTAAAGCTCCGGTCCTCCATCAGAGCTGAAGGCGTTTCACGCTGCGCAGATCCATATCTCCGCATCAATTGGGAGCAAGTCAATGAGAGGGGGGGGGGTGGAGTCACACACACACGGACCACTATCGCCTCGTTTGGATAACATAGCCTACAACTAGAAAATCAAGAGTACCATTATTTTATTTTGTCTAATGTCGTGTGAATATCCCTGCAAATGTTGCGCAACATTGTTAATGATGTTGAAAGGATCTTTTCAACTCTGTTTTGCTTTTAGTATTTAGTATTGGTATTATTATTTATTTGTTTGCATTTATTTAATTTTAAATGTTTTTATTTATTTATTTGTATTTTATTATTTATTTATTTGTTTTAAATATTATTGTTTATTTTTTGGTAGATGTTATTGTCATCCCATCATAGTGTCGTATCCTTGTAGCTTGTATCTCTCGCCTGCTTTTAGTATTTATTATTGTTATTATAACTTTTTTAATTTGAACATTTATTTATATATATTTTTTTGTCAGA
This sequence comes from Notothenia coriiceps, assembly GCF_000735185.1. Taxonomy (NCBI): domain Eukaryota; kingdom Metazoa; phylum Chordata; class Actinopteri; order Perciformes; family Nototheniidae; genus Notothenia; species Notothenia coriiceps. Next base: position 26,883,649 of record NW_011369945.1, read on the forward strand.
TGTTATTGTCATCTCAAATATATATTTTTTAAATGTACTAACGTTTTTTATGCCGTAAAACAAAACATCTAAATCTCTTAATCTTGTGTTAGACCTTATTCCAGAAACACACCAACATTTAAGACTTTAAATAAGACACTTCTCGCCTGTTTTTGAGTCGTTGCTGTCTCACAATCATTTGTCCTTAATTGCTCTCCATTCATTATTCACATCTGCATTCACTGCTTCTTGGTTGTGTTGTTGCACTCTTCCCAATTACCTTAATTACATCGAAGCGGGTCATTGTGTGAATTTGAACCGTCTAAACAAAGATGCGTTATGAGAGGAGACGCATGAAAGCAGAGAGATGGGAGGAATCAGCAGAATTATAATGACTTTTATGGAGTAATATCCAAACACAAGTATCAGTGTTGAGCCTGTGTGTGTGTGTGTGTGTGTGTGTGTGTGTGTGTGTGTGTGTGTGTGTGTGTGTGTGTGTGTGTGTGTGTGTGTGTGTGTGTGTGTGTGTGTGTGTGTGGCTTTGGCCTGCTGAACATATTGCATAATTATCTCCTGTCATGTTTCAGTGTCACGAGTTTCCTCTGCTGCTACCTGAGGACACGCTTCAGATGAATAAATAAGCGCAGATGTTGTGAAGTCCATTAAAACAAACTAATTGTTTACCCCTCTGTTGCAGTGTCAAAGATGAATGATGTGTGTTTAGAGAGGACAGCGTGTGGATGACTCGTGGCATTTTGCAGTTTAGTTTGAAGTAAATGTGTTGTGACATTCAGCGTTTAGATTAATGAGAGAGCTGTCAGACACTCTGAAGCATTAGGAGAGCTGGGAAGTTACTCAGTAGATCTACTCAAGTACTTAAGTACAATTCTGAGGTACTTGTACTTTACATTTGATGCTACTTTGTACTTCTACTCCTCTACAGTTCAGAGGTAAACTGTGTACTTCTCCTCCACTACATGTATTTAACGTCTTTAGTTACTTCACAGATGTGGATGAATGATGTGAAATCTCATCAAGTGTTAAATCAGACTNGATTTCATTTTCATCGCCGTTTGTAGTAGAGTTAGCAGGGTATTTTTATTTTAACTCTCGTCCCAAATTCGTCCCAAAATTATTTTTTATCCTCCCTGACACTATTTTTTTCGGCCCCGGGACGACGGGACGTCCTTAACCTCGAGCCCTGCCGACCATATTACGCCCAAAACAGTCGGGCATTGTTTCTGATAGCAACTTTCTGATAGGGCCGTGGGTCCACATTTCAGATATTACTTCATGTTGACCGATCAGCTCCGTTGTTCCCCCGTTTTTAGAGATTTGGGTACGGAGGAAAAGAGAGAGGGTTTATTTTCCCCGACACACCGGGGACACATATTTTTAAAAGACATAAAAAAGTGCATTTTGCATGATAGGTCTCCTTTAAACACTGCACTGAAGTTTGTGTTGGTATCTATACACTGTGTTGGAAAATACATATTATATTTAAATCCAGTAACTGTTGAATTGACCAACAAACAGCATTAGCAACCTTTTCTGAAATCTTCAATAATTAAATTGCATGTTTTTATTTTGTTAAAGATATTTTAAGATATGTATGACACTAAGTACTGCTACAATTATGGAAGTAAATGAAAGTTTATTTTTGTTTTATTTGATATATTTGAACCGAGAAATCAGCTTGAGTGTCTTCGTTACTTAACCTCTATGGCTCGTTTTTCCTTGTGATGAAAACAACAAATGTTATTTTAAGCTTTTCATTTTCTCCCAGTTGCAGGTAAGCGTCAAAAAATAAATTGTTGAGATATTGGACCTACCAGGTATCTCTCTGTGGACACGCTGACTAGGATCAGGTCGTCTCCGATGCGGACCTTCTCTCCCTCGGATCTCTGCTTGGACGCAGGGTGGATGGTCCACCAGCAGGCCTCTCCTGTTAGCATAAAGACAACAACTTTATTCATATATATATATACACGGTATATATTTGTTTTCAATTAGACAAGATACATACAATTGAGCAGGTGTATTGTCCAACACATTCATATACTTGTTATTTTAGATGGCTACTTGTTCTCTTTTGTAAAAGCGCCTGTCTTTTCTGACTTGCAAGAAAAAAAAGCATAAAACAGCCGTCATCTGAGGAACACTGGATCAGCAAATTGGTTCTGCTGGAAAATGGCTTTAAGAATTCATGTAGTTCAGATGTCAAATGTAGCACTCTAACTTTGTTTTACAGTATTTCTCCCATGGGTTTCAATTCCATCAAGAGGTTACTTGCTGAAATGGCTACGACAGAAATCTATAAAAAAAAAGCAGTAAAAAGAAAATAACTGCAAGTGGACTGTGTAAAGTGCCTGTTAGTCATACTGTACCTATCGAATCTTCTTGTAAGCCGACATCAAATGACAGCTTGTCTGTCAGAGACCTCGATGTTTTCAAACAGGTCAGGTACTAAGGAGTGAGAAATCAGTTAGTGTTAGGTCAAAGGACACTTTATTACGAGCCCAGATTGGTAGACAGCTTTTTCTATACCTTAAATTATTTCTTTTTTTTTCAAAGTAAATAGTTTAGGACTTAAAACCCATTATCAGAGTTAGCTGAAGAGGTGGTTATGTAGACAATAAACTTCACAAACTCAAATGTGTGCAGAACTGTAAAAAGCAAGCTCACAGTCTAGTAATCATGTTTTAAAAAATAAAAATAAATCCGGTTAAACAGCTTTTTCAAGAATTGGAATATTCACGAAAATGGAAATGTACCACGATCAGCCTATCATGATTGTTTTTTTAATTGCAATTCACGATAATCTCGCTAGTCGTAAGTATAAATGAACTGTAGATTACATATTTGTGTGTTTCTTACTTCAGCAGGCGTCACAAGCATTTGTTTTCAGTAACTCTTGTGTTAAATTGTGTTTTTGATACTTACCATATCGCTGAAGGAGTGGCGAAGTAGGATGGCATGACCGTAGAGCAAGGTCCGGTGTCCACCCCCCTGACCCGCCTGCAGGAAAAACACAGGAAATAGATTATTCTCTTATTCTAGCATCCTTCTCCTCTGGACCCTATCAGGTTTGACTTATCGCATCTTTAGTCCACGTTAGTAACCCCATTTCACCTGTACGTCAGATATCAAGTTACAGTAAGACTTTCCACCTGTAAGCTGCAGTTCAAAAAATTATCTTCCACTTTGGACATTCATACCAAGTGCAAGCAGGAAACAGACAAAGAAAGAGGGAGGAAAACACACAAACAATCAAACACGAACGGTGCCGCACTCATCAGACAGCTTGCCCATTCTTGTGACAAACAAGAATAATTGTGATGAATTGTGTCACAATAGAAAGTAAATGTTGGGTTAATAAAAAGAAAAGAGGAAAGAAATATTTGTTTTCTCCACGTCAGGAGATAAAGAAGAAAATTCTACTTACCCTTTTAATCAACTTCTAGCAGCAGGAGAAAAAAGAGGTACCATAAGCAGTGAGATCCAAATAATCTCTGTATCAAAAATTCTTATTAAAAGAATGTATGGACATTCAGTCACAAAGTCCCAGACCTAAATGTTGTCATTATCACATTGGGTATAAGGGGTTATAAACAAACCTTCTATTCTCACAAACTATATATTAAGTTGGCCATTATTATACTTTGTGTTTCTTTTTTCTACAAAGACTTTTTATTATCGAGTTATTGAGTACAAAAAATGTTATCTTTATAAACTTCGTTATGGAGATATTAAACAACTCATATTTGGAGAAGAGATTCCGGCCATATGGCCCGGCCCTAACTTAGTGGGTCTATTCAAACAGATTTGACTGTAATTTTATTTGACAAACAATATTTAAACTTCTCACAGAAACAGCTAGGATTGTGCCAACTAATGTGCCACCCACTGACGTTTATCCAGTTCAATACATGCAGGCTATCCTGTGTCTTTTCCAGTTGTCAGTGTTAGTTTGTGTGTTTGCTTGCGGGGTCACATTTAGTGTGACTTAAAGGGAACTCCCAACTGTCTTCTAAATTTGACACGGAAATGAATCTCTTTTGGCAACCAAGCCTCTCCCAGATGGCTTATATAAGACATACAAAAATGGAAAAAGAATTTGATCAAAAGAAAAATGGGAAGATTATCCGGCAACAGCTGGGAGCGACGGAGGGGTTACACAGAGAGAGAGAGAGAGAGAGAGAGAGAGAGAGAGAGAGAGAGAGAGAGAGCCGGCCTGTATTTCAGGCCTGGTGTCATGCTGACACATCAATGTCAGGAACTGTGACCTTTGCTTTGGTGCCCCTCCAGTTAGTGCTGTATCCTAAACAGCTTACACTGGGAGAGCAGTAGATAAACAAACAAAAACAGAAAGGTTTGTGTTGATTTTTTTGTGTGCATTTAGGGGGGGATTGGGTGTGTTAAGTAAATGGTTATGGAAAGGTTTGGTAAATGTAATTGGCTTACAGGTCTAACATGTGTGAAGTCATGCGGACAGTGCCAGTCATTATATGCATCCTATGTGTCATGACAGACTGCTCAATGGCAACACTTAGCACATTAAGCACATACTGACCTAACAAGTATTTGCATAGGATACTGTTAAAGTTAAAGCAATAAGATGTACAATTTAGCTTTAAATAGGCCTTATCAGTTGTGAACAGTTGTGCATGGCTTTGCTTGTAAGCGGAGCCCCTATCATTGGCATTAAACCGTGCTATATGGAGAAAACTTCGCCACCAGAAGACAGGTAACTGTAAACATCTTAGCAACAGTAAATGAGAATTTAATGACTTTTAACGACTGTCCACATAACTGCCAAACCAAAAATAGGTATAACAGTCTAATAATCTTTCTGTTCACTTCAAATACATCATTCAAGGTAGCTGGAAACATACTAGGAGCCTTAAACATCAAGTTCAAGCAAACACTCTTTAAAACCCTTTTCATTTCAGGGCTGTTAAATGAAGCTAGCTTACAGACAACTGGTGTAACATAGCCAACGTCCAGACATGATAGTACTAAGCAAGTCATGAGTTAGGCTAAGTGACCAACAACATTACTGTATGCGCCATTTTTGATACATCCATGGCTGGAGCTTACCTTAAAAGTCGTTTTAATTTTTCACGCCTGCTATTACCGTTAACTTTTCTTAACTACACTTCACTCACCAAAGTTACGTTAGTGGTTCTGTTGGACATTTAAATCAACGGCTATCTGTGACCTCATCACGTAAAAACGTCGTCACCTGATTTGAAATGTACCTCTCGCGGTTGACGATGCATTCAAGTTGTATCGGAATAATCGGGAAATTGTATAAAAGAGGCGGAACAACATAAAAAGTATATCTGCAGTCTCACACACTTTTGGAATTAAAGTACTAGTATTTAACCATGACATTTTCCTTAACAAATAAGTTTGCCACCTACGCTTTGAGGCCGTAACATGTGTGTTGATATCCTTTAGTAATGTTAGCGCCTGAAGATAAACAAACTTTTTGGCACACGGAAGGCCGAGCTAAAATGTATATTACGCGGAAAACGGCGGACGAAAGAAGACTAAACTTTGGGTTAATAGTAAGAAACGTTTTACTTTTTAATTCTGTACTATTGCATAATTATGCTTTTTTTGCTCAAATGTCAGGATGTTACCACTGCTGTCCATCTACAGTAGCCTTCAGTGATTCTAGATCAGGTGGAAACGTTTGTTATCAAATACATACAGTGGATAAATATCTTTGGGTTATAGTCAATTGTAGCAAAACTACCAAAGCAATCACATTTACAGTAGGTCTAATACACTCACACAAAAATGTAGTTTATACTTTATGAAACACTTAACTAGTTCTAAACGATTGTCAATCATTGATTTATTTTTTCGGTTATTCATTTAGAAACTGTGTTATGGGCCGGTGTAAAATTAAAACATATGGATGATTTTGCTGGCTGTGTATTAATACCTGATATTGAGCCAATATCCTGAACACTGCCTGCTTGGTGTTATAATAATAAAACAGAGTGTGTGCTTTCTCGTAGCTTAAGCCTTACACAGCCATTATACTATAGCATGACTAAGTAATTAACTTAAATGTTCACTTCATATAAATCGCTTGTCTTATATGGAACAGCCTGAGGATAGGAAATAGCACACTAATCACTTTTTCAATGCTGTCATGAAGGGATTAATGCCAAACTCATTTGCTAAGTACCATCTGATATATCGATTCTAATGTACATAAGCACTGCCCTGTCCTTCAAACTATTTGGGTAATGAGAGAGTAATTGTGCTTCATGTGCTTTATTATTTACTTTATACCAGTCCATCAAAAAATATGATGTACACTGTGATGTGTATTATGTGAAAGTTAAGAGAAGAAAAACACAAGTTGAGGATGTAAAGAAAAATAGATTAAAACTGAAGTGCGACTTGAATAAACCTCGAATTATATATAAACAGCTTTGCTCAAAAAAAGTGAAACAATCAGGACATTAACTTGTTTAAAATCCCTTAATATTAATTGATGTTAGAGAACAAACCCAGAGAAAACAGTGCAGCACACCAAAACCACAAGAGTGAGTTTTTTCTGCCAACGTGTGGGTTTTCAGATCCTTCAACTTAAATTCAGTAAATTAGATAAATAAGGGAGCTCACCACTACCTTTGGTAAGCAACATGTATGCATGTATCTTTTAACAGCTCAAATACTGTAAGCTGCATACTAAAACTTGAATCTTATTGCATTGGAAGCAAAAAAATAATAAGGATGAATAGCTTAAGCAAATGAAAAGCCAGCACTTTCAAATTAAAGTGCTTACACACTTTACACAGAGCAGTCTTCAGAGACCAGGCAAAACATTTGACTCCTGTGTACAACGTGAGAGCACCAACGGATGTCTATTTCAAGATTGCCATCATTTTAAGTTTGGAGATATCTGTGACGAGCCAATTGATTGTGTCTCGCACTCTGGCCCAGAAGTTATGCTAAAAGGAAAGTAATTTACAATCCAGAAGAAGTACACAGAAATAAATGTGTTTTAATATCCATCTTCACAATATGTGCTGAGGTGGAAAAAATGAAATGTACCACCATTAGCTTAATATCTCCTAACACTGCAGTACCTGCCACCGCAGTTTAAACTAAATGCAGTTCCAGCTATAAATGAACATTTTATGGCAATCGAGAAATGGTCGTCACTTTAAATGAAAGTGCCGGAAATTCAACCCTTTCGTTTGGCAGTCTGTCATGCACCCTGACAACGTGATGGATGAACAAACTGATGGACCTACCCATTTTTCATGGTCAGCACTCTAGTAACAAAAAAATACAAATGAAAATAACTTGTTATCGGGTTGCATGGCAGTCAATTACGCAAATGTGAGAGCAACAATGGAGAGAAATGGGCCGTTGCAGTGGAAAGGATAGTGGATGCTGATTTATTAGCCTTACCAGCAGATTGTGTATTCTGGCCAACATCATGTTGTCTTGCCAAACAAGGCCAGCCAACAATGTTGCATTGTTAAGCACAAAACAAATCTGCTACCCAGGCTAATAACAACGTAGGCCTGATTCACCAGTAGGGACGACCCAAGCGGTACACACAAAATAAGACACTTAAAGAACCATTTGTGCCAGAAAGCGACATGAAGGAAGAGTGGTAGCATGCAGCACAACACACAATTTTGGCTAGCTTGCATTCATATTTAGGATTTGATACTTAATCTTCAAAATATCATGTTGTGTTGTGCTCAGGTTTCTCTGATTGCTGCAGCTGTCTGGCACAATGACTAATGCAAACAGTGTTGTCATCTCTGTTCCTATTTAGTAGCAAAACATATTAAATAGGCTCATCAATTTGGGAACTTCCCGAAAAATACACACTTTGTTATTAATAGGGGAAAAAAAGATCACTATAAAGAATTGTCTTGTATATCGTGGTTTGTTGTTCCAAATTAAATGCTGGGATGTAAATTAAAATATAGCACTGTTTTCTCTTTGCTTTTCCCAAAACATTAGCATTTCATCCAAACGTGTGATGCCATCCCTTCCCATGTCTTTACCCCTTCTCTGGATCGAGGATGGGTGGGTGATGAGATTAAACGACACGTGAAATGACTTTGTTTGAGCGCAGCATCATGAAAGAATATGAACATACGACGGGGGTTAACAGACTGAATGTAGACCAGCAAGCTTCATTGCCCGTCGATGAAAACTCCATGGCACCACAGAGCCCGATCAAAGATTACTTACCGTTTCTAATAAACATGCCAAGTGAGATGGAGTGGAGCCGGAGGACTGTTAAGTGTAAATCAAGAGGAGAAAGGAGGCTGTGGATGCAGAAGTGCACTAACAGATCATTGCCCTCCTTTCTTTGACCCCTGACGGCCTTTCATTATCATTGCCTTCTGAACAGGAGAGTGTTACAGAGAATGAAAAGAGACAGTTTCTATTTAGAATTCAATATCAGTTCTTGGTGTTGAAGTAGTTCAGAGTATTGCTAGATTGGGTCCGTCTGCTTTGCCTTTGGGATTTAATCCAACCAACCATCAAAGTAAAATGCCCGAAAAGTAGTAACATTTAGTCTATGCATAAATAATCACACTGTCATATTTTATACAAACATCTTTTTCTGTCTAAACATGTTCTCACACATCTGATCATCAGCATCTGATGTGACATTTTCATTAGGTGCTTTTCTCACTATGGGAAAGTAGGTCATCAAATACGGCCAAACCTGAAATCCTGAAAACCTGACAGCATTTGAATGCATCATTTTGGGGACAATAGAAAAACGACCGGGGCTGGACTTGGTTGTGATAAAGTGGCTTCAAAAGGTCTCTGAAGTATTTCCAATCAGGTCAGTTTACAGTATTTGAACTGAGACCACTATGAACAGATTTGGTGCATTTGTATTTCCAGTACTATGACGCTTTAACAGGCAGTGGATTTCTTTTCAAGTTTACACAGTAAATATCCTAGTATGTCAACTGGAAAACAGATAATTATTCGTTTACACTCACTCAGACCACAGTGCATATAAAAAGCAGAAATAAATTATGAGACTTGCTCACTGAAACCTAAAAAAATAACTCACGGGTATTTTCGACCAAGTGCTACTGATAGACTACAGATTTATTTGTGTACGTGTTTGTGTATGTAAGTGTACAGTGTGTTGTGTAAGATCGATATCAGACGATGGTAGTACTCACCCCTTCACTGTTCGGCCCAGTCTTAGCCAGCATCTCCTGCAGAGCCCGCACCGACAGGGCCTGCTCCAACACAAAGTTACACACACACAGGTCTGGAGGAACATACTGCGGGGGGGAAGGAAGAAAGGAGAGAGGGGGGGAGGGAAGGAAACATTAGTTGAAGAGGCATTGACGGTGGCAGTTTTTTCATAAGAAACAGACTCCACTCCTGGATACATAATCAATGTGCCAGGAGTTTCTATTCTCCAGACTGTTTTGTTTCTCTTTTATGTTCCCAGTATAGCCTCAAGCATTTGTTACTGCAACCAACATTCCTGATCCTCAGAGCTCAGATTTATTGACATGTCATACATAACAGGAAACTTGAGGCAAACTTGATATGCTTTTCAAATGTTAAAGAACTCTTAGCTGCATCATTTTTAGAAATATATCAATTCATTTGTAATGCTTATTGACACTGTAAAAGTCGTCACACATGGTATCCATTTAGTTTGATGGACTGTAACGTGCAGGCTGTGACTTAAATAAAAATGCAGTGGCAATCTAAAGAGGCTCTAAACAGATGCTTGTCATGACACGTCAAATTGATTTATATTCAAACAGTTTTGGAAACAAACTTTTGACAACAACGGAAAAATATTTAGAATCTAATTTAACAAAACTGGCTGAGGTTGTGGGAAACATTGCCTTTAATTTTGGTGCCGATATAGACATTTTTCTACCTTTTATAGCTCATGTACGCTGGGATCTGTCTGAAAATTTCACTTTCATTCTGGTCAAATTAATGCTAGATATACAAATTCTTATTCATTTGTTTCTATTAATCTTCATGCATCTTAAAGAAATTAAACTCAATTGATCTGATAACAGAAATATGCAGTTCTGATATTTCCACAGCAGTAATTGGCTTCTAAATTAGTTGCAGGCACTGATCTGAGACCAGAGACAAACTGAATTACTACTCAGTGAGGAATAGTGCTTGTAAATTATTCTGATGATTTGCAACTTTCTTTGCAATCCCAGTGTGTTGCTAAAGAGTGACTGGGGATTATAAGGAGGGGTGTCAAAAGGTGTACAGCATGCAGGTGCAATGACCAATTATTATGTAGGCTAGTGTTTATTCCTCAGCACAATGTGTTTTGTTTCATGCTTTAGATTTCTCTTCATCATCCTATTTAGTTTATAAACTTTAAATACATGCTGCCAGAAAAGTCCAGTCAAAGTGCAAATGCAAAACAAGGCAATTGAATAATGGAAATGGAGCATTTGAGATTACATAAAATATGTAAATAACACTTGAATCTACTTGTCAAAGTATGAAAAACGTATTTACCTTGTGATGTGCTAGATGGCACTGTTGATTCACATTATACTGACATGACATGTAATCAGTTCCTATCCCTACTCTCATTTGCTTCTATATTACTATTTTTATTAATTACACTAATCTTTCACAACAATAGCCAGCTTTACGCAACATGCTATCCATCTGTCCCCAACACAGAAGTGATTTAAAGGTGTTTGGCACTTGCCCTGACTCAGTATTACACCCGGCTGACCCCTGACCTCTGCAGTGAAGTGAGAAATGTGAGCAGAGGGGAGGGCTGCTGGGTGATAATGAGGATGGCGCTGCTCTGTAACTCAACGCAAACATGCATGGAACCTCCAACACCGCTTTGCAGTGTCCAGATCTGTGAGCCTGCACTGCACACAAATGTTTTCTACTCAGATAATCATAATTTAATTACATTTACAACCACAAAAGAGGTTTCCAATGTCAACAAATCTAAGACAAAGTGTAGAAAAATACATTTTTCATAGGCAAGCTAGCCCAATATTTAGTCATCTCTCCACAAAACTTAAAACTGGGTTATTTGAAAATGTTCTTTTGCAAGAAGCTGCAACATGACATGACACACCTGTGGTGTCATAAGAGCTTTCACAGTGATAACTCGCAACCCGCTACAGATCTGACACGCTTATGAATTATTCACCGCCCGCCAATATCCCAATTATCATACTTCTTCCTGATGGGCAGACACGCTGAACATTCTCGCTTGTCTGGGAACAGAAGAGTCTCAACGGTCGCAGCGACCTTTACTACAGGGAGTTTAAGACAATAATATCAGCCGTGAAAATGAGCAAAGTGATCCTTCAGAAGATCAAGCAGTATTTAATAATCCAGAGTCTTGCATCATGTGAGTTAGTGAAAATAGATTACTAGTGTTGTAAATCCCATTAACCTCTTCTTGTTCCCAAACTAAAGCATGCAATATAATATGAGCCCTTTTTTTAATGTTAGAGTTAAAGGATATAATTATTGTGAAAATTATGAATAAAGAATGCTGGTGTATACAAGTCTGGCATAAATCTTCTGTCAGAAAGATTGCGGCAATCCAGGGGGTGTAGATATCCAAACTGTATTTGTTCACAGGAGTTATGGTATTACAGGATGTTCGTTTGTTATGTTGTGTTGTGTTGTGTTGTGGTTATAGTTTCATACACGCTCAACACGGAACACACAACGACCCGTTCACTCGCTGAAAGTCTGTTTATGACCGGTCGCGCGCTGTGTGAGGGGTGCGTCGGGTAACTATCTCTGGATTGTCTGGGGGGCGTCCCAAAGCAGGGAAGTTTGCACAATTATGATCCTTTGGGTTATTTCATTAAATGTATTGACATTAGACACCTCAAAAGTTCAAAAGCAGAACAATTATAATCTGCGCAAAAACAATAGCCTTCCTCACACTTCATGCTAGGACACCAATTATTCATTTGTGTGTACTGTACTTATGTGTTATACTGCATACACTGGCATTAATGTGAACTTCCTATACGTTAAAGGAAGAGGATTCATTTTATTCTAAGATTGTATTTTCCCTCCTGAATATTCACATTTTTGAATAAGAGGTGCCGCGGGCTACAGGGTGTCCGCGGGGTCTTAAAAAGTATTAAACGGCATCTTCGAAGGTATTACATTTTGTAGCTTGTTTTCAATAAGTATATAAATTGTCCAAAGAGGTTGTATTCTACAGTGTGCCTGAATGTAATCATTGCGTAGGTCTGTAGTGTGATTCTGTGTAGTTTATTTATGGCATCCCGTTGGATTTGACGTCATCTGAAGGACATCGCACGCTCACTGTTTGATAGCGCGCGAAGGTCCGTTTACGCCGGTTGTCAAACAACATCGTTATGGGGAAATGCAAGTTTGCGTCCAAATGGTTGGAAGATAAGGAGGAAGGACAATCAATACTGTAGTAAATGTGTCGCCAATGTAACCGGTTAAAACTTGAAGTGGCGATGAGGTCTTAAAATGTATGGAAAGGGTCTTAAAAAAAGGTCTTAAAAGGGATTACATTTGACTTCAGGATTCCTGCATATAGTACCCTGCTACTAATGGTTTGACTTTGAATATGGAGACAATAAAATCAATATATGGAGCAACTGAGAAAATGGCCTCAGATCTCTTCTTTAAATCAGATCCAATTCACTAATGCTTCAATTTGTCTGCTCTTGGTTGATTGCACTTATTGTAAGTCGCTGAAAGCATCAGCTTAATGAAATGTAATGATCACATTCACTCTGGCCTTATTTCTCCCTCGCAGCAGCAGCAGGAAGGCAGGATTCGAAAGAGTCAGTCTGGGAAATGAGGTGTCAACACCTGAGATCCGCCAGCAGATGACAGCCCCTCCCATCCTGCCGACCTCCCCTCCCCCTTTACACTCCCACATTTCACACCTAAGGAGGCCTGGAGCATTGTCACCGGTACCCAAGGTGAGAGGAGACAGGTGTGTGTGATGCGCTGCCTACAACTACACAAGTGTTCCCCTCCGACTCAACAACTGTTCCAGGATCAGCAGAAATGACTCCCCAAGTCTTTCTGCTCAGTGGCTAAATTAAATCAGGCTTTACACGATATGCACAGCTCAAAAACATCCTGGCATTAGAGGGTTTCATTTGTGATCATGTGATTATCGCTCGTTAAGTGTTGAGCCGAAAATAAAACATCATTTGTTTACATATGTAAGATGCATTTAGTATCCCACGTAGATCCGCGCTACTGACTGACAGCATCACTGCAAATGTTGTGACTAATGGTGCAAGCAACAATTGTGTTTCTATTAAGAGGCATATTCTCCAGAGCCAACACGATCTGCTTCATTTCAACGTGTCATTTTTTGTAATGACCATGCAGTAAGTGTTGTCGAAGGGAAAATTAATGAGACGTGTAACAGATTACTGACAGCTCTGTTACAACGCCACAGGCAGCTAAATGCTAATTTTGAAAAACTCTTAAAGGAAACTTCTCTATTTTAAAACAATAGTGGTCAAAAACATAGACTAGGGTGCACCGGTGCAGAAACAAGTAAATGATACATAACCGACCCCTGTCATGTTTTAGCGTTTCTGGCCAAGCTGGAACTGAACCTGGATCACTGAAATGGTTGTTTTGTTTTGATCAAAGTAGCTTTATTTTTGCACCATAGGTCTCTCTACTTCTTCCCTATTCTTTGACAGAAAAGCTCATCTCATTAAGAGTAGGTGGAAGTTTATAAAACTTTAAACCTGGAAACAAGTTAGCATTTCTTGCACTTTTGGTTATCTCGCCTTGAAGTCATTGCGGTTTTTTTAATAGATTTTTGGATGCATAAAAAAAAGGTCTGTGGTTGACAAAAGCTTAAGAGATTTGAAGGTTTTGTTTTACGAGATAAATACATCTGTAAATACCCTACTTGTGAAATGTGAGGCTCGTACATGTCCTAGAAAAGGCGCTTGCTTACTAGTTGTGCTAACGAGTGGTTATATGAGATTACTAAATGTCATCACGCCAAACACGAAAACTCACCTACGTAGCGAAGTCATGCAAACAAGGTTTAAAGGTCCCCTATTATACATTTTTTCATCAATATATTATAGGTCTCAGATATATACAAACATGTCTCTGAAGTGTTTGGCTCCAAACACCAAACAGATAATTGCAGCATTACCCATAATCCCCTCTGTTTCAGCCCTGTTTCAAAAGTGCTGATTCTCTGTCTGTTACTTTAGATGAAAAATAAGGAGCCCCTCCCCACGCCCCTCTGAGAGCGATTTGGTTAAAAAGAACTCAATGGTGCTCTAGGAGGAGATTCAGGTGATAAGGGGGGGGGTGCTACCTTGGTTGGTGATTGGCTAATGGTTACACAAGCCAACAAGCCAAAACATCGTTATGACATCATAAAGTGGCCAAAATCGGATCAGCTCATTTTCAGACAGGTTTTTATAGAAATGGATCAGGACAAAAAGAGAGAGAATCTTTGTTCCTGAAACTTTCAGAATCTCTTTACACAGAGGGGACACATGCTGATGTAGAAGAGGCATGAACAAGTGGATTTTGTATAATAGGTGACCTTTAATTAATTTTTTTTGCATGAAAATGGTGGTTAGTTTCATCAAAAGTAATTTCCGAAACAGATTTCTCAAGTACTGCATCAGGTTAAAGGTCATGCATTGCTGTGTAGCTGCTATAGCTGCTTGTTTCATCCCAAACTGCTACAGACGTCCTATTTTCTCCTAATATCCAAAGCACAAAATGGGGCCATTTGCAATCCTCACCTTAGCTTCTGAAGTGGATTCCAGATAACACACACGGTTTCCCAGTCCCTCGGCAGCCAGGCAAAACTTGCGATGCTCCTTCTGGATGGTGGCCACACACTGGAGCACCACCTCATCATCCTGCCAGAGGAAAGAGAGGCGTTAGAGACAAACATGTTGTGACAGTGACCTAAACAAGATGGGGCAAGATAGAAACATATCTAGATTGGCTCAGTTTTGTTGCCTCTCATGCAAGCCTCACTTTAAGTTTTCAAATTGACACGTAGATATACATTTTATCAGTGCGGCTGTGGCTCAGTGGATAGAGTGCTGGACTTTGAATCAGGGGGTAGCAAGTTTGAGTCCCACTGCAGTCAGCATGTCGTTGTGTCCCTGAGACACTTCACCCCAAATTGCTCCTGTGGGGATTGTCCACAGTACTGAATGTATGTAATGTATGACATGTAATGCTGCACGTGAGGCTTTCTGATTAAAAGAGGCATTCAAAAAACAACTTATGGTATAGAATGGAGGCTGATCCATTTCAACAAAAAAAGTCTAGCGTTGAAACACATTTCTTTTAATCTTATATAATATAAAAAGTCCTTTATCCATAATAATTTGTCATGTGTTGGTTAAGAACATCTGTGCATTGTCAATGGGGTAAAATGAAGTATCTTGTTGTCAACTTTGAAGAGAAAACCAATTCAGCAGTAGAAACGAAAAGAACAAACCCTATATAGATCAGCAGCATTGAGGAATATCATTTCTAAACCTGTTACTCAGTCTTTGTTATCTCCGTGGGAGAGAGGAAACCCTCGATTCAAATCATCCAATAAACCAACATCTGTATCTGTCAGGGTCGAGAGGGTCGGCTCTATTTGGCAACACAGATATCGATGTGTTGTGTGTGTGTGTGTGTGTGTGTGTGTGTGTGTGTGTGTGTGTGTGTGTGTGTGTGTGTGTGTGTGTGTGTGTGTGTGTGTGTGTGTGTGTGTGTGTGTGTGTGTGTGTGTGTGTGTGTCTCCCCTGCCAGCTACCGTCCCACACTAATCTGAGCTGATGGTTGCCATGGTTCTGGCTCCCACCGCCTTCACAGCAGTATTAATTCAATAGATTTAGATACAGGCTGCAGAGAAACCAGGAGGGAGATAACAGAGCCTGACAGCATTTCAAAACAATGGCACTCTGGAACCAAAACTAGAAGACGTAATGTGATACTGATAGAAAATAAAAGTCACCCTGCATGGTCAGAATATTGTGTGAAGAAAAGCATAATATGAAGGATTTTTTTCTGGGGTGTTTTTAATACTGCAGACGTTTTTTTAAACTTCATTTGAAAGCATACAGTCTCCTGTTACGAACGATAAATGAGAGCATTTGTAATTTCACACTGCTGTAGAGATGGAAATGAAATGAAAACAAAGAGAAAAGGGTGTCTTGCAAAATCCAGAACAATTTTCCGATTTCTCGTCTCTTCCGGCATATGCAAAAGTTCAAACAGACATTGTAAGAAGCCTAAACATAATCTCTTTTTGGTTTGTATTTAGAGTGAACATTACAATCATGCATTGGAAGCATCACTAATTAGATTTAATAGATACTGTAAGATCAGACAGTCTTCTTCCTGAACAGTAAAACACATTCATTTCACAAACAGAGCAGTAAGAAGAATTTTTTTTAAATGAATTTATTTTCTTATCTTATAACATGTCTTTCCCTTAGTAAAACAAAATAAAGGAACAATAATATATTGTACAAATTAAGTCATTCCTACTTCAGAGATGTGATCGATATTATTCCACAGAAACACTTAGCTCTGTAACTGAAATTGACAAAAAGCTACATTATGTTGAAAGGGGATTTATACAGCAGCTAATTAGTGCAGAAGCTCATTAAAGCATATCCACAAAAAGGCAGTATTGACAACCTCACAAAATAAAATCTGTCTTCAAGCACTTTCAATACTGACGCACAGTGGAGGTAAATGTCACAGGGAAGTGAAAGAGAGCCGATTTGGCACCAAAAGTCCCCGACCATCAGCGTTTTAAATACCCAGAATCCAACTCTGGGCTTCAGGGAGGTAATTACAGAAAGCAGAAAGCATCAATGTTGGCTCAGAGACACCGCTGCAGCTCTCCTGGTAGAGTTGTGATGGAGGAAACACAGCTTGTTGTCTCAGTCTGACAGACGGAGACACTCAATATCTCCACGGGTTGACCGAAGACTTGTCACCTCTTTAAAATCGAGTAAATGCACCTCTTTCTTTTCAGATGTTTGGAATTGTGGTGGCCTTAGGAAACCAGCGGGGCCTGGCACCGTTAGTGTTGTGCTTCATCTACGAGTGTGTGTCTTTTTAAAGGCTTATGAATGTGCCAACAGGCTGGGTCAGATTACTTTAAAAAATAGTCAGTCAGTAATCAAGTACGTAGAAATTACATTCAATAAGAAAATACGTATTTAAATACTTTTGGATTTCTTTAATATCCAAGAAAAATAGTGCACTTTTATAGAAAGAAGTGGACGCGACCGAAGTTACACAAATATATTTTTCTTGAACATGTCAAAAACAAACTGTACCTATATGTACCATATCTGTATCTACCATAATTAATCAAATAAAAAGGCTATAAATATCAAATCATCTTAAGATCTCAACTTGTTTTGTCACCATGAACACAACTGGCTAACAGAGTTGCAAATCACTTTGATATACAGTAAGAGATATCGGGCATTTATAATTAGTCAAATCAAACGATCAGGATTTCATAAAAAACATGTTTTAGAATTGAATAATTACGAAATTGTTATACTAATGTAATGATAGCGTTTACTGTCAGAAAAATCTTCAGCAGCAGTTAGATCTAGCTTTTAAAACCAGGCAGCAACATATGTTCATCAATACTTGAGTTGTATAGAAATAAGCAACATTTAAATGTCTGAGACACAATTATAATTTCACTTTGATAGTGCAGCTCCAGAACCAGAAGTGGTCAGGGTTGCACTGGGATTTAAAAAGCTTCATAGACAGGATGCCATCCAGTCATCCGAGTAGAAAGGATGATAACGCCAACATCGCTCTAAATAAAAACAACCACCAGAGACACTGTTTATGGGGAGGGTTTAAGACCAAGAAACCTACAAAGTGGCGTTCTCTCATAAAAATCCAATCGCTATGATTGAATCTCAACAACTAATGAAGTAGCCATGTGTTTTCACAGCCAGGACACTTTCTTAAGACGCTTTCTGTCCCTCTCTACACCCCTGACTTGATCTTTAGCCAGAGAATCCGAGGCAAAGTGATCCACGCGGCAGCAGTGTGACCATCTGCTGAACAGCTAAAGAGCAGCATCAGTCCTATGTATAGGGCCCTGGGTGGCTGCTTCCCCCAGCTTCCAAGGGGAGAGCGGGAACTTGACCCTGCCCTCTCCCAACCCGACCCCACCCGTCCTCACTAACCCTCGATATCCCTCTGGATCCTGAGGGTACGACACCTCTCAATCAAACAAAAGAGTCTGGTTTAAGCTAAAAGATTGAATGTCCACTTGCACCATCGATTGGGGGTCTCCACCTGCCCTTTAACCTTTCCCCAGTCCTCTCTTGCCTTCTTGTTTTCTTCCTCTACGTTCAATAAGCAGCCGGTGTCCCCTTACAGACAGCGACAGGTGTGTGTGTGTGTGTGTGTGTGTGTGTGTGCGTGCGTGCGTGCGTGCGTGCATGCGTGTGTGTGTGTGTATCCACCAGCGGAAACCCGAGAGCCACAGATGCTCTGGCGTGCCAAATAAACTCCCACAACTCACCCGCTGCTCCCACCAATGTGAACTTGAGAAAAGGTGAATCTGTTCAATCCCTCAGCGCTCCTATTTTCACACGCATGCTTTGCACATGCTCAGTGAAAAATCAACAGGCAGACCTTTTCAGAAGGGGAAAATGGGGGGCAGTGGGTTGAAAACTGAAGGGGTTTAAGAAAATACCAAGGTGTTTGGCCTCCTTGTTCACACTGCAGCGCTGTGCAGTCTGTCTGAGTTGCTCTGACTGCACT
This sequence comes from Notothenia coriiceps, assembly GCF_000735185.1. Taxonomy (NCBI): domain Eukaryota; kingdom Metazoa; phylum Chordata; class Actinopteri; order Perciformes; family Nototheniidae; genus Notothenia; species Notothenia coriiceps. The sequence continues at coordinate 26,902,447 of NW_011369945.1, forward strand.
GGAGTCGTGTTTCTCATAAATGTCAGGCAGGGTGCTAAGTGCAGCTTTAGCAACGTGTTTTTACTAAAGCTTAGCTCACAACATGGAGATCAAAGTAGATACAGTGTAGATGTGTGAGGACTACAGACTGATAATCCGTATAAAAGGCTGATGTTGGTGCCTGCATCAGAGCGTGAATGATACAAGTGAGATTTAAAATGTTAAATATGAAAAACAAGAATGTATACAGAGCGTCTATCCCAGAATTCTGAAATAAACTAACCCATATCTCTGCACTAATGAACACCTGACGATAAATAATGAAGCTGTTGTTCCAATCCAAACCCTGAGGTGTGTTACATTTTGAAACCTTGTAGAGCGGAAAAAACAAGACTGAAAAATGATTAAAAGGCAGTGACGGTGAGGAAAAAGATAGGACTTGAAGCCACAACAAAAAACTGAGAGAGAAAGAGAGACAGAGACAGACTGGAACGTTGGCTTTTTAGCAATTTGACATTTTAGTTCTGCTGTCGTGTTCTCTACCGTTAAAGATCCACGGTTAGTCACTGCAGTCAGCCACACTGGTTGCACCTCAAGCAACCTCCTACCTCTCAAACACACACCGGGTGACAACAAATCTCTATTTACAGGCTGGGTAATTTAGCAATATTGTCTGTCTCCATAATTGAGTTTCGCTCGATAGCTCACAAGAAAGAACAAAGGGTACAAGATTGCTAACGTGCAGGTCTCCCAAGCCGTTTCACTGCCAGATCAATTTCATTTTTCCGTAATACTAAATCCATATTCATTTTGATGATAGCATTTCCTATTTTCGAATGGAAGACAGTGGACATTGAGTCTATTTGTTCCAGTTAGTCTTTTGGAAAATAGAAGGATTCAGTATATGAATAAATTCCATGGACACATGTGACCTTTAGAGGTGTTTTTCTAGATTAAAGGCAACGACTATTTAGATGCAGTGAAGTCTACTAAAAAGGCATGACAAGCAAAAGATCAATATTCAACGATCAGGATCAGTGTTTGTAGACGTCGAAACCTTGTAAGAAAAACTGTCTTACCAGAAGTAGCTTCTAACAATTATTCCTAGTAACCTTTTTCTTTTAGTCCTACATTAAATGTCAGAGAGAACATCCTTTCACCTCAAAGGTTATACTTGTATAAATATCGCACCAGCAGCAGTTCCTTTTGGCTTCGCTTTCACTTCTTCTTCTACAGAAGACAGACTCCTCTTAGTCATATCTGATTCATAAAGTGTTTAAATCAATGAGGTGTAGTCTCTTATCCAAACAGCCACTCAGCTTCAGAGTACTCGCAGGATGAAGTCAATGTGGAGCTTCATTCTTTACTTCCTCAGCATCAAACCTTTCTGTGTAAATTATAACCATAATCTTTATAAAACACTGAAATACTTAAACTACAAATGACATTATGTGTGTTTTTTTCCAAATGCAGATGAAACTCATGTTTGTCTTGTAACTTACTTGTCCCACAAGTTGTGGAGCTGCCTGACCTTAGACCAGTTTGATTTAGGTCTAGCTTTCATATTTCACCAGATAGATTTAGTAAAAGTCGGCCAATGACATTCAAGATAAATGTCTCGATTGACAAGGACAGATTTGTCAGACAATAGTTGGACCTTAAAATGTTTCCATGGCTTTACTTTTAAAACGTATTTGTCTTCATTCTATGCCAATGTATTTTGTTAATATCTATAATGATTGCCATAGTATTTCAAACATGTCTTGACCTCCAAGCAAAGCATCACAACAGCAGGTGATCATAGCTGTCATAAAGCACAACAAATCTTTATAAAATAAAATGTCTTCAAAGAGTAGAAATCTTTCTTACCTCAGGATTCACACAGATGTGTCATTGCAGTTGCATTTAACATGAAGTCAACATTGTCCCACCTAGTATGAATGCAGAATGTAATATGCAACTGTGTGCATGTCCCCGACGACATTATGGTCAAAATGAATTATGCACTTCACATTTGAGCTCCATATAGGAGGAAAAAAGTAAATAAAATCCTTCAGGTTTTGTCCCGCAGTATGCTTGCCATGGACCCCAGGATTGATATGGTGTTCCTATAACAAATTGGACTTCCTTGGCTTAGTTTGTATGCATATTGCTTTGGAGAAGCTTCAAAAAATAGAGGTCTCCCCAAGCGTGGAAAGCACCTTAGCATAAGGAAGTACGGAAATAATGTTGGCCTCCGGTCAGGGACGAAGCCTCTGAAGTCCATCATCCTGCCTGATGACACAGAGCGGACACTGGGAAGACGCAGTGAGGTGTGAAGAGGTGGACAGGATTGTGTATGTGAGGTGAGGGAGAGGAAAGGAAGTGCAGGGCAGTTGAAGTGAAACAGTCACCTGAACTTAACCCCCCTCAGCTCATCTGTTTTTACCCTCCATTCTGTCATATCTGCGAGTATCAAAGTCGATGCAAACTTTAGATTATTTGAGATTTCACACCACAAAAGACCCAGAGGACAGAGACGGGATAAGGAGAGCACTTTTTCTTTGAAATACACTTCCCAGACTTTCATTCCTGAGACAGACCGAATGGCTATGGGTCAATAAGAGGACGCGACACAAGATAAATTCAATGAGCGTTTAAGTGTTTTGCGATACATCAGCGGCGGTGTGTGACAAGGTAAACCTCCCTGCCTGCAAGGCCTGGAAATGCTTTCCAGATCCATCAAGCAACGATGTGTCATCTCTAGACTGCAGCTGTTACGGCTGGATGAACACAGCAAATAGAAAATGGTGTTTCTAAAATGTTAGTGGTCCTACTGAGAAACTAACGATGAGTGAATTATTGGAGAAGTGTCAGACAGAATCATGTTTTCCCCAAAAGTGAAACATTCTCAAATCCTGTCTTGTCAGAAAATAATTTGAACGGGATCAGTTATTCAAACATCAGATCCCCCTATTATTAGTATGAGGTGCCCTTGAGCAACTCAAAGCACCCAACTGCACCAGCAGAGCTCTTCAGTGACTCAAGGCGTTTTTCTAAAAAGAGCTTTCATGCTCAGCAAACTTGGCTTTAAGTCTTTAAGCGCCTACAGTCCGAATTTATTATAGGAACAATGTGGCCAAAGGCACTGTGAAGACAATAGGGGAATTAACTTAATGTTCAGCCGACAAACTTTTACAAATGTTTAAGCTTCTTCTCATTGCCCTCTTAAGCTTTGTTTTTAAGCAAATAGTTTAACAAAAAGGCTCTAAAAACTAGGGATTTTCAATACTGGCCACATTACTGGATCGGATATCGAGAAAAAAGCCTATTTGTTCGCCCAAACTGTCTGTCAACAACTGCCAGTGGGGCGAAGTCTACATTGAGTTATTATATGAAGATTATTGATCAGGTGGACATAGCTGGGTTTCTGAGAAATAATGATGATATGTCAAAGATTGTTGCAACCGGTTTCTGCTGCCCGTAGGTTGCCAAAAAAACATCAGAAATTGCAGGACAAACCTGAAATGTCAACTGAAATGTCGCAGAAATAGCCAAGATTATTCAAACTTTGGCAGAAAATAGTGTTTTAATCAACCAAGGCATCACGCACAGTGAGGCCGATTGAGAATAAATTATTTCAGTGGCCTTTAAATAAATAAAAAAGGTGTTAACATTCAATAACAACACTAACTGCCGTGTAAGTGTTAAATGAAAGTGACCTAAGGGAACATCAAAAAGCTATGAGGCTGGCGGTCGGCACCTTTTTCCGTCCTCCGTTGATTAATGACGGTAATTATTAGAGTTGAGAGTCCGCTCACGCTGCTGCTGCTGCTCTCTGTGATTCTACTGCTAACACCACAACACACTGCACTGTCATTCCTGCTGAGTCTGAAACAGCAATGCTAAATCAATGTTGGGTTACGATGTAATATGTGATGCACACAGTACGGAAGGATATTGTTGTTGAGTAAGTGCATCAGAGACAACATTTAAAAACAAGTTGTTGATTTAGATTGTATGATTTTAGCGTATAAGAATTACCAAAAATATGGTTCCTTAACATTACAGACCAGTAGATTATTCTGCAATTCATAAGTAATTTAACACAACAATAAGTATTTCAGGTATGAACATACTGCCCGAAATGTCGCAGAGCCTTGTCTCACTACTTTCATAATGTATTGGTATTTTTTTACCTTTTCAACACCAGTTCAAAATTAAAAACATAGGATAATGCAAAGATAATATGGAGTTCTTTCTGGAAATCAAAAGATAGGAAAAGATGCATTGTTGTCTCTGCATGTTAAACACAACTACATGTACCACTTAGCAGCGTATATACATATTAAAGAGCGCCATTGACATATTCTCCATGCAAAAGAACTGGTCCACATTGATTTTGGCTGTTATAAATTGTTTAGTATTTACCCAAAAGTACTTAATCTTCTGAAGCTACTTTTCACAACCCTTCATACATTTTTAATGCAAGTCCAAGAAGGAGCTCATCCATTATTAAATATTTAAAACGAATACTGTCATCCTAAATAATCAATTAGTCAGTGATTTACCTATACAGGGCCGCCCCGAGCACCTCATGTACACACTTGAAGGTGAGTTAGTGAGGTGAGGTCCTGCCACCTTTACATCAAGGTTGTTTAAATAATGGAGATGGCAGCAGGTAGCTTTCCTTCAGCGCTGACGACGGGGAGAGAGACAAAATCTGCCAAAAAACAAACAGTAGCTCTGCCATCACAGCTTGCTCAATCGATGCAGAGGAAATCCTTCCCATTCAATTTACATCAATCTGAGGGAGGTTCACCTGAGGCCGCAGGACAACGCTGCCTCGGTCTCTTTCCAACTCTCATGAGGAGGCAGACTTTGCATTAACTATTGCAACATGGTAAATGCTGCATACTGGAATGACTCCAAAGGTCCATAAGGTCTATATTACGAGTCCATAGTGCTTCTTACTACCTACTGTACCTACCATACCTGGGCTCAATTTCCAACAAATGGGTGTGAAATTGGTTACACGTATGGTCCTCCCTTAGCTTTCAACGTAGACTTGATATGAAACCATCAAGGCAATAAAACCACAACAACAAACAATCCATTGATCATAAAAACCTGTTAAATCTTAAAAATAATATGAAAAATAACACAAACTGTTTTCAGTGTCAAAGACGATAAACATCATTCGTAGAAGACACAATTGCCCCAGGTGTAAATCATCATTATCAAAGCATTAGTAGCATTGTTTGTCATTACTTCAGTGCATCTTGAACTGTGTCATGTTTCATTACATGTTGCCCACATCTGCAGAAATAAATTAAAGACATCATTTCTAAAAAACAAAGCAACAACTTTTCACCATTTCCTCTACATTGTTACAGATATGTGACTCCACTCTTTTCATACTTCGATAAACTTTTCAACCAATTACATCAGAGAAGCTCAATTAGATCCTGCCATTATCAAAACAACCATTGGAACATAAGCTAAAACTATTCAAACCTTGGTCTAAGATCCAAATCTTAAAGGTCCCATGTCATGGCCATTTCTACTGAACATATTTCCATTGTTGAGGTCTACTAGAATAGATTTAAATTGTGCAATTTTCCAAAATCACATTGGTTTCTCATACAGCATCTCTGTATAGTATGTGTATTCACTCTCTGTCCTAAACGGCTTGTTGGAGCTCCTGCCCCCCCCCTCCCTGTGAGCCCACTTTGCTCTGATTGGTCGGGACGTTGCGAGGCTCGCTGTTGGGAGGAGCGGACAGGTTTCCGTGTCGGCGATTCGCCGACACGGAAACCTGTCCGCTCCTCCCAACAGCGAGCCTCGCAACGTCCCGACCAATCAGAGCAAAGTGGGCTCACAGGGAGGGGGGGGGCAGGANTACTATTCTTAGTTCAAGGTTCCAGGGTCTCCTTTTACGTCGCCCAGTGAAAAAGGGTGAATACTCCACCTCATATGTTTATGATGTTAAGAATTACATTTTTAACTTCTGTAAACTTACCGGACATTGGTTGGTGTACAAAACTCCTTACCACCTTTCTATGAAGTTCTTTGGGCTGGAGGGGCCCAGTTTCTGCGTGAATACCGTAATTTCCAAGGTAGACGTAGTTGGGACGTGCTTTGTTAACCTTCACAGGTTAAATTGAAGACAGAAGTCCCTAAGTGAAACAAACCCGTCCCGAAGTACGCTAGGTTATTTAGGTAGGTAAACGCGCTGTCCGTAGAGAGGCACGAATTGTAGAGCAATAATTGATTGGTACTCTCTCGTGAGCGGCGCTGAAGTTGGACAGTAGGGCTAGTCACCTCGTCTCCTCGACGATACTCAGGGAAGCGAGAGAGTCGTGCCCGGGGCGCCCGGGGAAATTCGGGTGAACTCGTGGTTCCTCCGATTGAAATTGACGTCCCTTCTCGCGAGCTTGCTGTGTCGTTTCGTCCCGGTCGTCTGTTTAAGCGTTTTCCAACCTGCTTGAAGGGCAACGCAACCCTCACGGGCTGAAAGTAACTTTTACCTTGTGGTTGTGCCGGCATCCAACTTGAAAGGACAAAACGTTGGTCCTACGAAAAGGTTCTAGGGGGTTGAATGTCCCCAGGGAGCCTTTCTTCCTCTTCTCACTTCCCAACCCGATACCGAGCCGTATTGGAGTCTATTGGTTGGGGGGCCCTGGGAGAGTCCGCCTAATCGTCTTTTTTTTGTTTGTGTAGGTACCGTGAGGTACGTCGGACCATCTTTGTCACTTACCCTTTCCCTCTCCAAAGTATAAACTCCTCGTCCGTTCAACAGGTGTCTTCGACCTTGGCGCACCTCCCCTTAGACAGGGCTACGCAACTGATCATTACAAGTACCTTAGAAAGTCCGTTTTTGTCTTCTAAATAGACTTTCCTTCTTCACGGAGGGGACTGAGTCCGTGACTGGAAAGACTCATACTGTGTAATAGTTGCAGATGCAATAGGGGGGAGATCGCTTGTCTTCTGTAATCCTTTATGAGTTTTCCCGGGGCGTCCCCATTTATATGTCTACCTATTTACTATCTTTTCCGTCCTCTAACTTTCTTCAGGAAAGTCACCCTCATGCTCCCTACCCTCTGTCGCGAACGTCTTGGCCCGCCCTCATTACCCTTCTAGCCTCCTCCCCTCCGCTGAGCCCCGGCCACTCAGATTTAGTTCAGACTGACTAATTCTTCCCCGCTCCCTTCCTACCTCCTGCAGCATCTCTAACGTCTTGTATCACGAGACCTTCCCCTTTTCGAGTCCACCCCCCTCCCGAGGCCAGACCCTCTTCGAGACTCCAGTCTCAACGCATCCGGACTTTTACCCAGTCGCTTTTGTTCTCTCCAGCTAGGTGTCTCCCATTCTTTTGCAAGAGCACCACGTGCCAGAAACCCTAGCTGTTGATCCGGCAATTTGGTAATGTATACAAAGTTTCAAAGGAGAGGACACGCAGACGAACGGAAGCCCGGGCAAACAGACAGTGGGAGCCGGTAACCTTAGACGCTCTCTTCCCTGCAAGTACGTCGCCAGAGACTTCCGTACAGAGGGGGAAGACAGCGGGCAAGGGAGGTCTCAAGATAGAACCGGAAGATCCGGACCGGCTGGCGTAGCTTGTTCTGAAAAGACCGCAACGTATCCAACACTCCTTCGAAGTAACCTTTCGTCACAAAAGTTAGTCTCCCCGACCTTCTACACCTCACGTGGTTCACGACACTACCCGCTCTTCTTATCACCTTTCCTTTTCCTTCCTTCTCACTCCGCTTACTTCAGTCTGCACTCCGGTCTTCTCCCACTAGGATAAAAGTACCAATTATTACAAACCTGTCGAGTTAAGACTAAGGTGAGTAAACTAAACCGAAAGACAACTATTATACTGTTTCAAACTTCGAATACAAAGCTCAAATTAATAGTAATAGTCAAGTATATGGTTCAGTCCACCTTAAAGACCACACAACGAAGGTTTCAAAGCGAAAAGAAAAAACTAGTATAGGTGTACCTAGAACTAAAGATAAAAGAACATCCACACAGGTACCAAAAGGTACAGGATGGTACATACATGTTGATAACTAAAATTACCGAAATATGTCAAGTCACGACTACCCATAACTGCGAGGTTAGGGTCGAGTGTGTACAAAATAACACCAGTATACTGAAGACATTAAGCAAATAGATCTGAATATCAAAAAGAACTGAACCACTAGAAATAACAACGTAAATAAAACCTTAAGAACAGCAAATCCACTACAACCCTGGTACCGACTTTAAGTCTTAGAAATAGTAACTTAGAAAGTCATGTTCGATAATTAACGAAGCTGCAAATATAATTAACGAACACCTACAGTTTATTTGTGGTTGTTTCTATGGCCCTTGTTATGAATTCAAGGAATACTTTTGTTCAATTCAATACAAAGAAGATGATACATTGTCATTTTTCCGTAAGACTGAAAGTAAAAGAGCACACACGGCTTGGCAAACAAAGCTAAAAGCAAGGAATTGGTACCCTCCCAAGTCGCGACAAAGAACGCGTAATCCGAGTTAATATTCAAAGTAAGTACACGCGAGGTAAACACAAAGCGTAGTACCCCACTCCCCCTCTCTTATCAACACACACACACACACACATCCTACTACACCACAACACCACACAAACACACACATTATGACTACACACACACACACACTAACGACAACTACACACACACCTACACCACACACACACACCACACACACACACCACCACACACACCAACACACACACACACACACATACACAACGACACACAGCGAGCACACACAACACACACATCACAACACACACACACACACACACACCACACACACACGTCTCCCTTGACCGACACATCACACCGATGTCCCGTAATACGAATGTTCATTCGTGGACTAGCGGACCTATGAGTGTGCAAGAAACGAATTGTTCACTGGTACTCTTCTGATATTAAGTGCTAATATTTGCGTTCGGTTCGTATCGCTGTTGTAGAGTGTGCCTGTGCGATCACGTATGTACTAGCATTGTGTTGTAATGGTTTAGCACAGGCGGAGTGGCCAGCATTCTCCAAGCACGACAGACACGTATGCACACACCGTCTTTGAGACACTCCTTGTGTCGTCTACAAACTGGAAGGACCTACATGACCACTCAGCGATCACACACAAATAGGCTTACTACACACACCACATCCTACATCAGCACAACGTCACACACACACACCAACACACTGGGGTTGTGTGTGGTGTGTGTTGTGACACACACACACACGACACTGAATACATTCACTGTAGACCACACAGACTACATCACAAGTGACACCTCTCAGGAAGATTATTTCAAACAGCAAGATCTGATACCTGTCAGTATAATTATAATAATAATAATAATAATAAAACATTATATTTCTATAGGGCTTTTCAAGGACTCAAAATGGCTTTACAATATAAGGGAAGGTTAGGGTGGGGGGTATAGGAATATCAAGCTTGATCAACCGGCATGGATTGATGAGGGGTGGGCTGTGAGTAGACAAGAGAAGAAGAGATGAGTTTTGAAAAGGGACTGGAATACTGTGAGGGTCTCAGAATAGCGGAGATCTTTGCATCAATATGTTCAAAACGTTTTTTGTCAAAATGTAAAAAAAGTTTATAAAATTATAAATAGTGAAAAATTAAATATAAAATATTTCTAGTGTGAACCAAAATATAATACTAAATATTATACAAGTGATTTTTCTTAACCCAAATGACAAAAATGGCATAAAAACACATACATGTATTATTCTAATACTGGTCCTTTTTGACCCACTTATGGAAGAGTGTAGGGTCCAGTCACTCGTGCATCTAAGGGTTAAATTATCCAACTATATCCATAAGAAGAAGAATAAAAGTAGAAGGAGATGTTTCTCAGGGTTTGACACTGCACCAAACCAAGTGTTGTGAGTTCTAAGTGCAATAAAATACCCTAAATGATGCACTACATTTGTGTATCTTCTTATTACATTAGCTTCTCTGATTTTCCTGTTTTCTCAATCTTTTATTAACAATGTATTTGTGTGGCTTTTGGAGCCTTGATTGGTTTAACAGACATCTGAATAGGTCTTGTTGGGCTTTGGGAAGTTGGTATAGACTTTCTTTGCACTAAATGTTTGGTCCATGAAGTTATAAACCAATTAACCATGGATGAAAATGGCAATGCATCCCTACACAAAGGCATCACAACCAGACACAAAGGTTTGTGCAAAGATACTAAGCATGGGAAACACATTCCTTAATGCCTTGATCCTGTTTACCAGTTATATAACTTAAAGGTAATTTTACTGAAAAATAAATTCAGAGAAAACACATGAAAACTGATCCTGCAACTGCTGGCACTTCACACTACACTGATAAAAAAGTGAAATTGAGGAGGTTTATCGACTTCAGTATCTTTATTCTAGGCTTATTTAAAAATTGTACTCCACTACATTTTGAAAGCCCAAATTGTACTTAAATGTATTTAAAAATTGTAATTACTAGTTACTTTTCAGATTCATATCTAAAGCAAAATATTATAAAAAAGTAATAAATTATGTTGCATTTTTTATCAAGCTAGTAGACAGAATAAAAAGTCAAATTAGCTAAATTTGATTAGATGCAGTATTAGTAATACTTACACATATATGCAAAGATCTGAGTAACCTATTCCTACCACCGTATATTATTACATTTAACAACTTTAATATGTTTATTTTATTTGTATTTGGTATAACACCCTGGCCACAAAAAAGGACTGTATTCAGTAGACTTGCAACGCCAACGAGTCAAAAGAAGTATCTTTAAACATCATAGTGTCAATTATTTTTTATTAAAACAGATAAATATTCACATCATATAATCATATAAAAGCAGATAACAAGCAGTGCCACATGTATGAAAGCATTCACTTACTCGTTTCTGTCGCATCTCAGGCAGCTAGCAGCAGCAGGTTCTTCTCTGTTGTTCTTCAGTGACCCTTTAGTGACAGAAGACAACTCCCCGCCCACTGGAGTGACAGACAGGGGTTCTATCCAATCAGCGCTGTCAGTGAGAATTCGAATGTCTCCTATTGGCTCCTCAGATAAGAGTCCCTGTCATTAATCCTCTGAGGATCGTCAGGTACTGAAGGACCATACAAACCAACAGACGGTAGCTCAGTGAGGATTTGCCCAAATCAATCTAATCCTAATGACACCGATTTGCTGAATGATCACAGTGAAGCAGGATATACTGTTTTGTTTCTGGCTTTGTGAAGACACCTTTTGTCTACTTTTAGTTCAAATTGAAATTCTTTACTCAAATAAAGTATTAATTACACATTACTTGTGGCATTAATACTTGTTTACAAGCAAAAATCCAGCAGTACAATATTACTTAAGTAACAGTATTGAAATATAAGGAGGAATAGTAATCAAAGTAAGTCAAAGTTCTAAAAGTAGAAAAATGTCTGCGATGACCATATTATTATTATTCATATTATTATTCATATTACTCATTCTACTATCCTTATAATTTTTTATATAATAAACTATTTTGTATCAGGATTTTAAAAAAAAAATTGTATTTATTTATAGAAGGACCATGCATACAAAAACATTAATCTCAGCAAAGAGAAGAGATGCAATATGCCAGATTATAGCTAATAGCTCATTTCCATCTGTGGATGCAAATAATCTATCTTTTCATTAGGTTGAATCAGATGATTATTACTCATTCATGGGTTGAGTGCTTGGTGTGTAAACATTCAGAAAAAACACAATTTGTGTTTTTTTTTGTCCAACCAACAGTCCAAAGTGCACCGTTTTGAAAAAATGCATTAAAATAAAAATGTATTCAAAAGGGAAAAGCAATTATAGAGCAGAATGAACTCTCAACCTGAAATACATTAGGGAACGCATTCTGTGGCTCCAGTTTATTCTGTGTCTTTTGTTTTAATTACTAACTCGTCATAGTTTTATTATTGCATGTTGCCTTTGTAAATTCACTACATGACCACCAGAGGTCAGTGAAGTCTCAGCAGGAAACCTGATCTGCAGATTATTCTGGTGTCTCTCCTGAGCATATGAACATATGGACACCTGTCTGCTGGTAGCTGGGTTTTGCTCTGTACAGACACTGAAGTTTAAGGTAGATTCAGTTAAGCTGAAGATAATATGGATATATTATATATATTATATAATCCTAATAATGTGAGTGTCACCTTGAAAGCTATAACTCTCTTTTTAAATTTGACTATAAATCATTTAAGTAAGAACAAGTATATATTTGATATCCAATTAACATGCATTGTAACTCTCACACATGTCTATCAAGTTAAATGAAATAAGTAGACAAAAGAAACCTCACTGTTTCTCAGCAACACAGTGCTCAATGCTTAACAATAGAGACACCTGTATATCATGGCTTTGATTTCACAGCTGCAGTAGATATACAGATTACATTAGACTTTTATAGTGAAATAAAAAACTGATATTTGAGCCAACTTAATCGTTACAACACCTGAGTCTGATTATCACTCTCCTGAATTAGCAAAGCTAATGAGCAAGCTGGCAAACAAGTAAAGATAAAGTAACATTTGCATAAAATAGAGGACATGCAATTAAGCAGAAGGCTGGCCAGTGAAACTAACAAGCGAGAGCAGTGAGGTGTGTTTTCCCTCCCGAGAGTAAAAACAGATCTATTCCTGTGAACTAAAATGACATGTCTGCACAATTTTGACACAAGTGTGAATGTATATATGGGTGAGTTGAGGAAGGGCTGTGGGTACCAGCAGTGGTGCAAAGTATTGCAGTACATTTACTTAAACTTTACTGAAGAATTTCCATCTATATTTTGGCCGCCAATATTGTACTTTTTAATAAATGTTTAGCAAAATGAGTTAGTTACTCTACATATTCAGTATCAGTAATCAAATAGCTTCACCTTTAGCGATGAACACATTGATGCATTATTAATTATAATCCAGCAAAGTATATATATATATTGAACAATGGGAAACTACGCACATTAAGTACTTCTACGTTTTGTACCTTAGCCTAAGTATATTTGAATGCCAATACTTTTGTACTTATACTTAAGTAGGATTTTGTATGCTGGACTTTTATTAGAAACAACGTATTTTGACACTGTTTTTGTTCTACTTTTACTTAAGTAAATATCTGAGTATTTTTTCCGCCTCTGGGTACCAGTCCTAACTTTACATTCAGCCCCACTGCTGCCATTCATCTGACCACCATGCGTCATTGTCAGACAGGGCAAACTGTTGACTCAATTTGGATCAAAAGGGGTTTCACCTAAAATATATTGTTTTAAGTATTTGATCCACTGAGCATCAGCAGAAGCATCACACCAGCGGGGGGTCGTCCTTTGCTACCCGGGTCTTTACTGCTGCTGCCGGCAGAGGGAGGAGGGGGAGGAAGAGGGGAGGAGGAGGAGGGGGCTCCGCCGGGCTGCCCTATATGGCTGTGGATGAGCTGTATGCTAATATCGTCTTGAGAGGCACAGCATCGCGTTTCTGCCGGCAGTCAGTGGTGGCTTCCAGAGTCTAAGCAGGCTCCTTCACAGCCATGGCTGAAGGCGGAGAAGGTGAAGACGAAATCCAGTTCTTGAGAACTGTAAGTAAAGATAATGTCATGGGTGCGTGCTGAGCCGATTCATAGCGTGCACTTTACGCCAATCAGTGGACAATTAAGTAAAATCGCCGATCCAAGTTGGATTATTGTGCAAGTTTTGGAAAGAAAAGGCACCATCAGTGGTTTATTTTTTACTTGTGCATGAATGGTGTTTTTTTCCCCTGGAAGTTGCGGCAGGTTGCCACGGCGCACCTGTCGACAGGAGTCCCGATGAGGGGAATCTCAATGAGACATCCTGTCTGCTGGTGCAAGGGCAAAAATGACTTCACACTCTCTTGCCATTTCCCAACACCTGCCCCCTTTATATTTTCCCACCCTTCCTCGCTTTCTGATCTCTCGGGAACGCCTTGTGCACTTGCACTTTGCTTAAATATTCACTTTCCATGGATGTATTCTGCTCCTCGGTGGGAATAGTTCCATAAGTTGTGCTCCTCCACCTCCTGCTGATTACTATTTTAGTTGTTTGATGCAGATCGCTTACCTCTGCTCTATGTGGTTATGCACAGCAGCAGTTATCCTTGTAAACGATATGACAGCTTGTATGTTGGTGTGGTGGGAATATCTGTCACGATGGTATTCTTCTCTTCCCTCATGCAGCTTTGTGACCCAAGTGTTGCATGGAGAGCGATAAGACTCGGTTATTAGGACACATGCACCATAACATGCTCAGCTGGGATGTCTATCTCATGCCATATACTTCTGCACTGCACTTAGTTTATTATACTTTCCTTGAATTTAACTTGGTGTGGCATTGTGTAAATCTTTAAATGTGCTGTACTTGGTTTACTTTTTGATTTTAATTGGAAACCTTAAACTTAATAGTTTAGTCAAACACTATTGATCTCATGGTTTTATAATAGCATAGCAGTTGGATTTTACATTGTGTTGGTTGAACTTGTTTTTCCTATCTCAGTAATATCAATAGTTAGTATAATAAGGATTATACTGGCGGCTATGCATGTTTTAGCTAATTTAGTAATAATGTACAAAATCTTCTAAGGTGTCTATGGTTATGAAAGTTGCATTACAGTAAAAACTATTTCCTAACTTAAAATAATGTTTAAGCAGTTATATTATTTGCCTATTTACACTTTGTCATATTCACAGTAATGATGATTATTATAATGTTTTATTGTTCTCCAGTGAGGGGATACTCCAGCAATTTAGTGTAAAACCTCCATACAGTTTTTGGGCTTTTGAACAGCACATAGATATCTTGACTTGTATTTAATAGAGCCTACATATCCCAGGATGCAACTTGATATTGACTCTCATTAAACCCATTCACCTGGTGGTCATAAATATAGTTATACTTCCGTTTTCAGACTGTATTACTTCATGACAAGTACATTTTTGGTTTATTAAATGTGATGAACATGCTGGTTTGGTTATCAGTAAATGACGTTCTCTTTGTTTTGGTTTTCCATTGACGTCCATTTGGCCGATAGCCCAACATCAGTGGGCCCCTTTCTCATGGCTTGGAGATGTTGATATACACACACCGCCATTAATCAATATGTAATCCCAGCAAAGGCTTGGCTGGTTATTAGTGGCAGGCGGGACCCTAACACTTAACAGCTCCTACTATTTGTGATGCCAGTGATATGCTGACCCAGGCCTCTCAGATTCAACTGTCACAATGGCATGCTGGTTATTTGACAGCAACAGCAGTTTGAAAGGGAGGGGGTTCCCCTGGGTCCACAGAGGCCTTGTTATCAGATCTTGGTGGTGAGAGAAACGTGCCCTCAAAGGAAGCCCTACAATTGGAGGATTAATAGGAAAAAAAATCAGTCGTTTGTGCTTTTTGTTGAACTTCATTATAGCATTGTTTTAGCCTCTGTTTTGGAAGGAAAACAGTTGCAAGACAAAATGTGCCAAAATGCGCAGCTGTCATGTCAGATGACGTGTTTAAGGAATAAAATTTCAAAGTGTCCTGTAATTGGATACAGGAGACACAAGTCCATGTGTCGAGAGAAGTCCAGACATTGTGATTACATTTCAGGACAGACGCAGTCTCACCTTGCTGTTGATGTGTGACGTTGGGAAAGCTGGCAGCGATCAGGACTTATCTGTCAAAGAAAACTGAGGAAAATGTTACACGTCCACTGCAAGATGGAGACACCAGCCCCCTCTGTACCTCCATAGACACACACTGAAGCTGATATATAAACGTTTAAATAAATGGCAGAACAACTCAGTGAAAGTCATTGCTCATGGATTTGGAATTACTTCTTTTTTACTTTAGATTGTTTGTGATCTTCAGAAAAGGATCTGAGTTCAGCTTTTGATTGTATTTCAAACTAAATAGATTGGCTTTACGCAGGAATCAGACAACGTGCAAGCTCTTTTTGAGTCTAATTGCAGTGTTGTCAAAACAGAGATTTTGGTAATTGCAGTGCAATGAAATGACGTGTTATTTGTTGGATAGTTACTTGTCGGTTGAGTTGTTGTGCTAAACAGTCACATACTTGTCAAAAACAGAAATGAACCTGCTTCTTCACTGAAGTGACACAAGAGAACATTTGCAGGTGAATATTTCATAACCAAGTGATTGTCATGTTTTCTGGGAATTATAAAATGTCTTTGTGGTTAAGCTCCAATAGACCGCTCTGTCCAGAATACTGCTTGTTTTTCACCACTTTAAAAGGATGTTTTTCAGCTAAAATGTGTTACAGCCAGGGAAAACATCTGAGATGGATAACATACTTATTTGGGTTTATCAAAAGTTCTTAAAAAATAGTTTTTCCGCAGTGCTGTTGTGCAATGTTATGATGCCGAAATACTAGCTGAGTGCGCTAACAAGTCAAAGTCAAACCAGCATTATACATCAAGTTTAATCTGGAATTTGCAGGATTGTTATATTTGAAGTAATATTAGACAGTTCTTGTAAAAATGTTGAGCTAAATTCTGACTTAATCAAAACAAGTATGGCATGTTTTTCTTACAGATTTGGAGCAAACACTCATTAAGATTGTATTTTTTTAAAGTTTAGTTAAGGAGAAATTATACGTCTGCTTTTGTTTACCTCTGTCTGACATCAAAGACTCAATGTTTAATTGTTAACATCACACTGCATATGTGTGAGAATTGACAGCTTTGCAGGTGTAGTTGCTATTACTAAATGGTCTTAAAATAAAGGTAAAGAAATACTTATTTAATTTTTCTGAATCATTTGAACTTGGTTGTCCAGGTGAGCAGCTGTTCCACCTTTTTTAAAACCAGGTGATCGAAGCTTGCTATCCACCAGTTGCTCCTCAGGGCTTATTTGGAGTTTATGTTGTTCTGGAAGCCTTCTGCATACCAAGGCGACGACTCTGGGGGTTTAAATTTAGCCTTTTTAAAGATGATGCTTCCACAGCACATACAGTACAGCTCTTCTCGCCTGGCACTCACCCACCAGGGGAAGAGCTTCAGTCAGGGGCAGCACAACCAGGGCCTCGTTAACACCATGTTTATAGGGATAAAGTAGCATTTAGAAATCAACCACACTGTAATACAGCAGTTTGTAAGGCTTAATTTGTCAAAGTGATGGACTGTGTTACTGAGCTTTAAAGGGGAACACAGAAAATGTTGCACTAAATCTACAAATTAATGAATGTGGTGCAACTTTGTACATTATTTATCACTTGATCATGTGTTCTTCCTTTATTTACCAAGTTATAACTGATGGTATTATTGTTAATCACATACAGTAAGTCCAATCAATGCATAATGCATTTATATGGCCAGAGAAGATTGGAGTCACATTTTCTGACTTTTGAAATGTGAACAATTGTTGAATGGTTTAAAGGTCCCATGTCATGCTTATCTGGTTATTACCCGTCCCCTTGTGTGTTATGAAAGTTTCTATGCATGTAAACGGTCTGCAGAATCACAAACCCTCAAAGTACACCCTGTAGGGAGTAAAACTCTAACACAGAAAATACCTGTCTACAGTATGCTGCCCCAGAACGCCTCGTTGGAGAATTCTCATTTTCCATTGTTTGCTTCCTGGGTTCTGTGACATGTGAACACCCAAATCAACAACAAATGACCGGAATGGCCCAAATGGACCAATCCACGGAGCACCTCACACGCCAGGATGTCTTGGCTAACTAACAGGGAGTCCCCAGTGACTTGCATAGAGCTCCCTGAACGCTGGTAATAGACGAGTTGGGATCCCGGAGTAAGGCTCTCCGCAGACCCATGCTCACAGCGTTATAAAGCTTTTCTTACTCAATATCAAGCCAAACTTATTGTTTTTACTTCGGCTGTGAGTGTTTGTGTGTGCTCAGGATGAGTTTCACTTGTTCTCGCTGTATTTCCGACCCGGAAACCTGTCCGCTCCTCGCAGCNGACCTGACGTCTATCAGCCTCAGCCTGGCCGGACACAGGGACGATACTTCCTCTTCATCACATGACCCTCCATCACTTCCTCATATGCAGACTCCATCAGTACAACCACTAGCTGCTTCTCAGACAACCAAAACACACATCCTGCCTCCTCCCCCACCTCCTCCACCTCCATCCTCCACTCCAGGCTTTGCTCCCCCACCTCCTCCACCTCCTCCCTTCACTCCAGGCTTTGCTCCCCCACCTCCTCCACCTCCTCCCTCCACTCCAGGCTTTGCTCCCCCACCTCCTCCACCTCCTCCCTTCACTCCAGGCTTCGCTCCCCCACCACCTCCTCCTCCAGCTGGGGGTTTTATTGTTGAAAAACCTCCAAGGAAGCAGACAGTGGAGCCGTCCCGACCCATGAAGCCTCTCTACTGGACCAGAATCCATATCCAGCACAACAAGTAGGGTCAAACACTGCTGTAAAAATAAACGTATTCTTACTTTTTATTTAAATATAATGTTAAATACAAAAGTTTTTTTTTAAATCAGGTATTGTATGAATTCACTTGGTAAAACATTTGCAATCTACTAGGAAAAGAAAGCTCAAAAAGATCTTAAAGCAGACTTTTTAAATATAAATAATGTAAAAAAAGAAATCTGAAACTATCAAGATACGTATTTTATCGTTTCAGTTTTTTACATTTTGTAAATGAAATGATTATCTTATTGTACTGCCCCACTTTAAACACCTGACAAAAGTAAATAGATTGAAAACATGCTGATGAAATATGATGTTCTCTCTCTCAGGAACACACTGTGGAACATTCTAGAGGAACCAAATATAATAAATGCCGGCCAGTTTGAGGATCTTTTTGCCAAAACAATCACACACTCCAAGAAGAAGCCGCTGTCCGAGTCTTATGAGAAGAAAGCCAAAGCCAGGAAGGTAAGATGCAAAATCATGCATGGACAAACTGCAGAATATGGGATATTTGTAATATGTTGCTTCTCCACTAGAGGGGGTTAATGCCATTGAGACAACATATAGGGAATATAAAATATAAAAGAACATTAAATCCAGATTGAGACACAACTATGAGATTTTTGAACACACTAAATAATCCCCATTGTATCCTCAAATCAAGTGTTTTTAAATCGTGATTATTCAAAATCTTTCCCCTCATCACACCCCTCATATTTTGCCACTATTATGTAACTTTGATCATTTCCCCCCCAAATTTGATTGAGTTGCAGTTCCTCATTTTATTTTGTCTGCTGTATTTAGGCAGAAATGACCCTAATGATACAGACGTATTTGTATTGACACAAAGACAATCCAAAGTATAACAAATAAGAAAACATTTAACAGACAATGAGAAGAAAACATACATTTACATGATTATGATTAAACAAAAAGGGAAAAGAAAACCCCATCTGTTCAAACAAGAGGTTAATAATAAGTGACCTTTGTTTGTTTTGCTGCACCTTTTAACACAAACTCTCTACTAATGACTCCCTAATGGCTTCTAGTGTTAAGGTAGTCATGGTAACTGTGTGTGCGTGCGTGTGTGTGTGTGTGTAAGATCATTAAGCTGTTGGAAGGGAAGCGCTCTCAGGCCGTGGGCATCCTCATATCGAGCCTCCACCTGGAGATGAAAGACATCCAACAAGGTGAGTCATCGAGGCGTGTCATTGGTTCAGTCGTGTTGCTAGGACGCAGCTTAGTTCAAAGTGCATCAGGAAATAAACCGTACTTCCAATATAGTCATATAATGAAGAAGCTCAGATTTCTTAAGCACATTTTGTCTTTGAAAAGCTCAGATTCACATTTATTTGACATTATAACACTTACACTTATAATAAAATATATTTGTCTAAGACCCAGGGAATAAAAAGTGTCAAAATCAAAAGATCTCTTACATTAATTATACCGATTCCCATAGGTATTTAACACAGCTTTTACAAAACAGTTGGACCTGATTTGATGGTAAATTGTGGTTAGTACGATTTGTGGAAAATAACAAAGTACATCTACTAAAGTACAGTACATTATGACAATTCTGAGGTACTTTACTTGACTATTTTCCTTTTACTTTATGCTATTTGTACTTCAACTCCACTAGGGAAGGGAAATATTGTACTCTAAACTACTTTCCCGCCTTTAAAATATCATTTGGACTATTAAAGTGTGTGAAATCAAGCACACATCATCATGTTATGACATACAATTCAGTGATCAGCTATATTTCCAAGCCAGTTTTGGGAATTGGAGCCTTCATCTGTAACCCATCATCACACTGAAGTTAGCCTGGGCTTCACTCTGAATATGAGCTGTTGGTGAATTTAAAGTATGACCAAAGACTGAAAAACATTTACCACAATCAGCAGTGCTAATCCCAGACTCCTCAACATGTATCGTGGAGCAGAGAGAGATGTGTTCATGTTCATGTCCTCTGGAGATCTGCTGCTCTGTTTGGACTTTCACTTTTAAATTTGATATCTGTGCCTTGATTTAACATTCCCGTTCTAGCGGTGCTGGCAGTAGATCACTCTGTGGTGGACTTGGAGACCATTGAAGCCCTTTATGAAAATGTAGGTATTGCTAAAACTGGTGACATGTTCTCACTTCATATGTTGTTTATTTAACACAATTAACATACATGTCAAAGTAATACAACATTTAGTTTTTAAAGCACACTACATACTGTGGTTTAAATGCAAGTGCAACTGTACAATTAAGGACTACTTATTTATATGTTAATGTCAATATATCAGAGAGCGCAGCCAGAAGAGCTGGAGAGGATCAGGAAGCATTACGAGACGTCCGAGGAAGAGGAAGTGAAACTGCTGGACAAACCTGAACAGTAAGTATCTCCCCTGCTGTGTGTTAGCAGTGATTGTATGTAAGCTGTGTGTGTGTGTGTGTGTGTGTGTGTGTGTGTGTGTGTGTGTGTGTGTGTGTGTGTGTGTGTGTGTGTGTGTGTGTGTGTGTGTGTGTGTGTGTGTGTGTGTGTGTGTGTGTGTGTGTGTGTGTGTGTGTGTGTGTGTGTGTGTGTGTCCTCTCATGTGTTGATGTTGTTGTGCTGCAGGTTCCTGTATGAGCTGTCTCAGATCCCAGACTTTGCAGGCAGAGCTCACTGCATCATCTTCCAGGCGGCCTTCATCGATGGGACCGCTTCCATCCAGAGCAAGCTCAACACAGTTTCATCTGTCTGTAAGGTGGGACATAAAGCAACTTGTTACACATCCCCTCTCTTCTCTTTTTGTGATCACATTTTTATTGAGATTAATACACAACATGTACAACCAAAAGCACCAATTTTTTTTCTTTAAAAAAATAAATAAATAAAAGTGCATAAGAAAAAGAAAAACAGCAATTACTTACAAAATATACAAAATGCTGAATACATATGTAAGCTAAAAATAATAACAATAATACAGACAAACAGAAATCAAATCAAACACAACTCTTCCTCCCAGACATATAAACACACACACACACACACACACACACACACACACACACACACACACACACACACACACACACACACACACACACACACACACACAGGGTATTCGCTGTTGGGTGCCAGTACTCCATCAGCGCTATCAGACAAGAGTGTATACCATCACTAATACAGTACATACACACACACACACACACACACACACACACACACACACACACACACACACACACACACACACACACACACACACACACACACACAGGGAAACGCATAGGTCGCAATTTGAAAGGCTGTATCCCCTCTCTTCTCATAGTATACAGTATTAACATACTGTACCATAAATATCGCCCTTTTCCCACTATGTATCTCTGCTTTGAGACGTGTAATACAGAGGGTTTGAGGTACCAGCAGTCTGTAATGGATCTTGTGTGTGAGTGTGTGTTTTCTGTTTGAAGGCTCTGCTGGAGGGTGAAGGTGTGATGGATGTGATGGGACTGGTGTTGGCTCTGGGGACCAGAGCCAACACCAGTCCCATCACATCCATCACACCTTCACCCTCCAGCAGAGCCTTCAAACAGAAAACACACACACACACACACACACACACACACACACACACACACACACACACACACAC
>NW_011369945.1:26924540-26928672 GCF_000735185.1 Notothenia coriiceps
GCCCACGCCGTCCATCCCGCGCGGCCTCGCCCCCACCCCACCCACCCCCGGCACAGCCGGCTCCCCCCTCAGACCCCCCAGCGCCCCACCCCCTCCCCCCTCCCAAAAACGATGATGGAGTAGCACTCTCTAACTCTAATGAAATGTGATCTAACCGAAATGTACCTAAGGATAATATGAACGATCCACCTACTACCACTGTACTCTAGCCTTGTAAGTATGAAGAATATGAAGAGTAAACACTTCCCCCTCTGGTTGAGTATTTTAACATAAAATAGTTTTGATTGTGTTGAATTGAAGCCCAAAAAGGCAGCGGGTCCACCAGACCCACGAACACTGGCTGAGTAACAAAACACCACACAAGGGTTAAAAGGTATTTTATGGTTTCTTTATTTGCTTTAGAAATCAGATTTGAAAATGGGTTTACATCACAAGAACTTGAATGTCTACCAAACAGATGGATATCCACTCGGCCAAATAACATTTTGTCCCTCACCAATTCACAGACAACCTTTTTTATTGTATTTATTGAAATAGAATTACTTTTGGACTGTTCTTCTTTTCAATCTTCTTCTTTATAATGAAAAGGAAAAGAAAACCACAGGATTCCTAAACAACTCCATTGAATTATTCTCCTTTTAAATAAATAGTTTGACATTTTTGGATACATGCTTTTAGAGCTGCAGTAGGCTACATGAGGAAATGTAAACATTGGTAAATACAGAGATAACACTAAAATTTGCAATAATAAAATAGTTGTTGAATGAAGCGAAATAAGAGAAAATAAATCAAAACATTATTTGATTAAACTAAATAAACATTGAAGTGAACACAAAAGCCACGAATAGAAAAGAGATTGAAGGTCACGTTTTCAAGTATCTCTTTAACTGATGCTTTCTTTCAACTAATACATCCTTCAACTTCAGTCAGAATGGCATTGTTCTTTGCTGAGTTTCATAGGGAAGACAGTGCTGTCATACAGTATTTATCAATCACACAGCATTTGTATTCTGTTATTCATCGTATCCACCCCCTCCATCCACCCCCTATCTGTGCAGAATACCCCCATCAACAGTGCAATCACTTGTCTGCTGCTATCCAGCTGACTGCCAAGAATAAGTTTGCTCTCCATGTTATAGTGCGGCATCGTCAATCCAACGCAGCGGGGACTGAGTAGTATGTCAAAGATGTCGGAGGGTTTTTCTCCCTGAGTCGTGAGATGTGTTAGATCTTACAAACTGCCGAGAATACATTTGACGGTAGAGGGGCCGAACAAATCCATAACCTACTGTTGTCAGTTCTGAATTTAAATCCAAATGTAAAAGACACACTCTGTCACAGCTTCTGTTTCACTGTCAGGTTGTCAATTACACTGTTTACAGCAGAGATACAAAACCATGCATTTGGCTCCCTCAAAATTCAACATGAAGGATACGGTTACTTTCCCATGTATTCCTGAACAATACAAATATCACAAGAAGTATTGACAACCAGCAACAGTCGACTTCTAAAGGTCCCACGCTAATTTCTTGCCTTACCTAATCTATTCACGTCCCGGAAATGTCAAGATTTAAAATTGAATGATTTAATCCGACAGGTGATTTTTAAAAGTTTTTTTGCTGCATAGTCCTTTGTGAAGTTCACAAGGACAGCTGAACAATCGATTTTCTTGGTCGACAAGTTGCCAGCGTCAAAGCAATGATACCTGACAGATAATATCACCATGCAGGATCTCCAGCATATTGCCTTCATTTGGCATCCTGTTCTCAGCAGGGATAAACACTTACACACAAGCAGATAAAAATATCCAGCGCCGGGGAAATTCATAATACAAAACCATTTAGCACTCAATGGCTTGCATACTAATGCACTCTGACTACAAGCGAAACAGAGAAAGAAGTCATTTAAAGTTATAACTCATGTTTAATGATAACAGCCAAACTGCTGAGATATCTGTCTTTTATATTATTATTAGTATGTCTGAATTTTAAAAGAATTTCACTCGTGCTCATGATCATTAAACATTTTACTCATTTGGTTTGCGGTGCAAGAAAATAAATTGTCCCCTCCCTTTTTTTTCTGCACTGTTTGTAGTACTTCAAAAGTGAGAAATCAGAAGCAAAAATATTTTAACTTTATTTTCACAGTAGGGAGTATGCATGAATATGGGAGGATAAGTAGTGAGAGAGGTGTGAATGTTGGTGAGAGCTGACATCTGCTTCCTGTTTCTTCTCCCTTTCGAAAGTTCATCAGTAGGCTACATTATTAATCAACCCCTTTCTCCTGTTACTCACAAGCACATGCATGCAGAATGGCAGTTAGTGGGAAATCAGAGGCGACAGAAAGCCCCAAGTGGCTGTGACACTGCCAGACTGAGAGTTATCTGTTCAAGTAACCGTGCTCCTCCAAATCGACACAGGCATGTTACATTTACACTTTCCGCCTCGCAGCAGATTAATACGTCCCTCCAGGAGTCACACACATACAGCCGCTGTCGCTTCTCTGTGTGCAACTTTGTTTTGAAATATTGCCTGGAGACAATTCAGTCACAAGTAAACATTTGTCTCACAGCTGAAACATCATGTCACTTGTGTTTTTGAGCAATGAGAGTGATGACTTTAGGATGGTGAGTCAGTCAGAAGATCTGTAAGGTCCAGGTGGTCACCTTTTAATTTGGTGTAGACATTCATGTTCCCCAGAGGATGAATCCTACTGACTTTGCAAGTCTATCGTCCGAGATGAAAAGAAACATTTAATGTTTTTTAAAGTTAAGATGACCAGAATAAGTTAAATCTGGTTTACGGCAGGTTTTTGTTTTGGAGATTAAGACAGAATCCCACCAAAAAACTCAAGCGAGCTAACATGATTTTGTCTTGTCTTGTTGTCTTTTTATTACCACCTTAAATCCGATGTGTAGACTAGACATACGTTTTGACTCCTCAGCAGTGGCGGTTCTACGGGGTGGCAGCTGCCACCTCAGAAAAATGCCTAGCCACCCCAGTTGGCAACTTTGTTTTGTAAGAAAAGTTGTGGCTCATCGGACATTTATGAGAGAAAATCTCTAATGTCCGAGTGCAAGTGAATGCAGCACAAGACGCGAGCCTTGTAACCCCTCCCTGGCGCGAGCCTGGAAACATGATTGGCGGCGATTTCATTTGAACGGGAGACAGCGCAAAATGAGAAGCATTTCGGATCCAAGTAGAAGGAAGGAATGAGGTATTTGCGGTCTACAATGACAGAGAAGAGACTGTCAAGTTTGGCTGTAAAGCAAGTTTATTTATATAGCACTTTTTTGTACGCGACAAGTGTCATTATGTCCAAATAGTGCTTTACAAAACAAATTAAAAGACTTTTTAGGAATACATACAGCAAAAACACATATATAATTGCATTTTACAACAGGCATTACAAAGCAAAGATAATAAAATAATTAAAATAAACACCACAGGTATACAATACATGTTTAAAAGGCATACTGTAGTGCGAATATGAGCAGCTCAATTAAAAGCAGCCAAAGAGATATGTTTTTAGTCTCGATTTAAAAATAGTAAGCGTTTCTGCGGACGTGCATTGATTGGGTAGTTTGTTCCAGAGTGTCGGGACATAATAGTCTAAATTCTGCCTCTCCATGTTTTCGTTTTACTCCTCGGAACCGATAGCAGTACCCGTCCAGAAGACTGAGGCACCTTGATTGCTCGTAATTATGGTAGTTAAGGGGTTCAACAATATACTTTGGTCCCTAACCATGTAGGTGTAGGCTTAATGATTTACAAACCTACGCAAAGTACTTTTAAAATCAATATTTGGACTGACTTGGATAGTCAGTTGTACAAGACTGTCAGAACCGACTGATGTGGAGGACAACACGTGCGAGCAGCGTTCTGAATCAGCTGCAGCTTTCATGATGTGATTCCTTTGCAGCCCTGTGAATACACTATTGCAGTATCCAGTCTACTGAAATAAAAGCATGGACAAGCTTTTATCCTGTTGTGCCATTATCGTCTTTTTAAAGTCCTCGATATGTTTCTTCAGGCCTGCTGCTCAGCATTGAATCAAATGAAGCTGCACCATAAGCTTTAAATCTTAATAAGTTTTGGGGCTTTGCTGACAAGATGGTAATCGCCACATTCGT
>NW_011369945.1:26928717-26932918 GCF_000735185.1 Notothenia coriiceps
GAGACTGATGTAATGGAGGGTCTCAACAAACTTTAGAACGTCCAAACAAGAATGTCTTCAAGAGGAACTGAAAGCGTTACTACGTTGCATTGTCGTCAAGGATCTGTGACACTCGCGAACCTGTATCGTCACATCGGAAGGGGGGAATAGTATCGGCAGGTTATAGAAGGAAGACTCGAGTTATGACTAAAGGAAACAGCAACCGTACACCTCATCCCATACATCCATATCAGGAAGGATATTCCACTATGTCTCACGGACACAAAGAACCTCAGAAAAATACGACTACTTACAAGTCCCACCAAACTTTCGACTAGCTAACTATCCACAAAATTTTCGTTTCTAAGTGTTACCCGGATATAAAAACTGCGTTGGATAAAAAGTGATTATAAACTAATTTCGTTCGGATTTTTAATAAAATAAAAGGTTTTTACATGGTTTTGATTGATTTTATCGTGAAAATCCTTTTACATCCTTTTCAGGTATTGAGGACCCCCCGATTAGTAAATCCGGAGTTGACATATGTGTGTTGTGTGTGTGTGTGTGTGTGTGTGCTGTGTGTGTGTGTTGTGTGTGTGTGTGTGGTGTGTGTGTGTGTGTGTGTGTGTGGTGTGTGTGTGTTTTGTGTGTGTGTGTGTGTGTGGTGTGCGTGTGAAGAATCCCCGGACATCTGCCAAGATGATTGTTGCTGACCTGGCCTCTTCTGGAGTTGATGTTTCAAGGAACACAGTGGTGAGGGCTCTTCATCGTGTTGGGCTTCAGGGCCATCGTCCCAGAAGAACCCCTTTACTCAAAGTTTGGCACATCAGAGCCAGACTGAGGTTTGCCTGTGAACATTTGAAAGGTAAAGATGCGTTTTGGAAGTCCGTGCTTTGGTCTGATGAGACTAAACTGGAACTGTTTGGGCAAATGGATGTTGCTCATGTTTGGCGAAGAAAGGGAGAGGCCTTCAACCCTAAGAACACATCATGCTGTGGGGCTGTTTTGCAGCCTCAGGCACAGGGAGCCTTGTTCGGGTGCAAGGCATCATGAAACATTTAAATTATGTTGACATTTTGAGGGATAATATGAAAAAATCTGCTCTTAGTCTTCGCTTAGGTCGTCGCTGGGTCTTCCAACAAGACAATGATCCAAAGCACACATCAAAATTGGTCCAACAGTTCCTAAAGAACACCAAAACCAAGGTGCTGGAGTGGCCCACACATAGCCCAGATCTTAATCCTATTGAGAATCTGTGGTGGGTGCTCAAAGTGAATGTCCATGCTCGGAAACCACGCAATTTGGACCGGCTGGAACAATTTGCAATGGAAGAATGGGCCAAAATCCCTCAAGAGACCTGTGCCAACCTAGTAAAGAACTACTCTAAGAGGTTGTTGTCAATTGTGGCTCAGATAGGTTACACTATTGACTATTAATGGCCTGGGGGCTAATATTTTTGACCAACCCATTTTTCACTATATTTGATATAAAGCAAGCCTAAAAACTTATTTTATGTTTCAAAATATACCAAAAGCTACTAAATAGCACTGGTGAATGTTTGATTATATCAAGTTGTATCAATGCTGGAAACATTGGGAAGAATTTTAGGAAAATGTTCCATAACTCTTGGGGGGCTAATAATTTAGGCCTCAACTGTATATGTTCTAAAAATGCTTAAAACACACAAATCTGATCATTTGGTTGTGCTGTTGTGAAAAGAAAGAAGACATAGAAAACTAGATTGATTTATCTTGAGTCTATAAAAGTATGAAGCACTATATTTTGTTTCGTAAAACTGTATTCCAAAATCAATGATAGTGTTTTTACAAAATGCGTTCAAAGTTACAGAAACTAATGACAGTTTGCTTGTATCCTTGTTTTCTTAGTTTTTACGTTTGATTCTCCTATTAAGCCTGAGCTTCAGTGAAATGAAGTGTGGCCTCAGATGTTTGTTACAGAACATCCTCCTACCTCGTTCAAGGAGGGTCCCTGAATGCACCACTGAGTCATGCTTTTCGTCCCTGCAACTCTTTTAGCCCAGCAGTACATAATAATTGTATACAGGTTAAGTAATTGTTGGACAGTTTGTATATAGTTAAAGTCTCTGTAATTGTTTTGCCATACCATACAAACAATAACTGGAAAATAATGAAAATTAAGTTTCGAAATTGTGTGCAATTTGCAAGAAATGCAGAATACCTATAGTTAAGGCCTTAAAGGCATTGCAGATGTGTACATTGATGTCAAAATAAATGTGTAAAAACTGTCATATTGAGAGTCAGTTATCTTTGTTCCTTAGCTTAGTTAGTTAGTTGAGAAAGAGAAGGTTATTCACATTTCCAATTAAAACACTCAAACTGGTCCGTGGTCAACTCTAATGTAGCTGCTGTGTGTTGAGTATCTTGCCAAATATACTAAACAACTAACAGTTGATTTTTTCCCTTATGTTGCAATTCTTGAATTCAAATATGTTTCTGTTTTCGGATTTCCCACTTTGATCAAAAGCCCTGAATGGATCCCCCGGCTTATATGTTTATCCTCTCCCTCTGTGTGCATGCCAGGGCTTAAGCTGCCTTCAAGGCCCATCAAGTTTTTATAAGTGTTGGTGGAACTTCTTGAACTTGGCCTGTTGCTGGGCAAGCCCAAGGCAGCTGAGTGGATTAGCTCTGAAGACAGGTTTACAGGTCTAATCATGGACTAATGTTTAGAGAACTAAAAGATAATAATGTATTTAGACTTTTAATGAGCCAAAAAGCTGGGTACTTTAAGTGCAAGAGTACAGCGTGCAATGGTGTGTGAGGGATTTACAGTTGGTTATGAACCTCAGAGCCCCATAATGGACTCTCACCTTGCATTGTCCCTCTCATAGGTTAGGAATAAAGCTGCTGTTGCAAAGGTGCGTTGAAGAGGAAATGTATGGATGTCACCTGAATTCAATAATATTACTGTTTTGTAATGTTGTGACTACTGAGCCAATTTCTATCAATTCCAAAATACCTAGTGATCTAACATTTATATTTCTGATTTCAGAAGCCTGCCTAGTTTCACTTTTATTCAATTATATTGTGTCTTAAAACAATATGCTAATTATCCTATGGAGACTATTAAAGCTAAGTGAAATATACAATTTGCTGAATTATTCTATAACGCACACTGAACCAATTAGCGCTTTATAATTTACAAGCAGTCTCTGCTTAGGTTTCAAACCTCAGTGATGGAAAATTACTCATGAGCAAAAAAAATGTAAGTCTTAAATGAACTCCATGTGACAAATACATGACAAATTGATAGGACAAAAAAAAAAGGCTGACTTTGTGTTCTGTTCTGTTTCTTTGACCTTTATCAAAACTGCAGCTGAGTGGTAGTTTCCTGAGGGTTTGTCATATGTTCAAAGATTTAAATAAGCTCTTTCGATTCACACAACTGTTTAAATGAGGATTTAAAATATGGGATATCTACTGTACCACTTGCACTCAGGGGCGGATCTAGAAAAATATTCATGGGGTGGCAAGAGGGTGGCAGGAGAATTTCAGGGTGGCATCCCCTGGCAGAAGTACAGTGGGGCAAAAAAGTATTTAGTCAGCCATCAATTGTGCAAGTTCTCCAACTTAAAAAGAAGAGAGAGGCCTGCAATTTTCATCCTAGGTATACCTCAACTATGAGAGACAAAATTAGAAGAAAAAAAATCCAGAAAATCACATTGTCTGATTTTTAAAGAATTTATTTGCAAATTATGGTGGAAAATAAGTATTTGGTCAATAACAAAAGTTTATCTCAATACTTTGTTATATACCCTTTGTTGGCAATGACAGAGGTCAAACGTTTTCTGTAAGTCTTCACAAGGTTTTCACACACTGTTGCTGGTATTTTGGCCCATTCCTCCATGCAGATCTCCTCTAGAGCAGTGATGTTTTGGCGCTGTCGCTGGGCAACACAGACTTTCAACTCCCTCCAAAGATTTGGTTGAGGTATACCTAGGATGAAAATTACAGGCCTCTCTCATCTTTTTAAGTGGGAGAACTTGCACAATTGGTGGCTGACTAAATACTTTTTTTCCCCACTGTATATGATTGACTCAATAATATAATACATGACTTTGAGAGTAGGCAATCTAGGCACATTAACACAATTAATTAAACATATCCCGGGGCGTCGGTGATCCCGGGGGATCGTTTTTTTTATTTATTAGTTATTAGTTATAGAGTCATGGGTGGCAGCGGAC
>NW_011369945.1:26932963-26934607 GCF_000735185.1 Notothenia coriiceps
TACGGCGTATACCAGCGTATCACGTAGACTACACCACTGCACACACACACACACACACACACACACACACACACACACACACACACACACACACACACACACACACACACACACACACACACACACACACACGCTCTAACAGGATTATCAGTAATTAGATTTCTCTCTCGGCGATGAATTGCCTTTTAGCCGCGGAGGAGCTGTTAGCTGCTTATAACAGAATTAAAGGAACAATTAGTGAACAATTACATTAGAGGCTCTTTGTGTCTGTGTGTGTGTGTGTGTGTGTGTGTGTGTGTGTGTGTGTGTGTGTGTGTGTGTGTGTGTGTGTGTGTGTGTGTGTGTGTGTGTAGCTACAGGTGAATCAAAGAGAGAGAGAGAGATATCAACAAAACAGAAAACCTCCTCTCTGTTTTCTTGTCACATTTGTCCCGTTCAGTCGTCTCCTTAAATGTAAGGTTTTTCCTGATGTTGCTTTAATTTGACTTTATTTTCTCTTAAATTAAGTATTTCTTTGTGCACATTTTTGACTTAATTTCCATATCAGATATTCCATTTATGTGTCGTACACCGTGTGTTTCTTCTCGTAGATTCACATCCGTTATTCGTCCTCAGAAATCTCAGACTGCTGACTCTGATCTCAGATAATAACTCATTTAGTTAATGCACCTTTTCTATATCACATTGTTTGTCCTCAAATGACTACTTCCTCAAAACAATCCCTTTCACCCTGAAGGTTGAATATTCTAACATCGTGGTTCGTTGCTCGTAATTTGGGTCTTTTTCCTCCATTTCCTTTAGTGTCCGTGCAGATTCTCTGACAGCATCTGATGTGAACGGTGCGTTTCTCTTCCAGTAGATTCCCTTCTTTAAACAAACAGCTTAGATAGGTTTCTGATCACGCACGACTATAACAGGACGTATGACCTTCTTTTGCTCGTTTTCTGTCATTCCTTTGAGCCTAAACTCCACTTAGATTTTGAAAACTCTGAGATGCATTTCATTGATTTCTCCTGAAACTTCATGATGAGTAATTTAAGACACTGTTTCTAACACGGCGTCAAACAGCATCCTCCCCTTTCATTACGTCGTGAGTGAAAAGAGGCTTTCCAAAGGTCTGGAGCCACGGACTTATGATTGATTGCCGAGCGTCTGGTAAAGAGAGATGTTTTGATCAAAGTGTGTGTTATATATTCATGATGTGTGTGTGTGTGTGTGTGTGCAGTGATGTGTGTGTGCTCTCAATCTCTGTCACCCCCCCCCCTTTATATTCAGTGTGAACGATGACTCGGCTCATTGGCTGCTCGTCCTCTCCTGATGGCTTTAATTAACTTTGGATTAATCAGCAGGTGATCTTTAATGCTTCCTCACATTAGAGCCTCCCTCTTCATCTTTTACACATCACCCCCCCCTCGCCCCCCTTTACCATCTATCTATAGAGGCCAAGCCCCTCCCCTTCCGGGGACCTCCATGGACCTCATTTAGGAAAAAGTCTGTATTGAAGTCAATGGAGAGAAAGATTATCTTTCCATCCCCTTTGAATTGTGCCATGAATTACACATATGATGTTTGTCAATTTAAAAGATAATTTTGAAAGTCAAAAAAATAAAAATGTCTCGTAAAACTGTGAATGCCAAGGCACAC
>NW_011369945.1:26934647-26935207 GCF_000735185.1 Notothenia coriiceps
TGCACATATGATGTTTGTCAATTTAAAAGATAATTTTGAAAGTCAAAAAAATAAAAATGTCTCGTAAAACTGTGAAGTAACACTTTGTGAGAAACGCTGAATGAACTACATCTCCCGTCTCGCACCACACACCAAGACGGCCGTCACGTTGGCACATTTCACTTCTTTCTTTCAGAATGAGGCGGAAAGTATTAAAAGAGGTGAAAATCACTCCAAGTCTGGGCATGTTGAGAGCTGTACACACACAAGGGGAGTTAGTCGGTTCATTAGAGCCAGCATGCGGGACCGGCTTCAAGGTTTCGGTGAGTAACACGAGGGTAATGTATAACGTTAATGACATCGCTTACTCTGGGATTTGTAGTCTTTCTAGTTGCGTATTTCTCATAGTCTTATATTTCAACAGTTTTACGACTGTTACGACCCGTTCCCCTACCAAGCGGTAGTGTCTCGTGGGAAGACCCGTAACATAAAAACAAACACAGAATATCGTTAACGACGGGCATTTATTGTCAGCACAGCCGTAACTTACATGCCTACCGGCAAAAAGGAACCAAGTCTGG
>NW_011369945.1:26935252-26942057 GCF_000735185.1 Notothenia coriiceps
CCCCCCAAAAAAACTTTTTAAGTCAATAAGACCGTACAACATTCACTGCCCAGCCAAAAATTAAAGCCACTTGATTTAACTAAGGCCCAGTAGGTAAGGACTCTTCACTGATAGATAACGCAGCGATTGTATATGTTTTAGCGAATACAAGTTTTTAACCCTAATGATGCAGTTAGTCATTTATTTAATGTTTGATTCTTTCTGATGTTAAAGTCAAGGTTGTAACTGTCGCAATAAAGTTGTGGGGCGCTGAACTGTTCTTTTGACTACTTGTCTTTCAAATTTGAAGAGGGTGAGCAAGGCATCTTGAGGAAGAATTCATCATTAACTCCCTCCAAAAAATATATTTATTTAATAATAACAATGATATGTGAATCATAACAGTGATTGGACAGCTGATAGGAAATAATACTGATTGTTAATAGTATCAATATTAAATTGACAAACATCGACG
The DNA here is from genome assembly GCF_000735185.1 of Notothenia coriiceps. Taxonomy (NCBI): domain Eukaryota; kingdom Metazoa; phylum Chordata; class Actinopteri; order Perciformes; family Nototheniidae; genus Notothenia; species Notothenia coriiceps. Next base: position 26,935,707 of record NW_011369945.1, read on the forward strand.
AGACAAGTTACCTGTAATAATGTACTTATTGCAGCAGTCTGCATAGATTTGTTACCCCCTGCTGGATCTAATGAGTGAAACAAACCTCATTCAGTTATTGTTCAGTTAAAATTCATTAAATTAAGTCTGCCACCATATATATTTATATTTAAGGCTTTACTGATGTGCCACAATAATCTCACCAAATGTTATTGAGTTAAAATAAATATTGTGGCTTTCCAAGTTAACATTGATTGATATGACTGCGATTAAATCAGCATATACTTCTGCCAGGGGATGCCACCCCTGAAATTCTCCTGCCACACTCTTGCCACCCCATGAATATTTTTCTAGATCCGCCCCTGCTCCTCAGACCTTTTGTATGATTTGTTTTGTATTTCATTATGTGCACGACATAATGGCTTTTCCGCCTTCTTGTCCAAATCCCCATTGTATTTTATCTCAATTAGTTTGACTTGGTTTAATAGATCAAATCTACAAAGACATCATTTTTTCGCCTTAACTTCAGTTATAATTGCTACCACAAAGTCTCGGTCCTCCTGTGGTATAAAGTGACGTCCTAAGTGACGTCCATGCAATATAGATTGGATCTCCAACATTTTCCATAAAAAGAGCTCCTTTTTTATCTCCTGCATTTTGTCTGCTTTTAAATTGAACTTTAATGAAAAAATGAAGGAAGTCCATAGATATGGTGGATGGGAACATGTCTTGTATGATGTTGAAATGCTGCTCATAGGGGCATAATGTTCCAGGAGGATCTATTCCAAAGATGGGAGTTATCTTTTTGTTGTAGCCTTAGTTATACGTTATATATCTGCACCAACTCCATCACCTTCTTCTCTAATATCTTCATTTATAGATATAATTTCATCCCAAATTACAAACTTGAATTTGAGTAGTGCTTTGATCCACATTTACAACATTGGAACTATATAGCGTTCTTTTTTCCTGAGGAAGCTGAAAGGTTTTAAAGCCTGACAGGACATTTTAACAGCAGTATAGCTGTCAATCATCGATTGAGTCATTACATTTCATGCTGGTATAACTTCCTCACAGACATATGAAAAAAAGAACAACTCAAAGCATGCAACCAAAATGAGCAGCTCCGTTCAAACCTCTTAGACCTTTACAGTCAGACATAAAAAGAAAGACAGACTTCATCACTAATGACCCTTTCACCACTCCTCTCAGCTCCTCTCATCAGACAGCCCTTTGAAAGCACCATGGCCAAAAGGACTTGCTGAACTCTTTATTTCGCACTGGAAAATCCATTTTAAACCCGGACAAATGGACTGTCAGGACTTCTTAACTCTTTGCACACCCGCCGTTATTTATTTAAAAGGATTGTTTTTGTAATCTTATGTGAGTCTTTTATTTGTATGTTTTTTATGTTGTTCTTTAACCGACCTAAGATAATTTTCTATCATTATGTGCTAGAGTCTACATTTTTTCTTTAATCCATGTTGTTTTTCCTCGCATCTCCTGACAAAAGAATAGACATTATTGAATACATTATTTGATTACCACACATGTTATTCCGGTCAAGGCTCTGTGTGTGTGTGTGTGTGTGTGTGTGTGTGTGTGTGTGTGTGTGTGTGTGTGTGTGTGTGTGTGTGTGTGAGAAAGATCATATTTGCTGCAGATAAGTTAGGAAGCAGCGCTGTTATCTTTCCATCTCAATGCAGTTGCTCAGATACATGTATAGTGCATGCTGAATTGAGGGGATGTTACTGCTCCATGCAAATGTGGAAGACCGACGCCTCTCCTTGTAAAATACCATTTTGATTAATATTATGGGTATTGCTGAACACACAAATGTATGCTCAAAATGTTGTTGGCAATAACTGTTGTCAAAATGGCCCATTTCCATGCCTCCTGATGCTGCTTATTACATCCTGAAGGTTTGTAGAAGTGTTGAGTGATATGAAGAGCTTGAATATTATTTACTCTCAAACGACATCTATTCAAGGTCCCTGGGTCTTTTCCTCGCATTGAACACCTGCAGTGAAATAACGGTGATGACCTTACCAGCATACTTGTGTGCAGAGCGAGAGAGAGGAATGCGATACATCAGGCACATTACGGTGTCTGTAGCAGCGACTCTATCAACTTACACTGTCATTAAACCAAGGACAAAGTGGACATCCTCCTCCCTGAAGTCCATTCACAGATCATATAAAATAATATATGGTGTGTGTAATGGCGTTTGATAAGCACTCTAAAATGATTATCCTTGGCCCGGCCTGACCTTGTTGGCATAACACTGCTTTCCAATGCACTGCACTCAGATGAACTTCTACTGTACACCTGATTTAAAATTCAGAATACACCTAAAAAGTGGAACAAGTGACCACAGGTTCAGAGGTTATTAAGTAAATCCATCTTAAGCTATACATACTTTATGAACTGTGTGGATCCCAGAAATCTCTGTTTCCTCAGTTCCCTGTCGCTATTACTCTTGCAGGCAATGTTTTTGCTTGAGTGTGTTGCATAAATAGCACACAGCTCCCAGTGGCATAACATGCACTTACACCACATCTGTTCCACTGTAACAGATCCAGTTTAGTCAAGATATTAACAATCAAGCCAAGATCCACTTACTCTTAAAGACCCAGGAATGTGGAAGCCAATGCGGAAGTACCTTAAACTCGTCTTATTTCCAGTGACCAGCAGGGGGCGTCTCCTCTGGTTCCAAAAAGAGTCTGCTTGTATAGAAGTGAATGAAAAAACGACCTTACTGTTTACTTAATTTCAGTGAACACTTTCCTACTGAGGTTATATTCTCAATTGCTTATTTAAACTTTTTTCAATTTCTACACGAATGTTGATGAGGTAGGCGAACACAACATTTTGGTGATTCCCTGACTTTCTCTCTAGTTGAATGTATGTATTTATTTGAACAAGGACCATGCATATTACAATACATTAATCTCAGAAAAGAGATGATTTATGCCAGATTTGAGCTAATAGCTAATTTCCGTCTGCAGTCCTGGTACATAGAAACCAACAAACAGTAAAAACATTGCATAATCTCTATCACACAAAAAAGTATAAAACAAATTAAAGTAGAGCTCAATAAAGTAGTACATAGTATAGTTAAAATATGATATTTCAATACATATCAAGTGAAAAACTCAGATGACAGTACAACTAATGTTGGCATGTTGCTTAACCATGTTGTCACCATGAGGTTTTACTTGGTATTTAAATCTAAATGTCTTGAACACTATTGGATGGATTTTAATTACATTTTATATCGCCATTCATTTCCCCCCTCAGGATGAATTGTAATAACTTTTTGTGATCTCTGATTTAAGATTTAAATATGTAACAGTCTAATTGTAGTCATTTTCAATGCGCCTGAATTTTAATTAAAGAATATGCTGGTTTTATGATTTATGATTGAATGTCTAGATTACACTGATGAGTGATGTAACGTATGGCAAAACTCTGAAATACACTTAGATATTCAATCACTCACACTGTGATTAAAAGAGCAGCTTGTTGTGCATGTGTGGACATTACACAGTCAGCACTTGAGATTGAATCAAAATGCAGAATATGTCACATCTTATTGTCACTTCTCTGTGAAATAGACGTAAAAAGGCTCAGTGCCAGTTTTGGATCTGCTGTAAGTGATTGACATTCCGCCAAAATGGCTGTCCCATTTTTGTTATATCAACTCTTCCAGCCTCAGATCCCTCCCTTGCAACACGGAGGTATGAGTTTGACTGCAGGCTGGAGAGTGAGAGAAGAGGAGGAGAGGGATGATGTTTGAGAATAAGCTAGAAGAGGAAGGAGGAGGAAAGAGGGGGGATAAATGGAAGCACTATTTTAAATTATAATTTGTTTCTTCCAACACATCGCTTCTTCTCACCTGGAGCTCAGTGCTGCTCATAGTTTACTATTTGTTACTCTCCCGCTCTGTTTCCTTATTACAGGGCTCTTATGATAAATCCTGAAGGCAAATCCCTGTTTATTAAACAAGCTTCTAAAGCTCTTTTTGTGTGTGCTTGTGTGTACATTTATTCATGCACTTATGTGTGTGTTTCTGTGAACTGTATATTATCTGAGTCTGTTTTTCACAGTTTATTTTCTCCTCCCTATCACTAGGGTAGACACTTTAGATAAGAGGCATTTTTTTTACATTTTAGATTATGCTTGTTGTTGGGGGCTGCTTGAATGATCCCTGACAAGTGAAAAAATCCTGGTGGAGTTTTGAACTGACAAAAAAAAAAACCCTGCTAAGTGGATTAAGAGCTTGTTATCGTCAAGTAGGAGAGAGCAGACGGGCAGAATTAATATGTTTTTTATTTCAGCTTGGATTCAGTTTTCCCATGAAGTGAGGTTGGAAAATAAAATGTATTCTCGCTCCCTTTAAAGCCGATCTTTGGCTGCGGCGCTTCCTGGAGGAATATCTAAGATTTACGTTGAGCTGCGGCCCAGGGCACAGAATTAACGTTTTCTGTCAGTCAGAAACTGAAACGTTTTAGGCCTGTCTGAAAGGAAGAGTCTGTGAAGAAAGTCTAAGAGAGGTAGTATGAAGGAGGGATGAAGAAAGAGAAAAATAAAAAAGTTTAGGCCTCATCTCCATTACATCCCTTTATCTCCCCTCTAGCAGAAAGTCCCTTCAGGACTTCACACACATACATCCACGAATACATACTGTGGTGTCAATGCTGCTGGACATTAAGATTGATGGTTTCCTTTCTGAATTCAGGGGAGGTAGCCGGGGCATTTAGGGAACACTCTCTGTACCTCTGTCACACTCAGACTTTGCTCCATTACCTTAATGGTGAAACAGCTCTGAGGAGAGAGGAGAACGGACAGAAGAGTGAGACAAAGAGAAGTACATTTTTATTTTTTCTCGGGAAAAAGAAGAGAAGCAAGGTCAGTCCTTATCATGTTATTTCATTTCAGTTAGAGTCATTTGGAGCTCATCAGTACGTCAGGTCATCCATGGAAATGTCTGAGTGGTTCATGGAGCTAAAGTGAAATGCTCAGGGTCGGTGAGTAGCCTGGAGAGTTTAACTGATTTCTGTGAATCTAATAGTTAAAGACCCTTTGACCCCCTGAAAGGTAACCACATCCAATATATGTTACCAATTCAAACCACTGGGATTTTCCCTTCTGAGATTGTTTAAACGGTTCAATATAGACTACTAAGAAAATACAGTAAGAAGAAAAGACAGTTGAAAATATGAATTACATTAGGTTTGTATTTTGTTTGTGACCTCTAAAAATGAATGTCTAAAATAAATGCAGATTTCATGAATGTCTGAACAAATCCTTTTATGTATCTCACTTCTTGTTCTGCTTTTCTATCCTGTCAATCTCGAAAAATCTGCATTACTTTAGCCACTCTACGATTTGCAAACAGGTCCTGTTTCTGGGTCACTGGTGAAAGAGGGTGTGGCCTATGAGAACAAAGGAAGTGGAATTGTTTGGGGTGGGGTGAAGATTAAATGCTTTTGGATGGAAACAGAGGAGTTTTGTATGATCCTGGTCACCTACAAGGAAAATAGCATGTTGTTCTTTTTTCTATGCTGATGCCTCATCCATGTGAAGAAAATAGGGTTTATTTGAGATGTGAGGACTGTAACAATTGCATACTAGATCTAGGTCGGACTACCTGTTCCAGTGCCAATTCTGGTGAATTTGAATCTTTTGCAATGCGATGCTGCTTCTGAATTATATTTCTGCATTTTGATGGGAGGACATATAATCAGGGCTGCACATAACTGGTGCGCAGGTGCGCATGCGCACCCCCCGCCAAAAAAAGAGCACCGGATAATTTGAAAAAAGGCGCATTTGCACACCAACATAGAGAGAGCTCACTAGTATGCTGACGAGAGAGAGCTCACTACTAGCATGCTCACTAGTATGCTCACAAGAGAGCTCGCTAGCATACTCACTAGCATGCTCACGAGAGAGCTCGCTAGCATGCTCACTAGCATACTCACGAGAGATAGCTCACTAGCATTCTCACTAGCATCGCCACCGAGAGAGCCACTAGCAATGCTAACAGAGAGAGAGGCTCGACTACTAGCAGTGCCACAAGAGAGCTCGCGTTAGCATACTCACTAGCAGGCTCACTAGCATGCTCAGAGAGAGCCGCTAGCATCGTCACTAGCAACTGACGAGAAGAAGCTCACTAGCCTTCCCCTAGCATGCCCGAGCGAGCCACTAGCATACTCGCAGATGCTCACGAGAGAGCTCGCTAGATGCTCAGAGAGAGCTCGCTAGCATACTCACAGAGACGGCGCTAGTAATGACTCACTAGTATGGCCTCACGAGAGCGCCACAGCCAATACTCGCTAAGATTGCTCACAGAGAGCCTCCCGTTCATAA
>NW_011369945.1:26942102-26957937 GCF_000735185.1 Notothenia coriiceps
CACACGAATATATGAGGTGACATTAAAATGATTATACCAGAAATACACCTTCTTGAACTTTCTGCTATAAACACGTTACTTTAATCCTTCAAATAATACTTCATTATCAGTAAACATTTCTACATGACACAAAGACATTGGATTAACCTTGAGCGGCGTTTTTATTCCGGTGAACACAACTTTTGATCACAAATCAAAAAAGGTAAGACGTAATTATTGTAATATTTTTGAAACCGGATGTTGTTTACTTTCTCTTTTCTGGCTGATAGCTCCGCAATTCGGGATCCTACAGTGATGACATTACATGTGTGGAATCTGTGGAGTCTCAGCTTTAATCGGATATCTTGTTTGTGCAGTGACGATAAGTAATAAGGGCATTGCTACCGTGAGTGCTGTGCAAAAGTCCGTTAGCATTAGTTAGCATTTTTTCGCTCCATGCTAATTCAAAGGCTTGATATTACTCTTGTGTTTCTTTTAGCTAAAAAAATTGTCATATTGTTGGTTATCTGAGTTTCTTAACGTTAAAAGGGTATGGAACATTAATAGTTTCATAAATGTTAAGAAGCCCTGAGACATAGTCTCGTAAAAAAACGGTGGGGGGGGTCCACTGGGGGGACCCTCGGGCTTAAGAGGTTAAAGCTTTTCTTCAAACTTCAACAGAAACAGAAGGTTAGTCTCTGGTCAGCCCTGCTGATACAGCTGAACACACTATGGATTAACAGATCACATCTTAATAATATTAATAATAATAAATTGTATGTCTGTAGCGCTTTTCTTGAACCCAAAGACGCTTAAATCTCTTCAGTCTAACGCTGAGTGGACTGACAAGGCCCACAGAGAAACAGACTCAATATCTGGAGCCAAATTGCAGCGTAGTGGTTCAATAATGATCGAGGGTAACTCCGGCTTTCTTGACTAGAAATCAAATCCTAAATCCAAGTTCCATTAGTATTCCCTCCTGCCGTGCAACGATGTGGGGACATCGACTTTTGGGGTCAAAACCAAACCATTTCAAGTGTGAACGATACTCCCCTCTTGTTAGCTCTAATGAATGATGTATAAGATTACACAAGGATGAAGTAAGAGAGCAGAAAACAAGACAAAGCTAGAATGGGTGAAAAGGAGGAAAGAGGCTTGAATGAATAAGAGGAAAGATGAGGCAAGATGAGAATGGGAGAGAAGTTAAGGGTGATGACAAACAGAAGAACTACAGAACACAGACTACACACATTATTACACATTATTATTGCTCTAAATCAGCCTACTATCACCTAAAGAACATATCTAGGATTAAAAGACTAATGTCACAGCAGGATTTGGAAAAACTTGTCCAAGCTTTTACCTTCAGTAGACTGGACTACTGTAATGGTGTCTTTACAGGTCTCACTAAAAAATCTATTAGAAAGCTGCAGCTGATTCAGAACGCCGCTGCTCGAGTCCTCACTAACACTAAGAAAGTGGATCCCATCACTCCTGTTCTGAAGTCTTTACACTGGCTTCCTGTGTGTCAAAGAATAGATTTCAAAATACTGCTGCTGGTTTATAAAGCTTTGAATGGTTTAGGCCCAAAATACATTTCTGACCTCCTGCTAAATTATGAACCATCTAGATCTCTCAGGTCTTCAGGGACTGGTCAGCTTTCTCAGAACTAAACATGGAAAAGCAGCGTTGACGCTTGGCGGTGGGCGTATCTGAAGCTTGGGGATTTTTTGCGAGCAACACGACCAACAACCAATCACATGAATCAACATACAAAACAATAGCAATGTTAAAACAAAGTAAACTGGATATAAATTCCCCAAACAGGCGAAAACCTACCAGTTTCACCCACTGCCTCTGCCACCTCCCTCCATGCCTGGCTCCTCCGGATTGTATCCCGGTAGATGAACAGAGACTGATCATACAGCACCGGGTGATTCACTACCGCTATAATGAATTTTTCCTCCATTTTTTGGAATATGAGGAAATGAACTGCGTAGTCTCTCTCAGCATACACGCGGTTTGATTGGCTAGCGCTTGTACTGGCATATTTGAATAAACGGGATTTCATTGGCTGGCGCTTCTGCAGAGGCGCCAAAAGTTGAACATTGCTGAACTTTTGAAGCGAGCAACGCTAGCAGCGTGTCGCGTCGCTTCCCAAAATGCAGTTCGGCAAAAAGTGACGTCACCCCATTCAAAGTGAATGGTGAAGCGTCAACGCACGCCGCTGTGTGGACAGGCCGTTATGGTCCGAATATCTGGAACAAACTCCCAGTCCGCTGCAACTCTTTTTGCCGCTGCTTTTAATTGAGCTATTCATATTAGGGATGTCCCGATCACCTTTTTTTGCTCCCGATCCGATTCCGATCATTTGATTTTGACAATCTGCCGATACTGATTTTTCCCGATCCAATCTTTATGCAATGCATTAAGAGAAAAAAAAGGTAACAGATAACGGCTGGTCATCCAACGCGATGAATTCAGCTATCTTGGCTGTTATTTGTGTTTGGCCTTTTCACTGTTCTGGGGCAGTTTCTCTTTCCTTTTAAACGTCTCTGAAATTGTAGGTTGTTTCAGTGCCGTTACCTGAGTGGCCGCTGTGTACTCGTCGTGTTAGTTGTTGGTGTTTGTTTCTCAGGTGGTCGTATTAGATTGGTCGTGTTGAACGTAGCTCTGTTCTTTCCACCACGCGGAACCTCTGCCTTGCAAACATTGCATCTGGCTGTTACACTGNTGATTCACTACCGCTATAGTGAATTTTTCCTCAATTTTTTGGAATATGAGGAAATGAACTGCGTAGTCTCTCCCAGCATACACGCGGTTTGATTGGCTAGCGCTTGTACTGGTAGATTTGAATAAACGGGATTTCATTGGCTGACGCTTCTGCCGAGGCGCCAAAAGTTGAACATTGCTGAACTTTTGAAGCGAGCAACGCCAGCAACGCCAGCAACGCCAGCAACGCCAGCAACGCCAGCAACGCTTCGCTTCCCAAAATGCAGTTCGGCAAAAAGTGACGTCACCCCATTCAAAGTGAATGGTGAAGCGTCAACGCACGCCGCTGTGTGGACGGGCCGTAGAAAGTCTGAAGGAAGGGGCAGATTTCCTTCCTTCAGCTCGCTAGCATACTTGCGAGAGACTCGCGAGTATGCTCGCTGCCTGCCAGCCTTCCATCTCGTGCACAAACTTATCTCGTGCCCTCATTGGTCATGTGCGCGTTCGTGTGTGTTGGAGGAGGGGCTCTGTAAGGAAGTCTGAAGGAAGGGGTAGATTTCTTTCGGTTGTATGTGTACTTTCAAATTCTAGCTTACTCGAGCTGGTTTCTCCATTCTTACCTACCCTACCTTTAAGGACAATGTGTATTTATTGTTGGATTGTTTTCAGACAATTGAATTGTGTTTGATTTAGTTGTTCCTTTGTTGATGTCAGAATGTCTTTTATTTGTTGGTTTTGTCAGGTTTGCAGGTTTTACTCTAAATAGCTCTTGGTTTTTCAGGTGTTACAGCAGGAAGGAAGATTATTTGATCAGATTAAAAATAAATAAATCAAAAGGGCTATTTTTAAGGCATATTTATTACATTTCGTATCCTGTTCAGATACAAGATGGTCGAAGAGTGTACCCCGGGTCTACACAGAAAGAATGCAGAGCCAGTTTTATATAGTAAGCATTTATGAAAAATACACGCACTTAGTATGGAATGTCTTTGTCTTCAGTGAAAATATTTCTTTAGTGATACCAGATTCTATGTCTGGCTTTCAGCTCAATATAATGACAAAAACATAGTCTTTTCATTCAGACCTCAATGCAGATATGGTATTTTAATGAACACAACCTTTCCAAAGTTTACATGGAGTTTCTATAACATTTTGCATGCATATGAAATATAGGTTTTTAAATACAATTTTAGTATACACATACTTAAAATGAGACTTCTTGTACTTATCTTTAACTATTTGCCCTTCGAACCAATATCAACAATGCAGGTTGTTGTGAGAAACATCTTTGAGATCATATCTTTGTATTGTTTTTTTCTTCCCAAACACACATATAGGTGTAATACTTCATTCTAAAAACAAATCATAGTCTCTCATTTCCAAATCAGCTGAGTTACTCCACAATCTTTCCACGTATGCTCTGCTACCTGCAGAAGTACCCCCTGGGGTACTCATACCTCTAATTGGGCATCACTGATAGTGAGTATAAAGCAGCTCGTTATCACTTTGGTTAATGCCTCAGTGCCTCCACAAGCAAACTATCATACAGGGAAACCAAGAAGAATGAGAAGTGCATGGTTAAATCCAACTTTACTCAAATCATCTACTTTTCAAACATTTCCTTCAACCATTGTGTCCTTGGTGAGGAGAATTATCAGAAAACATATTCACTTAAAGTATTAAAACACTAACAGTTTGACAGTGTAAGAGCAGAAAAAACACAAGCTTTCACAAAAAGAAAAAGTCACTGCAGAATATAATTTTTCAGACGGTAAGCTTTAATGTGCAGGACATTTGGAGCATATTTCTGCCGTTTGTTCTACAGGCTGTTCATTACTGTCCTATCGGCTACAAAACAGATCAATAGCTGTGTGGAGTCACTCTCTCACATGTGTGCGTGACAGAGAGCATGTGGGAGAGTGTGTGTGTGTGTCAGTGTGTGTGTTTGAGTGACAGAGAGAGAATCAGTCTGAACGACACAGCGTTAACCACGCAGCACTGAGAGCTGTCCCTGTGGCTCGGGATGGGCGGGATAAAGGGACAGACGCAGGGAGAGATGGACGGGTGAATGACAGATGGGAGGCGGGGGGGGTGGGGGTTTCTTTCGTGATCAGAGCTTTGACATCTGTAAATGTAATTAAAGCTGTGTGTGTGAGGGAGTGTATGTATTTTTGTGTCCGCGTGTGTTCCCCTCTTGAGCCGCCTGCAGGCACATTGCTGCTCTGTCGATGGTTCGTCCTTCATCAGACGGCCCAAGGTTGACTAATGAGGACTGTGGCACATGCACATTTCCTCTCTCCCTCTCTACATCCATTGTTCTCATTTATCTTAATTTCAACTTTGTTTTTCAACCCCTGCTTCTTTGCCTTTTTTATACATTTGCAGCAGTTATACTGTATAATAATAATAATGGCACTCACTCTCGATTACAGCTTGTCATGATCTCCTCTGGACCATTAGGGCACTCTGAATATCTATAATGAAGCCTGCTGGCCGCAGAGCCCGGTCTAGTATTTGGCACTATGAGACTCCATTTTCAGTTTGTATTGACAGAACATTACTTCAAATGAACACACATATTTTCCTCATCTTAAACTTGTTTTAAATTGACTGTAAGAAAAACAGTCACATCATCACATCATTTAAATAACCTTCAGCAGTCCTTTTTACAGCCATGGTGAAATATGCAAGCGTTCATTTAAAGTGTCCTTTATAGCTGGGTCTAATTGAGTGGTCATTCAAATAGGACAAATTATCTTCATCTATTTTGGTCCAGGTCTCAGTAGTGAGTAAATCATTCCTATCACCAGACAAGAACATTAAATAGGACAAGTCTGCAAACCCTGAATTACGTCCAGATACAGTATAGTGTGTTTTTAAACTAAGCTAGCTGGATGATTCAAGCCATCTTGTGAAAATCCCCTAGTGTGTCCAGGGTTAGCACATCCCAGCCAGACTCTACCAGTGAGAAGTGGCCACAATGTAGCGTTATGAGGAGTCTGGGCCACCTGAAGTATTCTCACCTGAGAGGATAAGTGGCTTAACAATAAGATGACAAACTAAAAGGACAAAGCTTTTGACACAGCAGGGCAGGATTTCACCGCAAGAAAGTAGCCTTTCTGTGGTTAGTTTAACCAACATTTATATAATCTTTTATTATCCAAAATATGTGACCTCATTGTAGTGTGTATTATGAAAAATCATAATACCCAATACAATGTGTGTAATTATTGCAGTTGCTGGACTTAATGGTAATGGTAATGGTATTTTATCCCTAACCCATTAATTAAATCCAGAGAAAACTGACTACTGTCGCACTAAATGTGACAGGCCAACTTTTTGCTGGTGAATCAACAGAGATAGAGAACCAACTGCATAAAAACAATTACATGTGCAACCAAAACACAGACCATGACCTTTCCTGTTCCACGTATAGTTACTCATTCATATTAGCAATTTATGACAACTGAATCATGGGGCAAAATCTACAATAACATGTCTGGTTTGGAGGCAGATTTTCTACGTTTTGGACCAGCTTGTGGACTTCTTCGCAGCTCATATGTGACACATACAAATACAGTTCAAAGGACCACGGTTTAGACATTTTAGAAATGGACTCCAAGGTGCCGTAGTGACCACGGCCTCTGACCGCAGGGTGTTGAAATACTCAATAGCAGTTGCCCTTATTCAACATCATAGGTTTGGTGACAGTGCTCTCCAGAGGGAGCAGTGAGAGATGTTCTGCATGATTTTCCTTCTCTCTGATGGCCTGCATGGCATGAAACTGACTTCAGACATCAAGTAACTGAGTGTAAAAGGTGTGAAATTCATATTTGCAGTTGCAGTGTCGGCTGGGAGAGTCCCCACTGAAACATCTTTGTCACCAACAGTTGAAAAATGTCACTGTAAAGAAGCAAGTGCACCCCCTGGATGAATGGAAGAAATCCATACAATGGCTTTGCATCTATTCCCTGGATTGCTAAATAATTTTGTACAGGATTCTTTTCCTCGGCCAAGTTACCTTTTATATTCAGGAAAGCATTAGAGATGAATTTTAACTCAAAGCACTGGGTTTATGTGGCAGCTTGCTATATTGTAATTACATCTAAAGTGCTTAGCTGATGTTGGTTTACACTGCTGCTACACTTGGCTGCACTCATTGCCCTTTTATATATCCTTGTGAGGATGGTCATCAACACTACATGACATTTAATAAGAGATAGCTGCAACCAGCCATCAATTCTCGCAGGAGTTAAAGCGGCACTAATGAGTATTTTTTATATAATAACAATGAATCAAACTGGACTATTAAAAGTGCTCGTGAGAACATTCAGAATCATCACCTAACTGAATAGTATCTCTCAAAATGGTTTGACGTCTTTTGGTTTCACGCCCCTCACCTCTTTTCAAAGTTAGCTGGTGATCATGGAGCTGAGTTAAGCAGCGAAAAAAGCCACATAAGCTATTTTCCTCAGGGCTTGGGGAGACCAAAGCAGAGCAAATATCAATACTGCATGCATCATGTGGCCACAAACACGACTCCAGATTTATATCAATGTTACTCCATAAGCTCTTGATGCATACATAAGCAAACAAAATGTTTGACTTGATGACTTTGTGGTTATATGTCAGTGTTTACAAAACTAAATCAATAAATAATTAACTTTTGCATGACGGATGTGTCTGCTTTTGCACATCAGGTGGATCTGTTGGTTAAGTTTTATTCTCATCAATTAGCAAGATAATCTACTTCATGAAATGATCAGAGCTTACATGCTGCAGACTGGTTACATGCAAGTCCTTACTTCTTTAGTAAGTATGTTACCCTGGTCTGAGATGTGCAGTATGGAAACATAACCAGAGAGTCAATGCTCTGTCCTCTCTGTATCCACAGTCTAAAGTCATGCAGGTCAGGTGAACTGCTTGTCAAACAATCACTCACACAAACTCATAATACTTTATTTATGTTAGCTTGGTGAAGGGGTGGTGGGTTATACAGGACAATTAGTTGCTTTATATTCAATATATTCCTGGATAGGCTGCAGCCCTCCAGCCCCCCTACAGACCTGAAATTGCATGAATGTATTTTTAATAGCAATGTTTAATATTCAAACTGCAGGTCTGCAGAAGGATCAATGACAACTTTCACAAACCAATTGCAGCTTAATCTATTTCAGACTTTACCTGACTAAATATGGTATTTATTGTACAATATCTAATTTGAAATTGTCTTAAATGTGTATAACTTACCTACCGTATCTTGACATTTAAGTGTGAGTGTGTGTCAGCTACCTTATGTGCCCCGCACTGACACTAATGCAAATAGCCACCTCAAGGGCAACATACAGTAGGAGGGCGGGGGGGATGTCATCACTTTAAAAAAAAGCCTCTGTACGCACGCACGCACGCACGCGCGCGCGCGCACACACACACACACACACACACACACACACACACACACACACACACACACACACACACACACTATTGCTTATGCCACTGAGCAGCCCAGTGTCCAAATTAATTACAGCCATCCCACGTGAGAACCGAGCGGCTGGCAGAGGCCTTGACTGCTGCGCCTCCCCTCCACTCAACTCTCTTCACTTCTCTTCCTCTAACAAACACTTAACTCCCAGACAAAGGCTGCTGAGTGTTTTAATCACTTTGTCTGCCATTCTCTCCTGAAAATGTCAGTTCTTTAACTCCTCCACATTTCAGCCTGTGGCCTTCCAAAAGGAGTGCACCTTAACAACCTGTCGGAATTTTTTATGTTGCAGTTTTGTATTTTGAGAAACCTTTTAAACTCTTGTGTCTCCATCTTGTTCCAACGCCATTATTAACACATAACATCCCACAAGGCACAGAAATGCACTGATAGTGTTTAATTATTTAAATTATTTCAGTTTTTTATCCATTTAAAAATTGCATGTGTGGTTGTAGCACGTTGTCAAGAGTGCATTTCTTCAATGTGTCATATATCATGGAAAACAAGTAAAAAGTCTCTCTTTTCTTGAATTTCCAAATTTCTCTGTACAAATTGAACAAGTTGTAACGTGTTGATAAGTGATTTTTAGAATTTACAGGTGCTGCTAGGTGGAGTTAGTAACATCTGGACTATGTCAGGCTAACTCTTTTCTACCTTGGTTAGCCTCAAGCTAAGCTAACATGGTGGTTACATATTGTAAAAATCTAAGTTGTATCTTCTCATGTAATCATTGGTAAAGAAGCAAATAATAGTATTTACCAGAATGCATTACAAAAAAGCAGCAAGACGAGCTGTTTTGTTCAAATCCTTGTCTCCAAAGTAGTAAAAGATTATCCAGTTGAACTTGTTGAGTCCAGGGTGTTAATCCTGTACATGTTGTTGCTTTTAGAAGGCTACACGAGGCCAAACAGAGCTCACATATCCACACGGTCAGCCAGTTCTGAGTGGAAAAAGCCCTCCGGCGTTACACGATGGTGGCAGAAATCCCTGCTGCTCACTTCAACACAGAGGCAACACAACACCGCTGGAACCAGAGTGGCTGCTGTTAGATCTCAGCTCCAGTTCACCACTCTCTGAAAATAATGGTAGTTCTACTGACCTAAAAAAACTATCTGGCAACTATCTGGAAACACCTTTTAGAGTTTTCTATTTATACAATTACAAAATGTTAGAAAAAGGGAATTAAATTGATATTATTTTCAAATCATTTTGCTCTGGATATGCACAACTACAGCATACTGTAGCCAGGTTAGATGCTCATTTGCATTTGTGAAGTTTTATGGTTCCTCTCACCATCTGCCACATTGAAGCCACCCTCCTCACTTTGACACCTGCTTACTTATATGATTTCTCTAACAAGCAATGAAATCAGCTTTCCTATCAGGTGTGCACGTGCTTGTGTGTATCTGCACTAATTACACATGCAGATTACTGCGTTCTCAGGAGATGAATCTTCAGTCAGCACTTCAGCAGGAATGCAAATCATGCCGAGTTGGCTCAATTCTGCTGTGAAGAGTTTTCAGATTTCTCCATTATTTGCACACCGTGAGTGAAGAGTGTTATTTCTCGGCAATCACAAATGTGTGATGTTTGAAGTGTGTGTGGTTGGATGGAGTTGAAGTTCAAATGTTCCTTTTTTTAATTTTTTTTTTTTAAATATTACGTTCTTTCATCACAAGTTTCATCCCTGATAATCAGGCATGGTGATTCTGTGTCAGGCTTTAACATATTTTTAATTTTTTTGAGAAAAACACTGATTTTAGTTATTTCAGAAGATCAACACCACTGCTAGGGTATGTTAATGTGGGGGTTGTGGGAAATAAAGCTATTAGATTCAGTAATTTAAGCATTGATTTAGTGATGCCAATGTAAGTGTTTCTACTTGGGTATTTCTTCGCGGCCCAGCAGCTCGGTGCAGTGGCTTCCTGTCAAACATTTCAGTTTGTTTTTATGGAGCTGTTTGTTTCCCCCTGTTCTACAGTCTTTGTGCTAAACTAGATTAATATTCCCTGCGTAATCATGCATGATGTTAAGCTGTTTCATTATGTATAGAAAATCCACAATTCAGAAATAATCTGGTTATAAGTAAATAATTGTATGGCCTCTGATTATTCACTTGAGACACAATGTTGAGAGGTGACGTCTACAATCTTTGCACCCTTAATAGTTCATCTGAATCAACACATTGTATGACCTCTTTTGCTCTTCACACAATGTTTGAATACTCGTAGATATCCATCTCTGCTCAACCAACCATCATCGTAGATACACATAATGGGGAGCTGGGCTTTTGGAGGTGTGAACATTAGCTCCCTTGGGAGTCTCTGGGAGCTCCAGTTTCCCAAACATCCATTCTCTCTGTCCATAACTAAACCACATAAGCCAGTTTCCGCCTGAAGACCTCCCTGGTGTAACCTTTATCAGCCAACTTCGTCTGTAAAGGTTGTATTTTTCTTCAGGGTGTGTGAACCACCAAACCAGCATTCTGCCATTCAAAACATTTTAATAACAAAGATGCCTCTTAACACACGGTTACATCTGAACCAATCACTGCTGAATTATTCGCTCCATCAGGAGATGTCAATCTTCAAGTTTTTAGGGAAATGTTTCTCATCATCAGAAACCTGCTGCTTCTTCTTCTTCTTCTTCCATGTCTTTTCCTACAGGGGCTCCACTTTATTCTGTGAAATGATATGCTAATCCTGTAGGAACTGAGGTGTGTGTGTGTGTGTGTGTGTGTGTGTGTGTGTGTGTGTGTGTGTGTGTGTGTGTGTGTGTGTGTGTGTGTGTGTGTGTGTGTGTGTGTGCCTCCATGCTGACACCACCAACTGCATGCTTGTCATTACACACAGTGTGTAGTTCTGTGTGTGTATATTCAACATTTTCTGCTGAACCAAGTACGTGGTAAATGGAAGGAACTAATTGCCCCATAATGCTGAAGAAAAATGAAAAAAATGAAACAGTGTCTGCAGTAACTTGTTTCCCTCCACAGTTTCCCATGAATACATTTCAATCAGGAGAAACTTCATTTTGTACAAGAACATTTATTGACACATATGATAAATGTTAAGTCTTTGGCGATTAGGCCCCGATCCTGAAATCGTATATCTAAAGGGGGAAATGCAGTAAGAAGAGTCCTTCTGACCATATAAGTCAGCGTCGACGAATATTAGTCGAGTAGTGTCCAAGGGCAAGAGAAATTGGATAATGTAAGTGCGTAGTAAAAGGTCGTCGGTTAGTGGCACGCGTCGGTTTTGAAATTTTACCAAGAGGAGAGGAGCTGACGTCAGTCGACACCTAAAGTCCACAGGTAACGACGGCGGGCGGAGCGAGGGGTAGGTGCGAGGAAAGTAGTATTGGTCACGGTCCTCTCAATTAAGGTTTCTGGAGTTAGTGGTGGAGGAGAAGTAGGGTAGAGGAGTAGTTTGAGGTCTAGAAGTCGTAGTAGTGGTCACAGATTGGGCCCCCCCCCCAAGGGTATNGCCTGTTGTTGCCCTAGCACCCTGGCAATAAAGGAAGCAGTCACACGCTTTGACCTCAGGACAGCTCCAAAGTTGCTGGCAGTCAACCTTCCTTTCCTGAACAAATGCCAGTTTGGGTTGGTTCGCTGACCAGTGGTAGCCACCTGAATTGCCCTCTGTTGCTCTTCAGACAATGCCATGCTTGCCACAATTGCCTCAGGTCCCTGATGCCCAACAGATTTGATAATTTCAGGAACAGTAAGTGTTTCCAAGCTGTAGTGTTCCTCTTCTGGCTCGGGGGAGAGAAGCCAAGAAATTCCTGAGAACCTGCCCCCGAGTCTGTCCCTCAGCCAGTCACGATCTTCGGAGGTGGGCTATCTTGTCAGCGGGTTAAATTAGTTATTGGTTTCAACAGTCACATTAAAACAGTTACTAAATCAGCTTACTATCACCTAAAGAACATATCTAGGATTAAAAGACTAATGTCACAGCAGGATTTGGAAAAACGTGTCCATGCTTTTATCTTCAGTAGACTGGACTACTGCAATGGTGTCTTCACAGGTCTCACTAAAAAATCTATTAGAAAGCTGCAGCTGATTCAGAACACCGCTGCTCGAGTCCTTACTAACACTAAGAAAGTGGATCACATCACTCCAGTTCTGAAGTCTTTACACTGGCTTCCTGTGTGTCAAAGAATAGATTTCAAAATACTGCTGCTGGTTTTTAAAGCACTGAATGGTTTAGGCCCAAAATACATTTCTGATCTCCTGCTAAATGATGAACCATCCAAATCTCTCAGGTCTTCAGGGACTGGTCAGCTTTCTGTCCCCAGAGTCAGAACTAAACATGGTAAAGCAGCGTTCAGTTATTATGCTCCAAATATCTGGAACAAACTCCCAGAAACCTGCAGGTCCGCTGCAACTCTTACTACTTATAAATCCAGGCTGAAGACTTTTCTTTTTGTCGCTGCTTTTAATTGAACTATTCATATCTTAGACTGCACTGTAACTTTTATTTAATGTTTATTTTATTAGCTTTTCTTTTTAATGACTGATTTTAAATGCCATTTTCTTAATGTCTTTCATTTTTTGTAAAGCACTTTGAATTGCCTTGTGTTGAAAAGTACTATATAAATAAACTTGCCTTGTTGTGTCAAGTGTTAATTCACCTCTCTCTAACCTTGTGGGGTCATTCAGTGTCAGCTAATGGCTTATACTTATATAGACTTCGATTATGATTGGAAAGCCAAAATATTCCTGATATGCATATAAAAGATTTAAAGAAAAAACCTACCTGTTCATAGATAGTTGCATTGGATAGGTTTGAGTAAGATTCAGCATAAATTGAACTTGTTTTAGGTAGTATATTGTTGTCTAAAATTATGTTATAAGAGAAGGAAGTGTGGTGTATTTATATCTCAACATGGGCATGGGTGTTTAAATATAGTTGGACCGGATAAAGCTCCTAAATTTCACTGAGGATCAATTGTATCATCATTGACATTGAGGAGCACTGATAGAAAATGACACATGGCTTTTTCCAGACACATCAATGGTAAGGTCATGAGTAATTCACAACACTGCTTGGTTAAGATGATTGGATTTAATAGCCTTTCAGCACTCTTTTATTAAATATCCATATCTCACTGGAATGATCCTTTTGTCTAGAACTTTATGTCTCACCCTCTCTTTCTTACTCTCTCAATTGAGTTTATTTTGTGCCTCTCTGTAAAGGCTGCAGTGCTTTTTACAGCAGAAGCAGAAATAACCCACAGTTGAACAAGTTATTGTTTCCATAGTGTAGGTGGGGTGTGTGTGTGTGTGGATTGCTTCTTTTCAGCTACAGCATATTGGAGGTGTGATTTATTAATCATTGGATGCCAGAGCTGAGATGTAAACACAGACTTAAGTCAATATGGTTTACCATTTTATTGGTCAATGTGTACTTTTATGAAACAAGATACAGTTTAGTTTGTACAGCAAGTACACCATTGGCTCTGCCTCACACACACTCCCTTTCTACAGTGTTTATGTCTCTTGCTGTTACTCGATTTACAACTCCTACTGTGAACTGTGGAATCATGAAACAAACGTATTGTAGTTTTGATTTCTGTTATTTTAGACAATGTGATCTGGGGTGGGGAGGCAGCTGCAGTCTGAAATTCAGAGCTACTGCAGGACAAACATGTGTAAACTGCGTCCTGATCCAGCCTCTAAACTGGGACACAATTTGCCCTGACGCCTGTTAAGTCGTCTGTGTAGCTACACCTGAACCCTTTCTATAACAAAAATAATTGACAAACACCATCATTTGCTATACCTGCTTTTCTCATGGAAAGATCAACATTCATAAAAAGTACATTGATGTGGATGTGAAAGAAACAAAAACACCCAGAGTGAACTGGGCTGCACGATTTGGGGAAATAATCTATTGCGATTTTTCTGACAGATATTGCGATTCGATTTGCGACATTTGTTTTTAAGCGACCCAACGGAAGTTTATTGTAAAATGCGGCCATATCTCGGCTAGGAAGGTCGTATCAACATGCTCTCGTCTCTAGCACCCCCGCAGCCCGAGCTACGAGTGAAAGAACTAAACTTACATGAACCTTCCGTTGGGTTGCTTTAAAGTCAAGCTTCAGTTTAAGATTCACCCTGTAATAGATGTAACACATGTGATGGAGCATTACTAACCTGGCTCAGATGGTTTGTTTCACCAAACCATCTGGAAGCCATTTGGAAAGGGCAGGCACTTTCAAAAATACTTGGCAGGCAATTGGATCAATCTGTATATCACCTTCTATCATGGGCCACTTCTGATTGGTTAACAATGGCTGGTACATTTGGAGCACAGCACTTCTGATTGGTGTGGATGACTAACACACAAGAAGAAATAGAAAATAAATTTAAAAAAATAATAATAATTTAAAAAAATAATAATAATGAAGAAAAAAATAATCCCAGGCTTTGCGATTTGATAATCGCATCATTTAAAATCGCGATTTCGATTTAAAATCGATTACTCGTTCAGCCCTAGAGTGAGCTCATACTTCTGTTAAAATAATTACAATATCCACACAAAGAAAAGCTCAAACAGGCATGACTGCAAATCAAATTAAATCTAAAATAAACGTTTATTTGGTAATGATTCAACAGATTCTGTAGTTCTGTTCTTAGTGTATAGACCAAACTGCAGAGTGGAGTCTCTGCTAACAGTGACAACCACATATTACCCGTTGACAGCTGTCATATATGGGCTCAATGTTTGTTCAGTACACTGCTGCTCTGCTGAATGCTGTATGAATGCAATTTTTTATGAACCCATATGTTTTTACAAAATATGCAGATTTTCCTTACAGTATAGCGAAGGAAGAGTTTTTAACCACCCCAACAAAAAAGTTAAGAATCCCTAATCAAAAAAAATTTAGAAAACAAGAATCTGACCAGCTATTTATACCCAAATGTGATACTACAGACACATTTCAGTAGTATACAACATTTGGGTTTGATACCTAACTTTAGCATGGCGTTTTAGTGTGCGCATTTAGTTTTGCACAGCCTGGAAAGTGAGCTAATGGCCCTGAAGAGTCGCTGAGGCGTCATGACTTAAAGAGCCTGTGACACGAACCCAACAACTGTTGTGCAATGAAATAGTGGGCTACTAGTAATCTCGAACCGTCAGTTTAAAAAAGAAGATTCCGTGATGTTGATTTTGCAGCTGCCTCCTTTAGGCATTAGATGGGGAATGTTAGGATTTTTTACTCAATTCAAGACAGGAAAGGTGGGGTTAATATAGGACCGAAGGGTAAGTCAAGCCGACCGTCTCAATAAAGGCGGTATTCGGTACCAAAGTTTCTCAAAAATTAGGGGGATTAAATTTTAGTAGTAGAGTGGTTAATGGCTAGTTAAATAATACAAGCGGCGCTTAACTGTAACTTTCGTGACTGGTTATAAATGTACTTATATGAACCCATCTGTTAGGAAGAAATTTTGCATAATTGCCACGGATTTGAGTTCATTTTAAGTGGTAAGATGCGTACTGTTGTGTGTAAACAGGCCACTCGAGAGAGATCAGCCTGTCACTTCGCAAGACGGCGTAACTGGAGTGCAAGGCCGAAGGGGGTTTTGGAGTTTTACTCGAACGCTTTCCTTAAAAGGGGTCGGGCTACAAGCTTTTTAATAACTAATAATAGCCTTGC
>NW_011369945.1:26957982-26963420 GCF_000735185.1 Notothenia coriiceps
CCTCGCCTCGGCTATCTGTACCGACTAGCACCTGCTCTGGGCTAGTTTGGCTCGGCGGCCGCTTGTGTTCGTCACCGGACCGCGGTTGTGTAGAATCATACCGAATCCTATCAATGAACAGAATCGTTCTGGTGTCTGTAACAATGTATGGAAGACCGAGAAAGCTGACCCCATAGCTAACTTAACTTAAGACGTTCTAAACCGCAGCATATGGTTACCCCAAACGCAGGGCGCCATCAATTTACTATTTTTATCCTCCATTGGAACATTATGAAAATGGTGTCACCACCTTTGATGTCATAGGAACTATCCTAATTGAACTAACGTGACTCCACTGACCAACGATTCACCGGAAAGATTCACGACAAGTCACCCTCCTACCTTCGACACACGTGACGTCCGACTTGCACTAGAACTGCCCTTTCCTTTTCGTCATTTGTTAGCTACCACCGTCCGTGATTAATCACTTCGTACAAGACATTAGAAGTTAGGTTCTGACCCCCCCCTTATACTACGTCATAAATACATAAAATCGTCTTTTGTTGTCTTAGGTCCGTAACATCCGATTCTTTTATGTACTGAAGGGGAACTTAGAGAAACCAGAACATATTAGCACCCCAAAATACAACATCCGATTGTCGGAAAAAAGACTTAGTTAAAGTCACCACATAAATAACCAAGAAACACACATACATGTACTACACCGCATCGCCGCGGTTACACACAAGACACAATGACGTTGTGTAGACTAAACAACTATAAGTGGGGCATAAATGAACAAAAACATCCTGTAATTTGTAAAAATAGTACAAACAGAAATAATGACAAAACCTCCAAAAAAGATACCATAAATCAAAAACTATATGTATTATGCAATAATGCTGTCCACGTGCATATACATATTTACATACTAAAGTTCAATCAGGAGAGACTTCATTTTGTAAAGAACATTTATTGACACATGTCACATAATAAATGTTAAGTCTTTGGCGATTAGACCACGATCCTGAAATCGTATATCTAAAGGGGGAAATGCAGCCGTGAGCATATAGGGAACCCCCCCCGCCGGGTCTAGACACTGGTGATGATGCTGAAGATCTGGATTTGATGAGGAGATGGGATGAAGAGGAGGTGTGATGAGGTCTTTGGATTAACTCTCCTGGCACTGGATATGATGAAAGGAGGTGGATGGGGAGGAGGCGGGCGGCAGCATGACAACCCGAAATCACAGCTGACTGCAGGAGAGAGGAGAACCATTTTAAAGTTTGGCTGCAGCACGGTGATTGGCTGCTGGAGAATGAGGTGAATGTAATGGGTTAAAGAGAACAACCGTGATGAGCTGATTATAAGCAGCTGCGGACTGAATGTATACCAGTCTTCCTGAAAGAATTTACGCTGAGCTTCATTTGTGAGAAGTTTACACTTGAAATGCTTTTGTGTTAAAGTGATTAAACGTTTAGAGTTGTGTTTGACTTGTGTTTTTTTTTTAATCAACAATGATGATGAGATGATAAGGATGATTTCCTCCCATGGATACAGTTGGGAGGAAATATTGTACAACTGCAAATTGTAGTAGTGGCTGTTTGACAACGTTCTGAGATTACTTTAATCAAAGTTTCTGCTCTATCAATTCTGTCTTTAACAATGACACTACTGTCTAAGTGTTTGGGTTAATTTCCTTTGCATTTGTCATATTCAAATAAAATCCATTTATATGTCCTATTACAGTAATCTACCCTTGTTTGTCGTCATCTGCATCAATACACAAGAAGGTTGCACAAGAACTTTGAAAAAGTCTTGTGGCCCTTTTTTCTTTTTTTTACTTTACTCATTAGTTTGAGTCCAACAGACTGCTGGTAAATGTTTGGTAACAAATAGGAATGGCAAGTTTTTACATTTTCTCAAGTCCAATTTATTTGATATCTTTTTCCTGCTTTTATTTATATCTCAATATGAGAAAATGTTCCATATGATGTACATGTTTTATGTGCTATGCTTGAACAAACATTTTTTTTTTCTTTGCCAAACAGTCATTCACAGACAACGCAATGTACTGTATATTTGACTGAATAGCTGGAGAGTCAGCAAGTTGCATTTGTTTTTCTTCCACCAGGCATCCCCCCCCCCTTTCATGTCAATCCTCAACTTGCTTTTAGAAAGCTTGAACACAAACACAACATATCCACTATGAGCTCTTTTTAGTGACATTTTATTTTACCTTTCACACCAACATAATCAGTCTCTTTCCATTCATGTGTGCCAGTACAGCGGGGCCTGCTATTGTTCAAGTGGCTCTGACTGATATTAGCAAAGAGCCATCGTTCATGCTTTTAGTTGCACCTGCTGTTTTTCAGGCTTTGACAATACAAAACATCAGCTGTGAACAAGGGCTGCTCTCATCTTTTTATGATGTATTGTTTTACTCGTAATTGCCTTGCTGCCATTTCACCGTTATTATTTATTTGTAATTTGTTTGTTTTTCATCATTGACAAGTATCCTGTGTGCATTGTCCTTTTTCATCATGTTAATACACCTTTTATCCACCTTAAGAACCTGAATCATTGAGTCCCATAGTGTAGATAATAATGGAATTGTACATTGGTATTAATTGTAATATCATACATTTTGGTCTAGTAATTTAATTTTGAAACCACCCTTTTTGGTGAATCAGGAAAATGCATTTGTTAAGCATGATACACACATCTGGTAATCAAATTTTTTTAACAAATCTTTCCCGTTTATTGACTTGTGACGTTGCAATCATATAACACCAGAAATATTGAAGGGATAGATACAGTATCTGTGTATATAACAATCAGTTTACCAATTTCTTTAGAGTTGAAAGTATATTATCATATTACGCAATCCTATTGAAGAGATTGGTCTCATATTGGATTACTCTAAACCCTGGAGAGAGAATTTTATTGGATTTAATCTGATTAAATGGCCACTTTGGTCTAAAGAGGAAAACCAGCACAGTGCAATTTGAACCATACCTGGCTCTACATCAGTTCTCAATCATAGCCATTTTGTTCTTCCATGAAAGAAACGTCCAACATCAGGGGGAAATAATCAAATTTAGTTTGAAAAAAGAGACAAGATTCATGTTATATTTTTAAGGATTCTAACCTGAATAAAGTTTTTCCTTTTTTGTAGTTATGATCACTTACCTTAATCTCATTTGGACAACAGCAATCCTTTTATTCTGGATTTATCCACAATCAATCCCCCTCCTTCCAGCGGACCAATACTGCTGTTAGGCTTTTCATCTAATTACAGGAGACAGGACACTTATTGCATCCCTTTCTTCTCTGTTTCCATGCATCAATTTAAAAACATTTGTTGATAAAACAATACATGTTTGAGTCACTTTTAAGATTTGCTATGTCACTTTTCTGAGCATCTTTCAATCAAAACTCATTCACTTTCATTGTGAGGCTTTAGTTGCAGTTATCAGGTTTTAGTTTTGTTGTTTTATTTCCATTCCTTCTTATCAGACTGATATGTTATTCAGAATGATGTGTTTTTTTTTCACCAACATAATGATAACAATCATTAGCGCCCTCACATTCTCATCTATAACCTATATTTGAACCAGCAGAACCAAATATAAGTCTGTTGTCACTGTGGAGAGTTTTTCTACAACAGCAGAAAACCCATTAATGTGAAGAAAAATGCAAAATATTTTTATTTGCGAGACTGTTGGCGCTACAGTAGCTCTGCTCTGAATCCATTTCTGGCCTTTGATGAGATTGGAAACTATTTGTTTTTATCATCTGCTCGCAGAACCACTTGTTTACTGTCACCAGCGCTGCGAGTGAGCATTTCAAATCTCAAAGCAAGCAAGGCAGCCATAACAGCTGTTGTTTGGACATCTCGTCACTGCTCACAAAACTGGAAACGGTGTCATCAATCCTGCTGCATTATGATTGTGACAGAAACATTTCAAAAAGTGACAAAAATTCTCTTCCCCAGCTGAAGGAAAGTGACCTCTTGTCACTTTGGAGTATAAATAACAAGTGAAAGGAATCTGGACCGTGCATGTCTTTGTCGCTTCTAATTCAATTATACACATATCAGGAGTAATGGAGCCTCTTTGTATGACCTATTTTGTTCAGTTTTTTTGTAACATTGAGTGCAGATGTTTCTTTTTTTGTGCTTACAGTCTCCTGACAATAGAGACTGTGTGTGTGTGCTGCACGTGGACACCACTAAACAATTTAATTTATTGAAAGGCAGTTTCATAATCTCCTCTGGGGTTTCTGAGAGCCTTTAATTATTCATAGATTAATAGACTGTAAAAATGTCTGTGTCCCTAGATGGCCACTTTATGTCGTATATCTCTAACTAGCTATTTTTCTTCAGCCGTGCACCGGAAAATAGCCTTATTAAAGGGCCGGTGTGGAGTATTTATTGGGATCGATTAGCAGAGAGGTAATATTATCTTCATAAATATGTTTTCATTATGTGTATAATCTTTTAGGATGACCCCTTTCATATAGCGATATCAAATATGTTGCATAAAAACAAAACCTTGGGGTAAAATAAATGACTTTTCATGTGAAATGCTTTGAATAGACAGCTTCTTCTGATGTTGTAGGTCTGACTGTGTTGTCATAATTACAGTACACAAGGTTGCACCGAGTTTTCGCATATTAATCCAACACATCAGCACACAGCCTGCTCTCACAGCAAACAACAGGTGTTGATGACCAAATAACAGCTTATTGTGAGGAATTACTGTCCAGAAGTGAAGGAGTTATTATCCGGTTCAAGCTCCGTGCTAGAGCTTTTCAGGTTCAGAACCGGTTCTTCGGTTTAGCTCCGGCTCTTTTCACACAGCCCAGAGTCCGACTGATGCTGCGTCATTGCGTCATCGTTTGAGTCATGACGTAATCGTTTGCGTGCCTGCTTCATAAAGCCAAACCGCGAAACCCCTCAAAGCTGACATCAACAACAATGGCCGATTGTGCTCCAGCTTCCTCTGTACCTTTTCGGAAGACCATATTCCCATTAGGTAGCTGGTCTCTTCAGTGGACCACTGCTGCTTGTTAAGTTTCTCCATCGTTGTGTACAAACTGGATAAAACGCCGGCTTTTTGTTGTTGTTCAGGAGTTGATCCCGTCCCTGCCCCTGCCCCCGCCTCGACGTAAGCGTGACGTATGTGGTGCTTTTGCTCTGGCCTGACAGTTTTTTGGTGCTCGAAATGAACCGGATTCCGGAGCTAAGAGGCTGCTCCGCTGCGGTGTGAACAGGAAAACCCGGTGCTTTTCAAGCTCCAGCTCCGAACCGGCCCTGAAACACCGTTGGTGTGAATGAGGTATGAGAGATATTTGGTAAAAAATAACACAATGGTGCTCTAGGAGGAGATTCAGGTGGTAAGGTGTGTGTGTGTGTGTGTGGGGTGTGTGTGTGTGTGTGTGTGTGTGTGTGTGTG
>NW_011369945.1:26963454-26964130 GCF_000735185.1 Notothenia coriiceps
AAATAACACAATGGTGCTCTAGGAGGAGATTCAGGTGGTAAGGTGTGTGTGTGTGTGTGTGGGGTGGGGGGTTACCTTGGTTGGTGATTGGCTAATGGTTACACAAGCCAACAAAAACGTTATGGCATCATAAAGTGGCCAAAATCTGATCAGCTCATTTTCAGACAGGTTTTTATATAAATGGATCAGGACAAAAAGTGAGCCAATCTTTTTTTCCTGAAACATTCAGAATCTCTTTACACAGAGGGGACACATGTTTATGTATAAAAGACAAAGTGGATTTTGCATAATAGGTGACCTTTAAGTAATCTGCAATGATGTTAAATTGTGTACACTGTGGTACTGGCCATAGATCTGTACCACGGTACAAAAAGGCAAAATATATACAAATATATACCATGATTTATAATTGTTTCTGTGGGACAGTTTAACAAAGTACTAAGATACATTACTTAGCAGGGTATTCATAACTATGTATGAGTTACAATACAATATTCTCTTCAACAAACTCTCTACAAACATATTAATCACAACTTAATTAAAGGGCACATGTTATGCTTTTCCGGTTATTACCCGTCCCCTTGTGTGTATGAAGGTTTTTCTGCATGTAAACGGTGTGCAGAGTCAAAACCCTCAAAGTACACCCTGTAGCGAGTAAAACTCTAAAACGGAAAAT
>NW_011369945.1:26964175-26986043 GCF_000735185.1 Notothenia coriiceps
ATACAACAGCAATGGAGGCTCGTACTATTCGGAGTGAGATTCTTAGGTCAGTGTAAGGTGTTGTGTGTGTGTGTGGGGTGGGGTTAGTCCTTGGTTGGTGATTGGCTAACTGGTTACACAAGCCACAAAAACGTTATGGCCATCATAAAGTGGGCGGCAAATCTGATCAGCTCATTTTTCAGAGAGGTTTTTATATAACATGGATGCAGGAACAAAAAGTGTGAGAATATTTTTTTTCCTGAAACCTTCAGAATCCCTTTACACAGAACACATGTTTCATACTATACCATTCACTCAGAAGCGTCTCCACTCACATTATCAGCCTTCTCGGTACCACAATTGACAACAACTCTATGCAAAGAGGTCATCTTGCATTAGAGCACATTCAGTCGCAGTAGTTCCGATTTTGCGTGCATTATTTGATAGGCCAAACGCAAGCCCAACTAAATAGTTATGAAATTCGTATCTTAAATGACGTTTATTTATCGTAGACAAATTTATGATGAAAGATCTTAGCCAGTTGTATATTATGAGATACCCCATTATAGAAAGAGCCGTAACTCATAAACCCACATCAAGAACTGCTGTTTCTGTTAATACATATCGGCAAACATTTGGAGAGAAGTGAAGAGAGAACATGACTGAGAGAAGAAACGGGTACATCTTTGGAACGGCGAAACGAAGCGCTAGAAGCGTCAGATGTAACAGAAAGGGAGTGAAAATGCGGAGGAAATCATAAGGAAGAAAATTGATCAACAAAGAAATACAAACAGCAGAATGAGATGTGAACAGAAGAAAAGAGTTTTGAATAATATGATGGGGGATATTATTAATGAGAGTGACACATGATGAAATAAGAACATTGTGGGTTAAAAAATGGGAGTGATGAGTAAAAGAGAAAAAACACAATTGGCAAGAAAATCCTTTTTCAACAATTCATCTCCTTCATTCTGAAACTGATCAATCCTCTCTTTTGAATGAGCAGTGATTTTGATCATTTAAGTCTATTGGATGAGCAGCGGTGTACGAGCGAGGGCGAAAGAGAGATATCAGAAACATATCGGAGAGGAGAAGACTTGAGAGCAACATGAATTCTTTCTGAGCAGCTTATAGTGATATGCAGAGTAGAGAGTCAGCAGAAAATAATTGGATTTCATTTTTCCAGAGGAAGAAAACAAATCCCCCAAAACAGATGCATGCTTTCTCCTCAGAGCTGCTGCTACAGGTATAATAAAGGCAGAGAAGTCCCTCGAAGAATTGGTGAAGTGCACAACGCCCAGCGAGAGGAACAGAAAACTGCTTTGATAAGGGAGGAAATCCCTTGGTGCCTCATAAAAATGCCCCTTACCTCTGCACACATAGAAGTATACTATTGGTTGTTTCTCAATGATCACATGGTCACTGGTTATATTTTATATATTGTTATAGTTTTTTCAGCAGAAATTAGTAGGCCTAATAGTAAAATACTCCACTTTCTTTAACGGCAACTATTATGCAAAATCCACTTTTTCATGTCTTGTATATCAACACACTTTCACAGTCTGCTTACAAATGACACGACTTTGCAAAGGCGTGCACTAGATACTTAGAAGTCCGATTTTGCGTGCATATCATACGCTGATATTGCACCTCAAACATTAAAGAGCATCTTGCAGGTTTTTTTTTTTTACATTTATGCTTAAACTTGCTTGAAAATTACAATTAAAAAAGTGAATGTAGGGTTTGATATGTTTTACGAGACATAAGGGCAGGAATTCAGAGGGAAAGGAGCAATTTTGAGATCTGCTCTTAAAAACGGCTTTTTTTTAAGGTCAAACGTCAAACGCGTCATATTACATCACACAGGGGACACATCTCCGCTCTCTGACCGTGGGTATAGTAGAGTTGCGTTGAGTTGAGCGGTTGTGTTTTAGTGAGCTGGTATTTTTCGGTAGTTTTACCTTGTATTTCAACATTTGTAATCATGGTGCAGTATTGTGTTTGTGTAGGTTGCACAAATACCAGCCTGTCAGGACATCGAGTCCACAGTAAAAAGGACCGGAGCTAGCGTTCGTTCCTGGGTGCGTTGTGCATCCACCTCCCTGCAGCACATACTCTCCACAGCTTTATCAGGAAACCGTATTACTTCTCTCTCCCCCGGGGGACAGCAAGAGATGAGAGAGAAAGTGGCGGTGCGTCGCGGGTGATAACGATTGAGACGTAAACTATGTGTGATTCCATATATAGCGTGAGAGTTCTCTGTTGATTCACCAGATTGACGAGCGAGAAGAACGTTGAACATGAATATTTCAAATGCATATGACGGACGCACACCTTAAATATATTAGAGCGCCTGTTCTTGGCGATATTCCCTAGATAGCCAGGAGGCAGCCAAGGATCCAGATAGAAATTATTTTAATATGGCTGAGTTTGTGTTAGTGAGGTTGCAAATACCTACCCGCTCAGGACATCGGGCTCCACAGTAAAAGGTCCCATCGGTAGAGAAATTGAGCTGTGGTGAGGAGAACTACAGTGGAGAAGGCTGGGCCAGCTATTTTGGTGAGCCTGACCGGCGTTTAGCTACAGAATTGCTGTATGGCCTAACCGTCACAATCACATCCTGACATTGTGAAGTTAGCTAATTCATACAGTAAAGGGGTTAGGCTATTGTGAACATATCCATAACTAAAGTAGTCCATTGAATACACTATGTCTAGCGATCATACTAAGCGATTCACTTCAGAGCACAGGCAGGACTGGTTGATACTGAATCCATAACAGAGAACTATATGGCGGCAACGTATCAGGCCGTATTCCCTATTACTTCTCTCTCGCGTTACGCCTAATGGCAAGCTCCCACTCTTCGCAATGAGGCTGTCGATCTCACGCCGGAGGGACGACGTCCCAGATAGCGGTCGAGGATACTTCGACGATCTGGCGGAGAAAGGTAGTGGAGCCCTCCCGTTGATAATGTTCGTTGTAACAAATGGCTGATGGAAAGCAGGTGTCGTAGTTACGGGGAGCGGTGCAGCAGCTGATTGCAGCAGGTGAGTGGAGGTTTGAGCCCCGGGAGCCGCAGGAGATGACAGGCCACACCACACGCAGCACACAAGTAAACACAGACAGGGGGAAAAAAAAAAACACAAAGGAGTCGGCTGAAGCAGTACAGCCACCACAGCGTACCTAATGCAACTCCACAAGCTATGTCTTACGGTGGCCGTGTACCGGAGGGGAAGAGAGAGAGAGGCAGACGAAGGGAGAGAGAGTAATAGCGATTTCGGGGGGAGAGAGAAGTAATACGGTTTCCTGATAAAGCTGTGGAGAGTATGTGCTGCAGGGAGGTGGATGCACAACGCACCCAGGAACGAACGCTAGCTCCGGTCCTTTTTACTGTGGACTCGATGTCCTGACAGGCTGGTATTTGTGCAACCTACACAAACACAATACTGCACCATGATTACAAATGTTGAAATACAAGGTAAAACTACCGAAAAATACCAGCTCACTAAAACACAACCGCTCAACTCAACGCAACTCTACTATACCCACGGTCAGAGAGCGGAGATGTGTCCCCTGTGTGATGTAATATGACGCGTTTGACGTTTGACCTTAAAAAAAAGCCGTTTTTAAGAGCAGATCTCAAAATTGCTCCTTTCCCTCTGAATTCCTGCCCTTATGTCTCGTAAAACATATCAAACCCTACATTCACTTTTTTAATTGTAATTTTCAAGCAAGTTTAAGCATAAATGTAAAAAAAAAAAACCTGCAAGATGCTCTTTAATGTTTGAGGTGCAATATCAGCGTATGATATGCACGCAAAATCGGACTTCTAAGTATCTAGTGCACGCCTTTGCAAAGTCGTGTCATTTGTAAGCAGACTGTGAAAGTGTGTTGATATACAAGACATGAAAAAGTGGATTTTGCATAATAGTTGCCGTTAAAGAAAGTGGAGTATTTTACTATTAGGCCTACTAATTTCTGCTGAAAAAACTATAACAATATATAAAATATAACCAGTGACCATGTGATCATTGAGAAACAACCAATAGTATACTTCTATGTGTGCAGAGGTAAGGGGCATTTTTATGAGGCACCAAGGGATTTCCTCCCTTATCAAAGCAGTTTTCTGTTCCTCTCGCTGGGCGTTGTGCACTTCACCAATTCTTCGAGGGACTTCTCTGCCTTTATTATACCTGTAGCAGCAGCTCTGAGGAGAAAGCATGCATCTGTTTTGGGGGATTTGTTTTCTTCCTCTGGAAAAATGAAATCCAATTATTTTCTGTGAGCTCTCTCCTCTGGCATATCACTATAAGCTGCTCAGAAAGAAATTCATGTTGCTCTCAAGTCTTCTCCTCTCCGATATGTTTCGTGATATTCTCTCTTTCGCCCTCGCTCGTACACCGCTGCTCATCCAATAGACTTAAATGATCAAATCACTGCTCATCAAAAGAGGATGTGATCAGTTTCAGAATGAAAGGAGATGAATTGTTGAAAAAGGATTTTCTTGCAATTGTGTCTTTTTCTCTTTTACTCCATCTACTCCCATTTTTTAACCTCCAATGTTCTTATTTCACTCCATGTGTCCTCTCATTAATAATATCCCCCATCATATTATTCAAACTCTTTTCTTCTGTGTCACATCTCATTCTGCTGTTTGTATTTCTTTTTGATCAATTTTCTCCTTTGATTTCCTCTCGCATTTTCACTCCCTTTCTGTTACATCTCCTGGCTCCTTTTCCAATACCCTTCTCTCAGTCATGTTCTCTCTTCACTTCTCTCATTTTATTGAGTTGTTGATTAATTCCTCCTCATTTGATCCTCATCCTTTAATCTTTCATCATTTTTGCACTCAATTGATTTAGCTCATTTTGCCAAAATACTGAATGGCAGAGTAACTAATGTAGGAAGGATATATTTAAAAGCTTCAGTGATGGTGACCAGAAGATACAATGAAATAGCTTATACTTATAGTTTAGTTTAATTTACATAAAGTTATAGACATGTTGATAGGGATGTGTTCAAAGCTCCTAACTGCCATTATAACTGCACATTGCAGGGACTCTTGTCGTGCAGAATTCACAATAGATCCTTTTTGTTTCCTATGTTGTCTGTAGCTGCAGCAAGCACCAAAGACAACACCCAGATATCTGGATGAACAGACAGGTACACAAATATTACATGACATGTTACTTGTTAGACGCTTTTATCCAAAGCGACTTACATACTCAATACTGTGGACAATCCCCACAGGAGCAATTTGGGGTGAAGTGTCTTGCCCAGGGACACAACGACATGCTGACTGCAGTGGGGTTTGAACCTGTGACCCCCTGATCCCAACACCAAGGCTCTATCCACTGCGCCCTGTTATATTAGGAATATTAGGAAACTATTATCCTTTTTTGATTGCAGAGCTGTGTGTAATTTTGTTTGGATGAGGTTTTGCTTTTACACACAGTCACTACTCACTGGCTGCTGTGTGAAGAGGGAACAAACAGAACTAACAATTGTGGCTCAAGGCAGTTTGCATAACATACATGCATAATCTAACATTGCTACATGTATGATGCACTGGCAGTCATTTACTGTAGTCTGTGCGGTGATATTTATCATATTCATTATACTAACAAGCCCATTTGAAATTAATTTTCATCCCCCCCTCCTCTGCACGTCAGCCTGAGCTGGGAGCGAGTGGCTGAATGTCAGCAGGTCGCAGGATGCTCCGTGCACACCTGGCCTGATTCTCAAATATAAACGCTGATATCGATCTGGAGAAAACTAAACAGGGAATTCAATTTGTTGGTCTCGTTCAGATATTCACATTTGGATTGTTAATGGAACAAAGCTAGGCAATTGCTGCCCTGAAGGCCCGTATTAATTGTATATTTGTTGACTTGTGGGCAATTGGATTTAATTGCACATTTGTGTGGGAATATGCACCACAGAAGCATAATATTAACTGTAATGATATGAGCCCCTAAAGGCAGAATCTGCATTATCTGCACGTGTTTTTCTTGTATTGTGTCAAACTCATACAGAAGGTCAACATGTACTGTACACAATGCATGTCTGGTTTCTTTTGCCATGTCCCAGTTTCTTCCTAACAGGGGACAGTTTTTGGCCGGGGGTGTTAAGCAGGTTCAAATTTAATTAGCAGAGCTTCATATAAGCTAAGGAAAAGGTCTTACTGTAATACAGTGTTATTTTATATGTTAGTAAGAGATAACTAATTGGCTGTTGAGTTGTTGTTAGAATATATAAAAAATAAACACTAATTAAATTTACAACAACATTCAAAAACGATCTGGTTGAATGTAGAAATATTTTAACTCTAACTTAAAGTAAGAATCAAAAGTGCAGTTATTAACAGGATCACAAAAGTTGACATTTCCTTTACTTGTAAGGACCTTTGCACCTTTACGTGGTTCATAAGGGAATATAAACTATGGAGAGATTTTAATTGGCTATGAATAAATAACTAAATAACAACTTAATGTGTTGCCCTTGTTATATATATATATATATATATACTGTATACCTGAGAGTGGTAAGGTATTATTACCTCTGTCCTACTTTAAGTTGCCTTATCAGGCTAAACTCATACATCTTTTCAAACACAGCCATAAAAGGAGTACAATTAAACACACAAAGCAGATTTCATAAACTTTTATAAACTTTGAGGCATCTTTACAAGCTGCTGAACTCAAACTATACCACCAACGCTATTATGATTTTCATCATTTTTAGAATATTACTGTTTCCATAGATCAATTATTATGGCTACCGTATGAGTAGAACGTGTAATGTCAGGATTTGAAATATTACACAGCAACTTCTGGCTGCCACAGCAGATTGTGTTATTTTGGTGCAGTGATTTTCAGCCTCAGGGTCAAAGTTCAATGATTTCCTCTTCTCCCTCTGAGCTGCCTGCTTACTGTTTGCCATCAGCACTCCAGTCATGCCCAGTGCAGCTCGCTGCTCCTCACACAGCCATCTGCAGACTCTGGATCCTGTGTGGCCTCCTCAGAGTCAGAGATGACAGGGAAGAGGAGACAACACCTCCATAATTTCACCCAGCCGCATCTCGCCTACAGTAGTGAGTCTTGCTCTCACTCTTTGTCTATTTCTATTTCTCCACGTGTGTTGATGGCTTTCTTGGCTTTCCATCTAAAATATTTGCTGTTAGAAATTGCATTACTATTCAAATATCACATACAATTGAGTATGTAGTGCGATGAAACAATGGTATGTGTATTTTGTGTATGCATAACATTCCCTGGTGTAAACAACTGAGCAAGTATGTCTTAGTATGAGAGATGTGAGCTGCCTGGACAAACACAACCCCAAAAAGCATAACCTTCTCTTGATCCCGACTGCAAGGTAGATGGTTAAAATAATGAACTGTTTGATAGAATAATCACAAATGATGGCGAGTTACGTTAGGGAACAGCAAAGCATAAGCACATATACTGTATTTTGTGTAGTAGATAACAAATGTAATTTGTAATTTCATTTTTATGTTAATTGACTTGAGTTGAGCACAAGGTCATGTTGATTTCCATTTGTGGTAAACAGTTTTCTTCCAATGTTAGCTCAAACTTTTGTGCACAATCTGCTAGTCATGGCATAATCAATCATTATTTTAGCAGACAACATGCAGTACATGCAGACCATGTAAGTGTGTACTGAGTAAGTATTTCAAACACAGCTTCTGCAAGCTTGCATATGTTTGTGTTCTGTGTATGTGCTTGAATAATTGCCGTAGTTTGTAGTGCGGTTGCTTATGTACATGTATGGCTCTGCTGTGCTGAGAAATTGCCAACTCTACAAAAAGGAAACTTCAAAAGCATGTTCATGAAAAATCAACAACTGTGGAAGTCATTGTGTGAGAGAAAACTGTGCTTCTGCTGCTGCTGCTGTCAACATTGTGGACTTCAAGGGAAACGCAGCAGGGGCGCAGAGAGGAGGCACTTTAATTGGACACAGCCTGAGAATTTCAATTTGCATAGAAACCTGTACAGGCACACACAATCACACACATGCATTCAAGCACACGCACACATACGGGTTGAATGCTGTCACTTCAATGGAGCTGATTAATCCTCATGTTTTCTGATTATAGTTGAGCTGGAGATCACAATATTCAGTTCAGTGTGAGAAACTTTTGCAAAGGTTTCTTTTGTCTTAGATTTGAAGTAGTGCATTAGATTTTTCTTGTCAGACACAGTCACACAATAAATAACACATTTTACAATCTTGTAAATAATGCAGTTATTATTCCTGTTGCATATACAGGTGTGAAAAAAAGGTATGAAAAGTATCTTTGCATATTATAAATATTATCAGAAATGCCTACTGCGACAACTTGGGAATTGCTTCAGCATGTTTTCTTTTTGTTGATGTATCACACATATCCATAGGTCTAATTGCAAACTTGAGAGTTGATGTTTTAGTTTAGTGCAGGGAAAAAAAGAGTAAACCAATCTCTGAGCAAGATAGGGATTAAATCTGCAGGCCACAAAAAATAAACGACATACCTCTGGATACAACACACGGAGCCACAAGCACAACGATAAAACATTCAGGAGTGGGCTGTGCTGTCTGACAGTCGGCGACAGTTGCTGCCAACAGAGAGGAGCTGGAAACTGTCGTACTGTCCTTCACTCGAAGTAAAGGCTGAGCGCAGTCTGATTCAATTTCAGCCCCTCCGGTCCCGGACTGCTTCCCCATTGAGCACATTCATCTTTTTTATTTAGCTAGCGATTTTCAACAGATAGTTATAAAGAGCTTTACCATGGAGCAAATTAATACAATAAATAAAAATAGTAATAAAAGCTAAATGCTATGCAAGCATATACAGTAGGTCGTGAAGGAAAAACGTTATAAAAGAGAGTTCAAACAATATGTTTACAAGATAATGCTGATTTAGTAGCTCCTCCAGCTGATGTAGTCTTTGAACAGCTGCACTGGGTTCATGTAGCATGCTGTTAATGTAATGTAGCTTCTCCATGGATATTAATGATAAAAACATTCTCAGTATTGCATTGAATGTAATCAAATACAGCAGGGAGCGTGTATCTAAGACTGTGTACTACTAACAATATAACACTATATATTGAAGATCTTTTGAGAATTAGATTAACAATATTAATCCTGCACAGGTTTAAAGAGTTATACACCACCTACAAAACGCCTGACTCAAAAGGCGAGCATAAAATGAAGTTATTAACTCTCTTTTAGAGGAGACAAGGGATTCTTTTTTTGTAGTCCTTTTCCTTTATATATAAAGTTATTTTATGTACGTGTTTTGTTATACAACTAAGTGAAGATGTGATTTGTCCTATATTATTTTCCCTAAAGTAGGACCTGTCCAATGCAGACTACTTCAAATAAAAAACTGCATTGATACACACACACTCTTTAACACAACCCATCTCCTTTGCTTTAAAAAAAAATAATTCTCAAACACACTAATTGGACCTTCCCTTAATGATATTGCTGATGCTGCTAATCTTGACCCTAACATTCATTAAAAATGAATTAGATAGTGTAATAGAGGATAATGTGGACGCACAGTTATTAGGATTTTCTTCTTCACTGTTTGAATATAACCCTTCTGGCCTTTTCCAAAAGTGATTTAAATTAACACACCAGAATGAAAATTCAGACCCGCTGTGAAGTTTTGCAAAAGCAGGTGACCTTTGCTAGAGAAATGGAACCATGACGAAAACAAATATAGCTTCATGCTGCTATGTATAAAACAAAGACTACACTGACCCAGATAATCCTCACCTGTCCACTAGGGGTCCTCCGTTTGTTTCTCGGCCCTGCCCCCCTTCTGCTTATCCTATCATTAGTGCTAACTGCCTGACCAGTTGAATAATAAATAATAGTATAGGCAATTACTTTTTTTTATAACGTTTTTAGGGTAGTAAGAAAACAGTAGAAAGAAAACAACAAGAAAGTGCACTCACTGTGGATCTTTGCCAAGTGTGTCTCTCTCCCTCTCCCAGACAAACAAGGCTTCCTTACAGTCAACATGGTGGTGAAAAAAAAAGATGTATTCACCTCGTATCATTGATGGATCATTACAAATTTGGTATGGAATCAATGAATGAACTAAAATTAATGAATGACCAACTGTTGATTCAATATTCTGGGCCAAATCAGAAGAATCAGAACATGAATCAGAATCAGAATCAGAAACAGGTTTATTACCAGGTAGGTTGACCCGTATGAGGAATTTGACTTGATCTCATGGTGGATGCATTAAAAAAGTAAAACAAAAATAAAAAAGCACAGATAGAGAACTATTTTAAGAAAATTATAATAACATAAAAATATGTAAAAAATAATAATAAATATAGTAAAATATAGCAGTATTTACATAAAATGGAATAACATTTAACACAGGCCAAAATGTGGCCTACAACAGACTGGTAAGGCTTGTTTTTTGCATAGCAGAATGCTAGAGTGATTTTGTATTATCACCCCATACAAAATGTCTATGAGCTCGGATAAAAATGTAATCAATATGGTTCAAATTATATGTCATAAAAAAACTTGGGGGTTACTGTAGTTATAGTTGAACCCAGAACAACCCATTCACTGTCATATTGATAATTGTTGACTTGCACTTTGTAAAGCTTACCTCCTTTAGGTGTTAACATTTTAGGATAATCCTTTTATATCCACAATTGTATCCACTATTAAAGCACAAGGATCCCTTACCAGCTTTTTGTTGCAGTGAGCAGAAGAATAAATCTTGGTTAAAAATAGATGTGTAGACTTGCCACGAAGGCCACCGCTTGAAGAGCTGAGGAAGAGTCTGTTTGAGCAAAGACTCTGTAACAAGCACACGGCTGCTGCCAGCTCGAACTCAATTTACACAACAAATATACTTTAAGTGTCAATCTGGTGTTTTCCTTCCTCTTTAAGAAATGTGACCCTTCAAACACATAACTTTTCCTTCAACAACAGGTATATAATTAATGATGCAACAGTAAAGTCACACCAACAATAGAATTTCTGTGCAATCAAATATGTATACCTCCTTCTGTTTTTCTTAATCCGAGAAAAGACGGCAAATAGCAAATGATTTCTCGCTAACAATGATTTCTTCTTGCTAACGATACACATTTATTCTTTGCATCCAGGTTCAGCATGCTGGTTTCATGTTTTAAATAGGTTTTAAATGGGTTATTATTAAACATAATAATCTATCATTCCTTTGTGAATGTGAATCTTTGTATTTATACAAATGCAAACTAGATAGGTTGAACTGAACCTGAGGATAATTAGGACATGTGTATAAATAGTAAATGCTGTGAACACACTGTAAAGGTTTGTTTATGTAATCACAAAACAATAAATATAATTGTGTTGTGTGTCTGGAATAATTGTTTTGTTGCTTATTGTAATTGATAACAAATTGCCTTTATACCATGCTTAAACAATGTTGAAAGAATCTGTATATACTTGGTGTTAATAGAGCAAATGAGATGTTTTTAAATGTTATATATATTTAATAATTTGTTAGTTGTCAGCCATGTTGTCACTTTAAATCATAAAGAAGTACTCTTAATGTTGTCAACATGCTTCCAACTTAGTTGCCCCAAATAGCTTCGGTAACATTTACTGTTATCTTTCAACACCTGCCCATCTGCACCTCGTTTTTGTACCCTTCTGTGTTTTTTCAACTAAAAATACACAGCCCAAACTTCAAAAGTGCCTCAGTAAGTTGTCCCCTCTTTGTTTAGCGCTGACAAATAGTCAGTGACAGACCCCTCTCCTGGTGCTGGCAGGGTGTTGAAACAAAGTGAAATTAAATGACAAAGAAAAAAAAAGAAAAAAAGACATCTGAGATTACTTCAGTTGGCCAGCTCAGTGGATCTTTAATTAGAAGAAAGAACATTTCATGTTCAATTGAGTAAAGAAAAGGATATATCCGCTTTCATTTAGAAAAAAGGCTCAATGTTTTCCCTCTGCAATTAAACTCCTGTGACAGATGTTCAAACGCTGTTCCCATTTCTAAAAATGTCTTGAGAAAATGCTCTAATCCTCAGCACTTTTAACATAAATAGAGGCCCACCAATCTTTCATTCCTACATTAGTCTGTTCTGCAATTAGTGGTTGTCCAAACTGCGGGGGTCTTTTTGAAAAATGACCCATTCATCTTCAATGAAGTCTTCACCAGAGTGGGCGTGCATCCACCACCCAGACAATGTGTTACACCTTGGATTGAAAGACAATACAATAACCTTTTTGCAGTACAGAGTATTTCCAATCCTCAAAGATATAAAGAAATTAGCAATCTCACTTTCAATATTCTTCTTTTTCCTTTAGTAATTCTCCAACATTCTCTATTGTCTATTGTTTGGCATGGAATTTGTTGCAGACATTT
Source organism: Notothenia coriiceps (assembly GCF_000735185.1). Classification (NCBI taxonomy): domain Eukaryota; kingdom Metazoa; phylum Chordata; class Actinopteri; order Perciformes; family Nototheniidae; genus Notothenia; species Notothenia coriiceps. The sequence continues at coordinate 26,976,555 of NW_011369945.1, forward strand.
ATCTGCCTTTCACTATGAGTTAAAATAACTTTGGTCATCTACTGTCTTTTATGAAAGCCGCCATGTCGAATTAAGTCCCATTTGCGTCCATTGATTTTGGTTTATAGTCAAATACCTCAGCTGAACATGGTAAAAAATGATACCGTGTTAGTATTTTGTGTGTGAAGACCACATACTTCCATTTCTGGAATAAAGCCTTGATTATGTGATATGCTATTTTTAGTTTTTTCATTCAAGTTTTCAATGTTGGATTTTTTTAACATTTCTTTTGTTTAATATGTGAATATGTGTGTTATGTGAAGGGTGTTTTATAGCAGAATAAAACCAAACCATCCATGTAATTCACATAAAACCAGACAAACTCTCTGGCCAGCTTTTCACTGTTATGATCTGTGCAAACCAGACCATACTTTAATTGGATTATTGGCACACTCAAGTACTAATGTTAAACAACGAGAAAGCCTTATTGATTAAATTGTGGGAGGCTTTATGGGCGCTCAGCACCTCCGATCATCTGGGGGACTCGGAGGAACGGTGTACTGAATAGCATTTCTTTTGTGATGCCCTTGTCTCTGTTTTATGATAAGCCAAGGTCTTAGTTCAGAACAGGCTAGCTGCTTTTACGTTTCCCAAGAAGAAAGGCTGTCTTGAATCATAATGTGGCTCTGAAATGGAATTAGCTTCTCAGGCAAAAGATTTGTGTTATTTTTCATTCACCATATAGGCTGCATGCTGACTTTTAACTCAACAGCGACTTTTCCACAGCAAAGCAAAATAGGGTTTACAGAGCTAAGGATAACCAAGCTGTTGATAAAAAAGGGATTAAAAGCCTTATTTAGTTTAGCATCACATTCAATCTCAAGTAAATACAGACAGCATTTCCTGGGGCTTTGCTCTTAAAGATATGCAGCAGCATAAATAAAGAATAAGACCTGTTTAGCGTTGTTTGACAATGTGGGAAGAAGAATATTGGGAGCAGCAGAAACACACTAAGGGTTATCTGCATGTGATTGAAATCATTCCTTACCATTACATTTTCATGAAATAGCCCACTTTCTCAGGTCCATAAAGGACAATATTGCAATGAATGGCTGTGCAATATTGGAAATGTCATTGGCATTGCATTTATTCATTCATGAATGTTTCTCCTGCAAGAGGTAAATAAATCGGATGCTCAGTGGAGCAGCAGCAAGTGCTGAGTGCTGCAAAGCACAGCATGTTTTTATTTCGTTTCTCATTGAAACGGCTGTTTCAGATAATCAACATTGCAGTTGCTGTTTGGGAATAATGGCTGTTATTTTTCAGCTCTGGAATAAGAAACAATATGTTACAATGTCAATTTAATTTACATTAAATATGTAAGCCTCCTGTTCTGATCAAGTTTTTCAGATTGGGTGAATCTGCTTTGATGTTGAAGCTGGATACAGTGTGCTTGATCATAAAGGTCTTACCCAAACAGTGTATTATTTCACAGGTATTTACACACAACTGAATGCTTTGTGTAATTGGAATATTAGCATTTGTCTAAAGATAAACAACAATTATGGAAAATATAAGCCTGTATGTGGGAAATGTGTGAAAGCTCACCCCCGCGTTTTGTTATTTAATCACAGTATAATGGAAATGTGAGCAGTGGAGGGTTATTACGTTCATAAACACTTTGTCTCTTATGTTCAGATAATGTTCTATAACATAAAGTTCTGCTCACCACTTTTGTTGGTCAAATATGGAGCTTTGGCTGTTTTGCAACGTGTTTTCTTTCAGTCTCAATTAAAAAAAACATCCAAATAACACATTTAGATGTTACATTTAGCTAAATGTGTCTATTTACATCAGCAAACGTCTCCTAAATTCACCAAAAGTAAGCATCAAATGTTGCCTCATTTTAAATTAAACATATGATTTAAAAATACAAATATCTGATACGTTCTTTTGATTAATGCAAGCAATCAACTGAGGCGGGTTCACATTTACTATAACCCTTTTTTATTTTCAGCATTTCCTTTTGTAGTTTCTTCCAAAAATATGTATGAAATACATAAAAATCATTTTCTGACAAACATTTTTTGTTTTTCATAATCGCAAATAGAAATCTCAATTACAGCAACACGTACAAACACCAAACGTTCCAGTTTCATTCCTATCTATAATGTATCTAAGGTTTTTACAGAGCTATATGAAATCCTAAAACCTGCGCAAATGAAAGTCTTATGTAAACAAGATCGTTTACCCTAAATCACTTGTGATTTATGTTGATTGGAAAAAAAGTAAGAAGCATTGAATTGGGGCAAAATGAATGTGATTTAATGTAAAATAGGGTCGACTATATAAAGTATTTGTGGAGTATGTAATCCAGAGTATTTAACAGTAGGAGAAGAGCCCACAGCCAGGTGGTGCATCAGCATGTGTCCCCAGAGGAAAACACACATGTAAAAAGGTGTACTTTTTTTACTGTGTTTATTTTTTCCAGGGATTTTCTTTCTGAGCATTTCTAATTAGCCCTAATAAGCTCAACATGATGATCCCTGTGTAAGTTGGCGAGTGATCTGCCCTGAAGTCTGTTCATCAGCTGTGACATTCAGCATCAGGTTCACCTCTATACCAAGCTTCTTCTTATCGTGTCCACAAGGCAGTCAGTTACAGGGCTTGGTTAGATGTGGTTCAGCCACAGCTGAACACATTGCTGTCCCTTCTCATTAAACTCTGCCAAGTCCGATGTTGTGCAGGGTTGCTCCAGCAGGGGGCATATCAGGAGGTGTTGGATGGTTTGTGGTTCAATGCCGCAGTCACACACAACGTCCCCATCATTTAGGTATCCCCATTTGGCGAGAGTGGCTTTTGCACGTCCAACACCAGATCTTATTCTGTTTAGGCATTTCCACACTGCGTAGTTGGTGTCTGCTCCAGGGGGCAGTGCCTCGCTCGCCTTAAGCTCCATTGTTGTTGCTGATGGGAGGTTGTCAAGTCTTTCTTCCCACCGAGTGACTCTTTCACTGCTTGTGCTCAGTGTTCCGAGGGGTGGGACGCTCTTCAGGAAACTTTTCCTGGATTTAAGGCGGCTTTTGGCTGGCACATGGCCAAAGAGAGGATGTCTTTGGTCAGTAGACTGTTGTTGGCGCTTTTTCTTGCTTGCTGCATTTCGTCGTATCTCTGGTGGGGCTATGCCTGCCAGGATGTACAGACGGTCTGTAGGTGTTGATTTCAGGCCTGTGATAATGCGGCAGCTAGCATTGAGGGCGGGATCCAGCTTCTTGGCATGGGCAGCTCGTTCCCATACTGGGCAGGCATACTCGGCAGCTGAGTAGCAGAGGGCTAGTGCGGTTGACTTCAGAGTCTGTGGGTTTGCACCCCAGGTCGTGCCGGTGAGCTTGCGGATGATGTTATTCCTCGCACTCACTTTGCACTTGGTCTTTTCAGTGTGGGTCTTAAAAGAGAGGCATCTGTCCAGGGTTACCCCTAGGTAGACTGGGTGCTCACAGTGTTCAAGGGAGGTTCCTGACCAGCTGACCTTCAGTTGGCGCTTGGCTTCACGGTTTCTCAGGTGGAAGGCACACACCTGTGTCTTAGATGGGTTTGCACGTAGGTGGTTCTCTTCATAGTAAGTTGTTAGCTCTGCCAGAGCGTTAGAGAGTCTGTCTTCCACAATTTTGAAATCAGTGGATTGTGCACCTGTGCCAAGATTGTCTGCATAGATGAAGCGGCGGGTGTCTACACTTTTTGGTTGGTCGTTGGTGTAGATGTTAAAGAGAAGTGGTGCAAGCACACTTCCCTGTGGGAGGCCATTCCTGAGTCTTCGCCACCTGCTTTTCTTTCCTCCTAGCTCAACGAAGAAGTGCCTATTTTCAAGCATGCTTTCAATCAGCTCTGTCAGGCGGGTGTCTCGTGTGGTCTCCAGGATCTTACTGAGGAGACGTCTGTGGTTGACTGTGTCATAGGCAGTGGAGAGGTCGACAAACACCGCACCAGTTACCATCCCTTCCTCATATCCGTCTTCGATGTACTGGGTGAGGTTGAGTACTTGGCTAGTTGTCGACTTGCCAGGGCGGAAACCTGCTTGTTCAGGGATGAGGTGTTTGTCAACAAAGGCACCAATTCTGTTGAGGATCGAAGACGAACGATATAGTTTGTAGGTAATTACAGATGTTAGGGGGCTTGTGGTGTTGTTAAGACTCATTGTAGAGCTGTAGGAGCCCACGTCTTTGCCTTGGAGAAGTGGCTGATCTGTTCCGTGCGATATATTATCCATTCATTGCCTTCATGTTTGCGGATAGAGATTCCCCCTTCAGCTCTTCCCATAGTGAGCTGTCTTGTAAAAGCAGGTCCTCAATGTATTTCTTGCGGGATTTTTTTTTTCTTTTTGGTCTTTTTCCTCTCTTTTCTACTCTTTCCATTCTAGCAATTGGGTTGGCAACTTGGTTTGGGCGGAAAAAAAACCCTTGGGTGCTGAGAGCTGCTTTAGGGTCACCCTTCCGTAGTGTGAATAAGTGCCCAGCTTTTGCTTTTTGGACAGTCTGTTACTCTATAAGAGCATTTCCAGGTCTTGCTTCGCTCTTGGTCATGGCTTTCATCCACCTCCTCGCCTTGGGTAGTTGTTTCATCTGGAAGGGAATCTGCTTCAAACATGCTGACGTAGTTGTCTAGGGATCCTGCACAGGGTCCTTTGAAAATCCCGGTATATATTCAACTCTACATTCCTCGGATATGTTCCGAGCAGTTTTCCAGGCACCGAGTTCAAATTGTCTGTTCTGCTAAACTGGTCAGGTTTGTGATATTTTTCCAGGCCGTTGGTGAAACCTTTCCAGTCTGCTTTCTTGTAGTTGAAGCGCCTTTAATGGGCACGATGAACTGGGGGACTGACAGCCGCATTGAGTAGATCCCAATGACGGGTTGCTTGATGGAATAGGGTCCCAGCACCGTTTCTTTTACACAGTCCCAGCGATGTACTGTGACCATGGTTGAAGATCTGTTGTAAGCACGTTTCCACGAGCACTGAAAAACAAGTGTGGTAAACTTGGGTCATGGATCAGACTTAGTGGTTAGTATCCTTCCAGCCTATACCTTCTCCACTTGTTCATTTCAGGGTAGCCCCACTGGATTACTGTGGCTGTGAGTCACGAATACGATCTGGGGCCCACAGATCTTATTGGTGACTCAACAGCCACAGTATCAGTGGGGGCTACCCTGGAATGAACAAGATGGATAACCAGTTTAGGGACTGGATGGATACTAACCAACTAAGGGTCTGATCCATTGACCCCATTACCCCACCTTGTTTTTCAGTGCTCGCTGGAAACGTGGCTAACACCAGATCATCACCATGGTCACAAAGTTAATCGGCTGACTGTGTAAAAGACGGTGCTGACCCTATTCCATCAAGCAACCACCGTCCCATTGGGGATCCTAATCATGCGGCTGTCAGTCCCAGTCATCGTGCCCATTAAAAGCGCTTCAACTACAAGAAAGCTCAGGTATGGTGGCGCATGTTTTCACTCCCTCTGTGCGTCTCTTGCAAGCAAGGACGTTCACAGTGTTGTCTTGCTGCATGTAGGTCGCTAAGGATGGTTTGTGTTTGCATGAGGAGAACCGCCGTTCAATGCTTCACTACAGTAATAGGGACCTGTCTCTAATGCCGGTCTTGGAGGGGGTCGCCGCAGTTTTCTGACATCGACTTATTGGTGTGTCGTACTCTCCAGCCATGATGTTATCTCTTGGTGTTCTGTGGGCTTACTTACAGCTTCATGATAAGCTCTTGTGCGTAGCTTGTGCAGACTACTTGCTGGCTAGCGTAGCTTGTGGCTTGTTGCGTAGCTTGTGGCTGTTTTGTAGCTTGTAACTGTTGCTTGTAGTGGTGATAGGATTAGCAGTATCTGGTCGATCTAGTATATACCAAGCTAATGGCACCCTATGGATCTCTATGTAGGCCAGCATCTTACCATTCTGCCCACACATTATTCTTTTCCACACACACTCACACTTATTATCTGTCCTGTTTGATGGAAAGCCAAGGGTATTTTTGGTTCATCTCCTGTGGTGTGAATACGCTTTGACTCCTGTGTTGTTTTGATGACGGTAAGCACAAGTTGAAGTGTGTGTGTGGCTATGAACACATCTGTGTGACACTCTAAAAATAAAACAACAGTATTCCTCCCGGGTCCCTTCTTAATCGTAACCTGACAAATATGCAACATAAAAAAACACATTTCCTGCACTTTTGCATTCGAGATCATTTCTTTCACAGCCACAATTTCCTGCAAACATTTTTCTTGACTGATGCAAAGTATCTTTTGCCGTCCGGCAGTTGATCAGCAGTTGATGAGCTCATGTTCGTTTCACCTTTTACTCCTTAGCTGCTGTGTTTGAAGATTCTCCCTCAGAATAATAAAACTCTGTGGTTTTTATTCAGTGCAGAACAACGTCAGAAAACCCTTCACCCACGAGGAGAAACACTTCCTCAGTCAGAGTTTGCACAAAAGGCTTTATCACGGTAAGACAGGTGATTGAAGGTTATGCTGTTTTTCAGTTGCACAGCAAGCATGGCCTTTCATGTGGCAAATGTGAAGATTCACAATACATTGTGTAGTAGTGTATTAACATAAGCATGTGTTGAAAAATATTCTGGGGCCTGTGTTGTATTTCAGCCTTCATCTTCAGCCTTTACTCATTTCACGTCTGCCTCAATATTGTCAGTATAATATGAATACGGGCAAAATACCAACACATGTCTTTAGATGTGGTGAACATTTAAACACATGAACCCAAAACACATGCCATTTTTAAACAATACTAAACAATGTACATTAAACTCTTACTTCCAATTACAACAAGCTAGCGTTATATTTTGTCAACAGTGCGAACTTGAATACCTAGTATGTGTCTAATTTAATTATTTGATCCTGTTGAGACCACGTTAATTTTAAAGCCCTGTTCCAAAATGTGTAAATCCCCCGAGATATACAAAAACCTAGCCACTCTAACCTAACTTTAGCGAGCTAATGGTATTGTAGCTCGCTACCTTGCTACATGTCAATAAGCACATGGCTATCTGACAGTGACTACTGCTTGTTCCATAACTTATAAGTTAAACTAACTGTTAACTCCATCACTGAAAACGTTTTGTATTTATTTAGTCTTCTTCATCCGTCATCTTAATATAATCACATTTTTTGTAATTAGGTTTACATGCTTACTTTTCAAATAAAGTTTTTCATAGCTGAGTGTAAAGCAAGATTACAAATTATTCAAAATTGCAATAAGTCAAATGCAAATTAAACCATTCACTTATAGGGCTGCATATCTATAAAATGTCCGAACATGTGGTTTTCACATACAGTCGATGTTTACATCTTCAATGTCTTCTTTTATCTAGCCAACAGTTACAAAAAAAAGATATTAAGATAATTATGAAGAAAATGTTTTTCATTTTTGCTTGGAACAATAAAACTCAAGTTATTTTCTGAATAATTTCCTGTTTATTGACTTATCAATACATAAAACAAACAATGATTTGATAAACAATAAGAACACTTTGCAACTCATCAGGGAAAAATGCAAAATATGTTGTGGTTTCGGCTTAACCTTGTTAGTTTGACAAAACAAGCTACTTTAAGACGTCAGATTATGTTAATCTATCAATCGTAAAACATTCCTACTGAAAACAATCAATATGCAGTTATTGTCCCATGTTTATATGCTAATGATTCTTTTTGTATCTGTTTTAATTTTTAGATGGTGGTGCCACCTAAGATCCTGGAGCAAATTGTCATCCCAGCTTCATGTTCTCTGTGAGTAAAATGTGTTATAGACATGAAGAGAAAGCAGCCACTAGAGGCTGCACAAGCAAAGACATAAATACATAGATCAATAAGGAGAGAGAGAGAGAGAGAGAGAAAAGACAGAACAATCAATGGAGGAACCGCAAAAAAGAGATGGTGAGATAGCATGCAGTTGAGTACAGAAAGACAGAGTGGCAGTGAAGAGATAGTAGGAGTGAGCATCGTACCAGCTGACAACCTCACAGAGAGAGAGAGAGCATCCCAGCTCACTAAAGAGAGAGAGGAGAGAGAGGGAGAGTGGAGCAGCACCCAACCACGTTGCCCGTCCTCATATTTCCCTCTGCAGCTGTGCGAGGCAGAGTGAGCGGAGAGAGCACATCTGAGTCTTGTGGAAACAGCAGGACAACGTACCACTTGGCTGAGAGATCGATGCACTCACGCCAAGCCACACAGGAAGGGTGAGTGGCCCGTAGGACGTCCGTGTACTGCCACACAGTGAGAGAGAGAGAGAGAGGTGCCAAAGGGACCGAGAGAGTGAAGAGACCGAGAGGGAGGAAGATTACCCAAGGCCAATTTGAAAGCTTTCAGCTGGTCACTCGGAGCAGGTGAGTTAACTTGTGAGGAACGGAGACGAATGTTGGGCAGTTGCTTTCAGCTTCTGACGAGATTTTATGCATGTGCGTAGTCCTGTATCTTCACTGTTGTATGTTTATTTGCCTTTGTGTTGGTGCTGAGTGTCTTTTTTGCTGTTTCAGTTGTGGCATCAGTTGCAAAACGGTGCACATTTAAAGTGGTAGCCAGGTAATTAGCTGAGGAACCTCACTATCAATCAACTGTTATCATGCTGAGCAGAGAGCAACACAACAATAGCTGCTTAACGACCTCTTCCCGCTGGGTTGTGTGTTTATTTGCACTATGTGTGGATGTTTTTGTAGTTAAAGTGCGTGTGAGTGAGGATTTTCTGATTGTCACGGGTGAAATGTGTCTGAATTCCAATTACTTGGGCAATTAATAGTCGTGACAAAAGCGTGCTTTAAAACTGATTAGTTGGAAGTAGTTGCATGACAAATTATCACGAAAGGCTATTCATCTACATACACTTTTTTCTTCTTCTGGGAATGTTACTGTTAAGTTTGGGATAAACACTTGGCATCCTTCGAGAACCAGGACAGTTCAACTTATTTCAAAAGAATATAGTTTGATTGTGAAAGTTAAAGAAAATTGTAATTGTGTCATTTTTTTACTATTTGGTAAAAATATTGTAAATTCAAACTCATGTACGATGACAGGGTTGTACTTTCATACAGTAAGTCTGAGTTGACCCTTAATATTATTGTATAGGTTTTCCCAATCTAATGGATGAACATGGGAAATGATAAAGTGTGTTCTCCCATCAGTTGCTATCTTCTAAATGAATACAGGACTCTACCTTTTGTTTGCATTGTTGCCCAGTTCAAAAAACAACCCAAAATGCATGTGGGCAATTATTAAATCCCATTACCTGCTTTTCCAGCTTAGACTATGTGTGTGTTGGTTGCTGTAGTGCCTAATTATTATCTATAGTGACATTTAGAAAGCGGTCTATATGTGCGCCATTTCCATGTATTCCCAGGCTGTACCATTATAATTCAGAGGCTCGATATATCCCATCATCCATCTGTGAGTGTCTCCATCCCTCTCTCAGTTTCTGTTCCTCTCCCTTTCCCATACCCCCCCC
>NW_011369945.1:26986070-26991446 GCF_000735185.1 Notothenia coriiceps
TGCTTCCCTTTTCCCCCCTCCATGTCATCCCGTGAAGGTTATTTCCATATATCGAGTTGGTTTAATTTGTCAAAGTCAGCCAGACGTATTGTTCATGGTCGCAGCAGGGGAACAGGTTGGGAGGGTTTCAGTTCTGCGTATCGACAGCGTATTGGAAGCTGTGGTGATTATATCCTGAGAGCCACAGACTGACGGAAAAGGGCAGAGAAGTAGTGGAACAGGCAGAGAGAAAACCACCAATTCAGTTACCTTGTAAACAGAGAATCTGAGCAGTTAATCTCAGAGTTTTTTTATGACTGTTTGTGTGTCGGCTGTGAGTGGAGAGGCTTGAGGTTTTCAGTGTTTTGATTCATCATATCACACACGGAGCTTCTCTCTGCCATGTGGATCCTGTGTCATTAAGCCGATCACTTTCTCTCTCCGATCTACTTCTCTTCCTGGATACATCAGACACTCATCACACACTCATCACACACTCATCACACTCTCTGTCTTTTGTCTTTAGCCCTTGCCGGCTCTTTATCTGTTCATTGCTCACTCTCTGCCTCTCCTTCTCACACACATATATGCAGAATCACCCAAACTCACACAAGTGTAACTGCATTTGTGAAAACGGCCGCTCATAAAACATGCATCCCTCATTGAATGTGGAATGAGATTGTGCGGAACTCATGTGATTGAAATTCAAATGAAATACAGATTGCTATACAGTGGTTCTGATATTATATTTTTAATGTATGAAATTGTGAGAGAGACATCCTGTCCTTTTTATAAAATTGCGTCTGAATTGAAACGTGTATTACAATCTTATTGCGTACCCAAGATTTATGGAAATGAAATAGTGGTGACATTTCACTGACAAGAACAAATGCAAAATTATTTTAATGTTTACTCTCATTGTTTGTAGTTTCATTTATTGCGAGTCAGCCTGTGTGAAGTTGTTAAATACAAATGTATTCTATAAAGCGCTTAAGGAGCAGGTGATTTTTGTTGAATTATTCTCACTATATTTTCCTTGCTACATTTTCCAAATCACTTACATTTATTTTTTTGCCAATGGGCATTTGAACAAGATCGCAATAGTCTATGTGGTAATTAATAATTTACATAATACCTCATACTGGGGGAATTTTATTTTGCTCTGCGCCTGTGTTAATTGTGTTAGCTAAGCTACCGTCATTACTTATCGTTAGGATGACAGTTACATTTGGACATATCCAGCTCTCATTAGCGGCCGCGTCATCCATCAGTTACTGCACGGATTTAAAAACTGTCGCATATAAGGGACTGCAGTAAAAGGACTGAAATCTTAGATTAGTACTTTTATGGTTAGGGATGTAGTTTTAGTTATCTTACCATGGAACAATTCTAATCATTGTTTCGTGAGAAAGTCATATTTACTTGTGCTATTAATACATTACACATGCTTTGCACATTTTTAAAAGTTTGAGAGAGTTCAATGAACGGAGCATTTTCCTGTACTTCCACTCATGATTCACCTTTCAAGCAGCTCCTCCTCAGCGGCCTCCTGTGCGATCATCTCAGTCTGTGTGATAAATCCTAACTAGACTGCTCTGATTTATGTTTCCAAGGCAGAGGAGCCAGATGCAGGCATCTGTCTGACTGTGTGAACTGTTACCCTTCTTTCTTTCCTGCTTTATGTTAAAGTTCTCTTTTTGTACCTATGCTTTCTTCTCTCCTTCTCTTTCGATTCTTCTCCTGGGATTACTCTAGATAATTTATATTCACATTTTCAGGCATATATTATATAGGAATGTGTGTATGTGTACCAAATGTACATTCTAGAATCATTGTGGCCAACAATGTAAAGGCATTACTGCATCCATGTATTACAACTTTGTTAAACTCAGCAAAATATTGGATACAATGTACTGAAATATATTTAACAGCAATGCTAAATTACCTAAATCAGTGTTTTTTGGCAGCCTTGTTACGAGCAATGTCCCGATGAATTGCATAAAAAAAAAAATGGTATACCTTTTCAGCATTTCAATATTTCCCTAAATACTTTTCCTTTTAAATTTGCCTTATCCTCCTTTTTTTCCACAAGCGTATCAATCCGAATATCGAAGGCTCTGATTCAAAACTACAACCCATCAATTATTGATGTAAACTTAATGAACGTTTAATTCGGAGAAAGCCATCCTGAAAACTGAGGGGATCAGCTAGAGAGAAGAGCTGGTGAATTGTTTGGGATTAAAGAAAGTACAGTCCACTGCTCCTTGCTAATAAACAAGGAGAGATAATGGCTTCATTGCAGTTGTGATGAATATTCTGCCAACCATGGGGCCAAAACGTTTCTGCCTGTATTTATTAAGCTAACAAAAATGAGATCAGTCCGGATCAGTTCACTAGTTTTTATTCTAGGTATATTTCGCAATGGTATAAAAACTGCAATGTAGAAATACAAAACACTGGATATGTTTCCACAGCATTTTACAAACTGCATTTTCCTAGAGCCTAATTGGGGTTTAGTTTTCTTGTTAAAAGTTTTTTTGTATTCAACACTATCTAAGTTGAGGCTCTTTTGGTAAACCCAGACAACAGTACCATCACAGCTCTTCACTGTTGATCTCTGCACCACAAAGTACTTTGTTAATAAAAGACGGATGAATGTGTCCAATTATGCGGATCCTATCAAGACACGTTTCTGTCTGACAGCCTTGGGTCTAACACAGCGGAGTGTGTGTCTCTGCGCTCTAATACAAAATAATAGATGAAGAGAAAAGCAGTTGCACTGTGACTGAAGGGCTGATGTAACACTAAGTTTGCAGTATTTGCTTGTTGGGAAGGCCTGATCGGGCAAGATGTTGTAAATTTCACATACGCAGCCCCCCCAACGGTGTAGAGTGACAGTGCTGAGAGCAGGAAAAAACAAGAATCGATGGCAGGATGTCCATAAAGCAGGTCTCTGCTCGATTCTGGACCACTGACGAAAGACATTTGTTTTTCCAAACTGTTTTGATGCTGTCGGTTTTAACTAAACAATTGATCACGCTGTAGAAGTGGTTGCAAGTTCTCTAAACAGATGTCTACTGTATATCATGAAATGATAGAAGCAGGAAAGGAGCTTGTTTTAAGCCTCTTGGGAGCTTTGTTTTACTGTGTGGTAAACAGCCAGTGGAGAGAGCAGAAATGATAAAGCTCAAAGGATCAAATATGTGAAAAGCCCTTTTGAAATAAAGGAGGATACGTGAAGGGAAAGACAACTTTACTGTCATTTTCTTCTGATTTCCATCCTGCATAGTCCATACAGTAGTTGAACTGATCCGAACCTCTGATTCCAACCTCTGATTCGTCACATCACACAGCACTGGGGAGGCAAATTCACCTTGTTATTTAAATGTGTTGAATCACACATCTAGATTGCTTCTATTGTCGCTGTGCTTGAGATCTCAAGAGTTCAGAGTTCAAGCAAGTGTTCTTGTACGGTAATTATCCCAGGATCCTTGGCATGTGGTATTGCATATACCTTTCCACAGCCAGCATGTACTCTATCTTTTTTGTTTTTTACAAGTGGCCGCCTTATGAATCTTGTGGGGATGTGCTTGAGCGGTTTTATTTTTATCCCTTATCTTCCAGTCCTCCCCAGCGTTTAGAGGATCTGGGCAGGCCATGTTAATGATCCTCATTAGCCAAGGAGCTTGAATCCAAACTGGAATTCTTCCACTTCAACTGCTACTTAACATTTGGTGTTCTTCCCCCTTCCCTGTCTGTCGCTCTCAATCTCTCTCTGCACACCGCCCTCCTTCAGCAACCCCTCAAAAAGTTTCTCATCTTCTTTTTTACTCCCTCTTCCACACTGGGAAATATTCTGTAAAGGTCTTCCATCTCTTTCAACCTCCTCTGCAGAAACATTTTTAAAAGATATTTACTGCACAGTGCAGGTCCCTGTGTGTACCTGGGTTTGAATGGATGCACGTGTGTGATCATATAGGTGCACAGTGCTGTGTGTATTTCCTGCCAGAAAAGGAAGTGACCTTTTGATACTAGTTTTTGGCCCCTACTGTGAAATAAAAAGCTTAAAGTTCAGGCGTGAGCCCCCCCCCCAGGCAGCCTGTGAAGGATGTTCAGATATACAAACGTGTCGGCTCAAGAGACTCCTTTTAGGTGAAAGGTAAATAAGAGCTGTCTCTGTTTATACAAAAACTGTGCTGCAGTCAGAGGCAGACGCTCTGTGATACCTGCTGAGCGAGGATTATCTACAGCTGTACTGCCCTGCATCATATCGATGCTCATCTAAATATTAACTTTATCTCACCTTTTATTTAAGAAGTCAAACCTCCAACAATTGCCTTGAATACATGAATTATACATAGAGATGTCCCGATCCGATCACGTGATCGGGGATCGGAGCCGATCACGTGATTTTCAAAAGATCGGAATCGGGAGAAAAAAATCGGGGAGGGGAGGAAAAAAATCGGGGATCGGGATTTTTAATTATTTTTTGTTATAAATACTTTTTTTTAAATGTTGTATTCAATGTTACAAAACAAAAATGACCATGTTCAAGTCTTAAAGTCATCCTGAGGCCTTAGTTTTGGTTTCAAATTACACAACATCATGTATGTGTTGCTTCTTTGGGGCTTGTTTTCATAGACCTGGTTGCTTATTTCTCTCAAATCTGGCAACAGAGTGGGCAGGGCGCAGTGTCTAATTGTAGCAGTAAGCTAACGAGTACTGAAAGCTTTATTTTGTTTTGATCCAATGCTGCACAACTGAACTGATCCAATGCTGCTGTGAAAGAAAGAAGCTATATCCATGTTGGATAGAATATCCAATTTAAATAAAAAAATAACCTTAAAGAGCCTGTGACACGAACCCAACAACTGTTGTGCAATGAAATAGTGGGCTACTAGTAATCTCGAACCGTCAGTTTAAAAAAGAAAAAAAGGATACCGGTTCGCGATAAATATCAACTAATTCGAACATCGCGGGAAATAGCCTTCGCCTCCATTTTTGAGGTTTTGGGGGAAGCCAGAAAGTGACGTCAATGCGGGAACGCTTCACTGGTGGCGGCGAGAGATCCAAACACGACAAAGTGTTGTGTGCATCTGCGTAGAAATGGTGAATTACTGAGTTTGAGGTGCACGTTTAATAACGTTTAATGAGTTGACGACATATATTCAATTGTCAGTGCTTTCAGCCAATTCGGCGAACAATCAAATACATAAGATTGATCGTGGGAAGACGATGGTTAAATTAGGATTAAAAATCGGTAGTGAGAGCTGCTGAATTTTCCTCCCCGTCCGGTGTGATAATAAAAACAAATAGATTATCTTTGTAGTTGTAAACTCAAGTGAATGAAACACATTTATTAGGCTTTCATCGCTCAAGTCCCCGCCGAACATATGA
>NW_011369945.1:26991491-27013547 GCF_000735185.1 Notothenia coriiceps
GATGGTCCCAAAAGCCCCCCCCCCCCCCCCGTTGACAGTTCACGAGCGCGTCCATAGTGTCTCCCGTCCACCCACCACCCCGTCCACCCAGTAAAAACATCCCCACTACACCACTGGTTGTAGTAGTACACCAACATGGATTAAACGTGTGTTTTTTTTTACCACAATGTTGGGGAAATTAATGGATAAAATGCACGGAATTATTATTATTATTATTATTATTCCCACTCCGATCGGGACACTAGGTCCACCGTTTCCCCGCAGCGAGGCTCCCCCCGTTGACAGTTTACATGGGCTGGGCTGGGTGCAGTGGCGGACTGGCCATCGGGACGAATCCCGATGGGCCGGTACCGAAGTGGGCCGGTCGGATAAGTCACTAGCACATCCCCCACTCCCCCCGTTGACAATTTACTAGTGGTACCGAAGTGGGCCGGAGAGTCCCAGGCTGATTTTTAGTCCCAGTCCACCACTGGCTACATGACCGTATGATCGCCCATATTGACGCACCTAATTCCTAAACTTCTAACAGATACAAAATAAACCGATCCTTCAGCCTCATATGAGCTCTCAGACACGTTCAAAATTAAACTGTCATCGCTGTCTGAGCTTGCTGCTGTGTGCCCCATGCAGATGCTGGGATCCTGAACGGTGCAGCTGGAGCGCTGTGCCCGCAATGACGTCACACATAATTTGGCGGGACTTGAAGAATCCCCGAGAAGATCTAGAACATTTTCAACATTGAAGGGCAGATTAATGGTTATCAAAGTACAAATATCCAAAATCAGTTCAGTAACGGTTTTCAAGGGGACAATATTTACTCAAATTGATGGGTTTGGATGATGGGGGAAACTCGTGTCACAGGCTCTTTAAGGGACAACTGAATGGACAACCTGAATGCTTTTTTTCTTTTTTTTCTCTTAATGCATTGCATAAAGATCGGATCGGGAAAAATCGGTATCGGCAAATTGTCAAAATCAAATGATCGGATCGGGAGCAAAAAAAGGTGATCGGGACATCCCTAATTATACAGAAGAAGAAGAGGTTTGCTGTTCTGATAATGTTTCTTATTTGCATTTGTGTTTCCAATTGCAAACTCTCATTGATGGCGGAAAAGGTGAAATAATTATAATCCTGCAGTAGGTATTATTTGGAGTAATGGGATGTGAGTAGCTTGTGAAGCTCTTAAATCATGATATTTGAGCTTTTTGGAAAACATGTAGTTTAAACTTTTACCGAAAGACACTCAACTGATGAAGTATCTGCAAATAACCTTAGAAGATAAATTCCATTCATTTAAACAAGTCCTCTCTTTCATCTTTTCACTCAGTCAAAGACAAATGGCACCAAGGTAAAATACAGTACTAGTTGAGTACTTCATCAAATTATCTAATTGGACCATCAGTGATCCAAACTAATTGAGTGCAAAGATGTCTTGTTGAAGTTTGAATGATGCAGCTTCATCCAAAGTAAGCATGGAGTTAAAAAGAGGAGAATATTGAAGTGCTTAAGCCTTGAGGTCAAAGCTGTTTTTAATATATGAAAGTCCATCTCAAGACCCAAAGTAAGCAAACAAATTAAAAGCTTTTCTGGGATTTTACCAGACACTGAGGTTGAGACTTGAATTTCTTGGCTTTGAAGTCTCAACTCAAAGGTACACACAGTAACTCTTGTGTCGGAAGTTACCAGGTGAAAGGAAATAACATTAGCTAGAGTTTGACCCCTGTTCTTTTGGATCGCTACAGTAGTTTGTTGTGACAACTTAAAATGAAGTCAAACTTCTGTCCTTCACATCGGTTCAGTGCATCGGCCGGATGAGATGTGGTGTAAGGAAATGTAGTATCTCCCCAATTAGATTTTATTTGAGGGGGTAGCTGATCGAGGGGGTTATTCAGAGATGGGGCTGAATAGATTGTCAGGACAGGAGTACAACTTAATCATGGTGTCCAGCTAGTTGTCTATTTAGCTTTAACTTTTAATGCATTTGAAAAATTAAGCAGAAACACAATGGCTTACAAGATCTCTTAAAAACAAGAATGAACCTTCTCCAGCCATCACAGTCCGCTATAGTTAATCGATCCCAGATGACGGCATTCTCTTATCTTATGGATTTAAAAGATAAATAAATAAAAAAGCTTCAAGGCAAATTTGCTTTTGCTGATAATAACATATCTGGGCAGCCTGCCAAAGTACAGCCCTTGTCTGGGAATGACAAAATAAAAATGACATTGTATGTAAATGATTAATACTATAACTGCGTTTTTACAGTTCCCAGCCTACCTGACTGTGATATGTGGAAGCTGACAGATTACAGACATTGTTTCAGACTTTCTGCACTACATCGTAATCCCACCATTGACCTTGTGTCAAACTATGAATATTAAAAGCTACAGGCAGCTTTATAAACACATTCTGTGGATTTTATAACCTCATCTGGTATACTGTCCTGTTTCCAACTTTAACTTAGTGTCACAGTGCACGTTGGGCCATTTCCCCCCCCGGCTGTCAACTGTTTCTGGGCTCATTTTGGTGATAAAAGAGGACTATCTCTCTGTACCTGTTGCTCGCTCCAGGATATAGACTCATTTCACTTTAAAAAATCACTTTATATGAATAACGGCTACAACAAGCCAATCAAACCAGCACCTTCATACGCCAGTTAATTGCACATGTGATTAAGAACTAAGAAAGCGTTTTGTCTCCGTGAACTTTCCATCTGTCTGCCATTTACCAGAATGGTGTCGTTAAGTTAATTTGTCCTTAGCTCATACGAAAAGCCATTCTCATTCGCAGCACACGCTGAGCAATTATAACTGCTCCAGTTGTCTCATTTGCATAATTCCATAGAATATGCATTTCTGATAGATTAGATTTTCCTCTTAATATGCATGACCTAGGTGTTATGGGAAGTTTTGCATGAGATAATAATAGGCTTGACTGAGCAACACTGAATTTGGCTTAAGGCTATAGGTCATAGATACCCATATAATTCAATCAATATATCAGCCTTGTTATAATTAAACAACCCAAACTCAATGTCAATTTCACCTTTTCCAAAAGGTTGTAGAAATGTTACAAACCCACCTTTTTCGTCATTAGTGGCTGCACTGTTAACATCAGAAATGACCTTAAAACCAACGCACATGAAGCAGGCATTTCTAAAATAACCTCATACTCATGCCATGGAAAGGCCAGCTGAGGGAACAACTGTCAGATTATGCAGCACTGGCTGGGGGTTGACTTTTAAACCGTGTGCTTTGTCCTGTTATAATGGAGGTTGTATGTTCAGTGACTACTATAATAATAATAATCCTTATATTTATTATAGCGCTTTTTCAATGACTCTCAAAGCGCTCCTTACAAATACACATTACAAATATAGATCATACACATGTAATGGTCATGTACTGTGGACAATACCCACAGGAGCAAGTTCAGGTGAAGTGTCTTGCCCAAGGACACAACGGCTTTACACACGCAGCAGCAATGCACATCCCACTGCGCCACACCGCCCATCTTCACACCTCGAAGTCATCAAGGCCCTTTTACAAGTACACATTGATATCATACATGTACTGTGGACAATACCCACAGGAGCAAATTTGGGTGAAGTGTCTTGCCCAAGGACACAACGGCCTGACGCAGTGGAGGCGGGAGCGGGTTTCGAACTGGAGTTCCCCAACGCCCCCCTTGATTTGATGATCAAATGCACAGCCCACTGCGCCACTCCGTCCCCGTACTGTTCAAGTAACTAACATATTTCCTTTTACTCAAAACTGCTTTACTTTAATATGGCATTTATGTAATTGTTTTGTTGTGAGTTGAAATAGATAGAAAACTAGGAATGTCCTTAGCTATTAGAAACTTGTATCCCTTTTCTCATGAATGCTGTGAACTGTTTTTTTTTTAAATGGTAAGAAACTCCACCCAAGTTGACACAGCCATGGCAAGTGAATTATAGACACAAAAAGATTGACCATGTTTCTGAATCTAGAGTTGCATATGCTTCAGTGAAGGCTTCTACAAATACTAGGCTTTTTTAGATCAGATCATTTCTCATTCTACAACGTTTAATCTGCAGTGACATGCATAAATCAATGCAGCATCTCAGTACACACAAACAGTCTCTGTTTTCTGTTTGTTGTTTGGTTTCAGCCCCAAACCCAGATGATATTACCCACACTCTTCAAACTTTTCATTGATCCCTCCCAATCAATATCCATCCCTTTGGAGAGTGATGAGACATATTTCAACCTACTTTCATATGAGAGGGGCAGAGTAACCGTCTGAAATCCATTAAGGTAGCCTGAGGGTTATGGAACATTGTAAGCATGATACATGATTTGGATGCAGTATTACATTCTTTGCAAGGTTTTGATGCTTCTGTTGCTTAAATTATTTATCATTGATTGTTCTATATTTATCCGGACATTTTTAATGTTGCAATTTGAATGGGGAGCTTTACAAAAATACATTTCAGCAAACCCCATTTTAGCATCCACATTCTAGTTTCGTGATCAATTGCCGGAGTATTGGAAAGTTTACAGATAGAATAAAAACATGCATTAATAATACATGTTATTTATGAATTTGTGAGCCTTTAGAGGTGGATGTTTGAACTTCGTAAGGGCAAGGCTAGCTGCGTTACCTTGGCTGCAGGCTTCATGCTACACTATAACAGTAGCTATAGCCTGCATGTTGTTGTGTTTTCCAAAACGTTAAACTCTTTCTTTAGGGTTAATAAAATATATCTAATGATAAAAAGCAAGGCTTGAAATAGGGTTCGTCTTAAGCTCTCAGCTTAGAGCAATTTTCCGTGGATAAATGTCCCTTTTCAGATTTGACTGAGTGTTGATAATTTTCCGTTCACAAAATGGATAAAAAATCATCATAAAAAAATAGTTGAACGCTTCCCGCTGGCGTAAGTTGGGATGAAATAAGAAGACAGTAGCTTTGTGAGGCTTTTTATTATTTATCTGCTTTGACTTTGTATCTGTAATGCAATTCACCCACACATGTCTGCATGTGGCTTGAATTAATTAGTGTAAGAAAGATAAACGCAGTTACAGTGGAGACAAATAGAAAATTGCTTTTCAAACATTTGTGGGGTTTCAAGATAAAAAAATTTAAGGGTAACTACAGTACGATTCCCTATTACCTTCACAACATCTATAAACTAAGAATATTCTTAGTCTTGTCTTTACATAGTGAAAGGTAAATACATTTAAAATTATAAAAAATCTAGCAAGGAGGAATATAATGCATGAGAAGAAGCAGTTTATTCCTGATTATACACTACTACACAAAAGACCAAAGTTCAGCAGGCTAGAATTGTAATTAACTGTTTGAGACACTAATCCAGACATTATCTATCATTTATCAGTACGCTGTCGTCTGGGTCACGGGTATTTGTAACACTTGTAGCACAACAAATAATAATACTTTGAGCGGCTGTCAGATACCTGTAGGTAAACAGCTGAGCACCGAATGCAGAGGTAGTTCCTCTGTTACATTTACACCTCTGGAACAATTACATAGTTGTTCTCTTAATTATCGCCGTGATATTCAAACACTAACTGTTGGAAACCGAATGACTTCCTGACAGCTACTGGGTCACAAGGCAGTAAGTACTGCTGTGCCGCTGATTAAATTCACCCAATAATTAAGCAGACATCATTGATTCCCTGCAGAGAAATGGAGAGCGAGCGTATGAGAGAGACTCCCTGTCTGTCCCCGTGCTTCCTGTAGCCCCTGCAGCGGTGGGCCAGTCAGATATGCGTAATTTGGGAAATGAGCAGAAGTCAATTCCACTTAAACCGACAGTGGTGGTTGCACACATCGATGTTCCATGCATTGTTGACTCCCTTCATTTTCTTCCTCCCTGACTTCCTCTGTGTAATTGACAAAGCGATCGAAGGGAATGAGAATGTGTGTCCTAGATTATGATTGTGTGTGTCGGTGTAATGTGGTGTGTAAAAGTGTAAATCTAAACAATCTGCTTTAACAATTTAGGACACTAGGATGTGAATAAATGAATCAGCTGCTTCATAAGAACTGTAAATTAAGGTTTATTTCATAGTATCAGTAAGAATCAATTTCTACTGAATATGCCCATGGTGATCGGTTAGATAAATAATGTATTGTTGAAATCAGTTGGTGTGAGGTAGGGAAAACAAATAAATGTTAGTGTGGGTGTTGTTTTTCCAATTCCCGGTGAACAAGTGGAGTACACAGCAGGTATTACAGGAACTAGAGAGAAAAAGGGAATAAAATATTTTGGATCTTTGATGCGAATACATTTTCAAAATCGATGTATGGAGAAAGGTAAGCTGTGAGAAAGACACATATTGATAAGAAACATACAATCACTAGCAGTAGCTTACATTTCTCTTCCAAACACCACCATGGTGAGCTAAAGTCCAAGAATACAAAAGAAACCTGATTCGGCTCTATAAATCAGTCCAATTACTGGGTTAACTTTAGATACATTTGGCAAATGTGTTTTGTCCCGGTCGCGTTGCGTTTTGAATTAGCTACAGCTCTAATTCACTCCCCTGATTGGCTTCTTCTTTAAAGCAGCAGCAGCAGCAGCAGCAGCAGCAGCAGCAGCAGCTGAGGCTCATGGTAGTATTCACAACCAAACATCATACCACAATCACAGTGAAGAACAGCGCTTTGGAGTTACATTTCCGATACTTCAAACTAATGGCAATAACATAAACCTATAGACAGTGTCATTCCATGTTTCATTAAGCATTTCTTTCAATTCAAACTTTGAAATGGGGTATTACAGAGAGGGAGACAATCCTTATGGCTCTGTTCCCACTGTTTAGGAGAATCTTTTTTTAAAGGTTATTGTATTTCCGCCAATACCCTGAATTAGACTCTTTTCCCACTTTGATTGCAAATGCAAAATTGTACGTGAAATGTCCCATCAGGAAAACCCCCATCTGAACCGGAGCAATCTAACAGCAGTGTTTCTATGAACGTTGTCATTAAAGCTTTGTACACTGTCATGAATCATCGCCTAATAATGAGCGTTAAGTAAGTAAAGCCCTGTAAAGTGCCTCGTGTTACTGTTAAACGATAAATGATCAGGAGGCTCAATGTTAGTGGATCAGTCCAAAAGACATACAGTAAGATGTTAAAGCTTTTGTGGTTTCAAAATGGTAAATTGCATCTTTCCGTCTGTAGTGACGTTCACGGTTACTAAACACTCGCTGACAGCAGATTAATTAACCACATGTGACAAACAGCCATCCAGCTCTCCTCAGAGGTCTGTATTATGCTTTCATGATAGTGTTGCCTTCTTTGTGTTCTCCTCAGCAGCTTTATATGTATGGTTAGCTAATCTAATTGACTTTTTCATAATTTAAGAAAGGGTTGTGCTTTCATGTCATGGAGGATTTAATCATCTTGCTGAGATTATTCTACTCACTGACATTATTGTCCTTATTATTTTAAACAGCATAAACGTTTGGCCTTTATACAGAAAATATACATTTATATGGGTGTCTTTTCAAGCTACACGTCCTTGTGAATGCATATAAACTCATTAGGTTACGCTACAAAAAGCTCATGAAATTGTTAATGTAAGTGACAAAAAGAGATACTGTACATGCACAGGTACAAAAGGGGCCTTTTCTGTGCCTTTTGTAATCTTGTTTGAACTGCACACCTCTTAGGAGATGATGCTTTGTGCTACTAATGCATGTTTCAGGTGAAATGATTCATTTTCAGGATCAGCTGAACTGAATGGGAACAATATTCTCTCCGTGCACTGCCTTCCCTGTAAAGGCCATTCATTGGTTGGATGGATTTTAGGTGCACTCTTTTGTGTGAGCATGATGATTTTCTTTTTTAAACCAGACTAAAAGTCTGGCAAGGTTAATATTTCTCATTACACAAGATTGCCCACCCAGAGAGAGCACAGACAAATAACTATTCTTTCCCTTTTCTGTCTGTCCGTCTGGCCCGTACATTTCCCCCGATTTCTCTTTCATGTTGTCACACTTTACACTCGGTTTTCAAGGCTTTTATTCTGATGCACAAAATTGGCAAAGAACATTGCTGCAATCAAGCTTGTTGGACACAGATCAGAAAAGCTCATTGAACAATCTTCCACTGGCTTGTTACAGTCTGAATGAAAAGCAAGCCTAAAATATATATATTTCTTTACTACGGTAATTATACCCATTATTTTGTCTGGATAATTTCATGAATTACAATGATTTTTGTTTGTTATTTCTCCTTTGAGACAGTTTGAGACCATTTAATGTAAATGCTAAAACGACCACCGACTAACAATTATTTTAATCTTTAAAGGTGCCGAGTAGAGTTTTCTTTTAAACAATCCAAAGTTATGATTATATTCAATGTTACTTTGCAGAAAACACATTGTGTGAACCCTGGCATTGGCACAGCAAGTGCATTCAGTTCACAAAACAGATATTTTCATTGGTTCAATGGAGTATGAATATTTAATATATATACTAAAACTGTCAGTTTAGAGAATAAGATTAGGAAAGGATCAAGTTTTTAGTGCAAAGGTAAATCGTAAAGCGTGGGTTGAAGATACTTTGTACAATTAATCATCCAGTGCAACCTCCTTTTGCAGAGCTTTAAAACCATGATGCTACTTTACTTCTCAGAGAAAACACTCCATTTTAAATGGAGGCCAGAGGTTGGTATATTAAGTACATAAATCTTACTACAAATGTTGCTATTTTTCTAATATAATGTGTGTCTATACAACCTGCTGAGCGGTATGGGAAAATAGTCTAATTTGGATTTTTTAAGCAATTTTGAGATTCTGAGTTTTTGAAATCATGTCATTTCAACAAAGCAACATATGAACCTTGCTGATCTTCAGTTACTAAAAGTATTGCAAAAATGGTAATGCTGCCAGCATCGAAGCTTTACGGTACGTCCACACGGCAGCGTGCATTGAAGCTTGCAAGTGGGCGTGTCTGGCGTGCGACCAACAACCAATCACATTAATCTCCCGCCCTGGACACACAAGCACGCGGTTTGATTGGCTTGAGCTTGTACTGGCATATGATTTGATTGGCTGGCACTTCCGTTTACGCTTGAAAAGTTGAACTTTTCTCAACTTTCGAAGCGGGCAACGGAGGCAAAGCGACAGAACCATAATGCAGTTCGGCAAAGCGTGACGTCACCCCATTCAAAGTGAATGGGAAGCGTCTCCGTTGAAGCAACGCACGCTGCCGTGTGGACGGGCCGTTAATGAGGCCTGGCATATCAAAGGCTGTTTTCTTTAAAAAATCAAACCTTTATTTATTGCTGCTTTTGCAATAGCAAAAAAACGTGTTCTATTAAAAAAAACGTGGTCTTAATTTAAATGTGATGAATTGTAGTACAACTTAGCACTGCTCTGATTTGATGGTGACTCTCATACTGGATGTTCTGTATGATAAATGTTAAATGCTAAACCTAAATTATAGGTCTTGGTGATGTTAAAATTACATACTTTTACTTTTGCTTCAAAATGATTTTTGGTGCTATTATAGATACTTTTACTTCCTCCAAATCGCAGGGCTCAATCGTGTCAAAGTCTTTCAGAGTTTTAGTGAGACCAAATTATCCTGAGGCGTAAAGAAAATGCTGGGAATTCAAAGCTGAACTCTCACAACTGAAATGCAGAGACCTTCCCCATTAAAACTATCCGTAGCACTGCAGGCTTCGTCTCTAACCTTAAATGCAGGCAAAGTACTCTGATCACTGCTTTCTGCAAGATAACTCTTTTTTTTATCCACTTCTCTGTTGCTTTTCCAGTAACAATATTTGGCCTTGAGTTGTTAGAGGTGAAATAAAAAAAAACACTTTTGCAGCACTCGATGTTTGCGCAGTTAATAATGGAAGATAACTATAATTTCTCATAAATCAAATCACTGTTATTTTTCTCTTTTTCCTGTTAACCATAAGACAATTATGATTTCGGATATTTTCAGAATCCCTAAAGTATGGGCAGAGCATGGCTTCTGTGTGCTTACAGTATGTGAACAACTATCAATAATTTCACCCATTCACAATGTACCTGTGTTGATAAGTATGTGCTGCAGACTCAATATAACTGAATGACTTGTATATATGTGTGTAATAACTGACATTTCTGTTTCCCAAATCAATTCTTTGCAGGCTTAAAACAAACAAAGAGCTGAAGCGGTTGAGTTCTTTAGAAACTTTAGGCAATGTCTCAGTGTGACCAAATAATCATCCATACTCATCCCACAAATGTGAAATGCACCTAATAATAGAAAACAACAGATTTGTCTTGTCTGCACAACAATACACTGGATTCCTGCATGTTTACTTGCTTTAAGTGAAAATGCTGCAGTAAACAGAGATAAGTTGTTGTGTCAAAAGCGAGAGCTGCTTTTTTGCGATAAGGCGGAGAACCATCGGAGAGGAAGAGCTTTGCCACATTTCCCCCCTTTCTGTTCCAGGCAAGTTTTTTTTACTATAGACCCTTTAGAGTTGTTAGTTATTCAAATTGGAGTGAGGGATCCACACAATAACCAAAAAAAGCTGTCATTGTAAGTTGACAACAAAAGCATTGCATGATGGGAGAGTGAAATATTCCGTCTCGAACAATGAGTCAAGGTGGTTAATTACCCAGTTCATTTCTAATTAGCGAGACGAGGGGTGCAGGGGATGTAGCAGACGAGCGAGTCATTGTCGTTGTAAGCTGGATGGATTTTGTGTTTTGCCGTGTGTTACCGCTGTGATAGGCCCTGTGCCTGGAAACAGTGGTGGATGTACATCCAGCAGCACCATCCGTGGTGACTCACAGGGAAGTATTGCCAGAAAAAATGCAGAATAAATAAGCGTATAGCAGAGTAAAGTGCTCCTCCTCAAGAGAGATGCTGAACATATCACCTGAAGCAGACTCTCACTTTCCTAAGATATAATACAAACTGAGTATCACATATTGTTTAGAACATTTAAATATGAGTCTGTACATTCCACAAATATCGCATTTCCTGTTATCAAGCCATGTCATGCTGGATTACCGGACGAATGTTTCCCAAAGTGGACCAACTATTCCCTTTCTTCCCAGCCTTGCTTTACTTACAACACACCAGACTGCTAGAGTTGGCTGCCACAGGCATGTGTGAGACGAGAGCATGAAGCGGGAAGCCATGAAACAAATTGGATAAATATTATTTCTGGAGGAACGTTTAAATGGGATGCAAGAATCCTATTGAGGCGGCCATGCTTGAAATTGGGTGAAATCACACATTAACGTAACATGGGAGATTTTGCATTCACCTTTTGTTGACTCTGGTGCTCCTGTCACTGTGTCCCATAGAGTTCTCTAAATATACAGTAAGACCTATGTGTATGGGGCTAAGATCATGCCTAATATGCACAGGTTGTGTACACTAGCACACATATGAAATAATAGTGAATGTGCAAGTGTTTTCACAAGCATTTGCACTCAAGCATTTGCATTTCCCCCCCCTCCATATTTCACCTTCCACTCTCCTTCACTCTACTTCAAAGGTCACTGACTCTGCCCGGGCTGACGGTAATTCTTAATATTAGCACACAAAGGTGCAATCAGGAAGTAGTGAAACCCACTGAGGTGTAAAGGCCATGGCTGTATGGAGACAATGAAATGAAATGTAGGAGACACAATGTGTTAGGAGGTGTGTATGTGTGTACCCCGTGTGTTTTCAGATTGGACAACCTCTCTCCTGCTGCAAATCACCTCTCAGGGAAAATTGTGTTTGACTTGTTCTTTAGGGACACTTAAGGTGCATTAGATTTGCTCTTGCTCATGAAACGGAGCCAAGGAGGGCACTCAAAATACATCACCCATTCAAATGTTCTTCTTCACCTTAAGAATAAGTTAAACCTTCATTCCTGATGGGAATGAAGAAAACCATTTAGTTTGACATCACAATAAGAGGTTGGATAGTTTCAAGCTTCAATATAGTTTGGGTAGTTAAGCAAAAATAAAAGGCATTTCAAAGTAAGGGTGTAAATGGTTTTAGTTTGTTTTTGTCTCTGTGTAGAAATAGGCTCTTCTTCTTTCCTCCAGTTCCTGTAGTGCATCTTGAGAACGTAAAGACAGCCCTTGTTGTAATGGAGTGATGTTGTATCATGTTTGTGCTGCCTCACCCTCTCTATTCAGAGCCATGACTCACAGCTTTAGATCCCTCTTTTTATCACGATATGTTTTACTCCCCCATGGCTTCACCTTTAATCTTCTGAAGTGATGTCACACATAAAGGCAAAATAAAGTCTTCACTTTTCAATTCCATCATCAAAGATAATTTAGATTTACGCACACATACATTTATATATTTACCAGCTAGCAGCCGCTACATGAAATCAAAGTAATGAATAAATGATTCAAAATGTTCAGCTTCTGACCTCCAGGTGATACTGTAATAGTACATGTACCACCTTTTATACACTTTATTATGCTAAGTAACATTCTGTTTAAAGTATATCTAAAAAACATGCTAGGCGTTTTCCATGAAAGAGAGCTTAAAGTGGACCTATCATGCTATATTTGAATAATATATTGTAGGGCCATACCTATATAAAACATGTCTGTGAAGTTTTCTTTTCAAAATACTAAACAGATCATGCATTTTAGCCATGCCTCATTTCGCTCTATTTGCTCTATTCCAGCCCTGTCTTCACAGTGAAGACAGGGCTGGAATAGAGCAAATAGAGCGAAATGAGGCATGGCTAAAATGCATGATCTGTTTAGTATTTTGAAAAGAAAACTTCACAGACATGTNAAGATACGTTCATAACGTAACGTGGTGGGAGTATCATATGCACGCAAAATCGGACTACTGCGTATCTATTGCACGCCTTTGCAAAGTTGTGTCATTTGTACGCAAATTGAAGAGAGTGGGCTGTGTATATATAAACATGTGTCCCCTCTGTGTAAAGGGATTCTGAAGGTTTCAGGAAAAAATATTCTCACACTTTTTGTCCTGATCCATTTATATTAAAAACCTGTCTGAAAATGAGCTGATCAGATTTAGGCCACTTTATGATGCCATAACGTTTTTGTTGGCTTGTGTAACCATTAGCCAATCANACAGATCATGCATTTTAGCCATGCCTCATTTCGCTCTATTTGCTCTATTCCAGCCCTGTCTTCACAAGGGCTGATTCTGTGGCAAATGAGCTGCAGCTGACCACGCCCCCCTGCAAAGGAGGGGGGCGAGGCACGAGCGTCATGTTACCATGCTGTTACCATGCTGTTACCATGCTGTTACCATGCTGTTACCATGCCACGCAACCTCTCATTCCCCTGATAGGTGGAGAGTTGCCCATATAGGCGGAGCTCCCTGTTTCTGACGTCAGACTATTTTCAAATCTGTATCAGTCTGTATCAGATCCGTTGCAGCCCCGTTTTTAGAGATTTGGGTATGGAGGAAAAGAGAGAGGGTTGTGTTTTCTGACACTTGGTGGGTTCCCTGACACACCCGGGACACATATTCATGTATAAAAGATGTACAAAAGTGCATTTTGCATGAT
This sequence comes from Notothenia coriiceps, assembly GCF_000735185.1. Lineage (NCBI taxonomy): Eukaryota > Metazoa > Chordata > Actinopteri > Perciformes > Nototheniidae > Notothenia > Notothenia coriiceps. Next base: position 27,005,019 of record NW_011369945.1, read on the forward strand.
AGGTCCCCTTTAAACTCATCTGTTAGGGCTATAGTGGCACAGGTTGGATGTCGGTGTGGCTTCATTTCCATTGTTTGCGCAATACTTGGAGGTATTTGATTTATACTTGCTTTGACACGAAGATGCAAAAGAGCATCGTCATTTCTTGAAAAAACCTGAAATGTATTTTCTACGGTTATGTCAGACGCCAAGGTTAAGGTAACATAATTCAGAATGATAATAATAAACAGCCCTGGCTCTGGAAGGGTTCAACAACAGTGGAAAGAGATGACTGTAAACTGCAAAAGCAGGGAACTGAAATTGCACACAGTTCTCAAAGAGTGAAAATAAAGATGCTGCCAACTCCTTTGAAAAAATTGAATCATTTGCAGCTCATTCCTGCCGGACTGATTTAGATAATTGCTTCATGTCTTTTAATCACACTCTCTGCTCATACACGTACCTGAGTCACTCTGTTCATTCTGGTGACTGTAGACACTATTCCCCTTGTTCTTTTGTGCTATTTGGCTGTTATTTAGTACCGTTATTAGTCACAGAGACAGTATCTGTCCTCTTTCTCTCTCTCACACCCTCTTTCTATCATTGAGTCTTTAACTTCTAGCCTCCCCTGTCTCTCTTTCCACTTCTCTGGCGCCTTCTTTCTCACTGAGTGTCACAGTTAGTCCGTTGCCCAGACAGGCAGGCAGGCTCATCCAACTACCATCCAAAACTCGAGATGCCTCGTCCAGACAACTGAAGTTGTTTGGTTCCACTTTGGCTGAGCCCAATTGCTTCATTTACCGCTTGTGTTCATATTTTATGGCTTTGTTCGACCAATGTGGCTGTGGTGCCGTACAATGGAGACCTGGGGCGGGAGTTGTAAGGTTCACACGGTTCGCTCCTCTCCGCCTGAATGTTTTCTGGTCGCCATGCTTGATTCTTTCTCTTGTTCTCTGTCAGACACCCACACTGTCTTTTCTGTCAGACTCATCCAGAATTGTCCAGCCAGACATAATTCAAAAACAGACAAAAACTCCTTGTTCATTGTTCCATATCAGTCAATTACTGTGTCTACTTTGGTGTGGATGTGTGTGTGTGTCGGGGGGGGGGGGGGGGGTGTATTGGCAGTTCTATCTGAATGTGTGTAAGTGTGCCAAAATGAGGGACAGTGTGGTGAATGAGTGTGTGTGTGTGGTTGTCAGCCCTGACTGTGTTAACTAACAAATCATCAGTGTCCTAATTTTTTTGTTGCTTAGAGGCTTGTTTCCAGTCTATAGACGGATCTGACAGCGATCAATACGCTGCTTGCTGTGTATATTCGTGTGTGTGTTTGCCACAGGATGTAAGCTAATCAAAGTTGATCTTTCCACAAATTCTAACATGACTTTTTACCTTGTTTTAAATAGTAGTTGTGTAGTCTGTTTGGTTGTTGTTCAAAAAGGTTCGGTAGGAATCAGGGGACAGGCACTGTTTGCAGCCTAAACACTGAAAATAATATATGTTTTTATCAAGTGACATGATGGTCATAAGACACATTTCATTTAGGGTAATTATGCAGGTTAAAAACTCATAATATACACCGTAGTGGAAAAAGAGGTTAATTAAGCTTCACAAACCAATTAAAACATTTTTTTTATGGAAATGCAAGATAATATGTGACCATTCTTTTCAGTGTGTGTGTATGTTTGTGGGTCATTAAGATCATTAAGATACAACATTTACCTTATCTTCACTACATTCACATGGACATTGTGTACGTTTCACATTTATGTGAGTCATGTACTCTTTAGATTCAGATTTTTTTATAAAGGTTAAACACATTTTGATTTTGACAAATTGTCATGTTTTGTCAGTAAGTATAACATACGCCTTTTTTACACCATTACTCCTACAAAGATCCTTTAAGGGAGTTTCACCTCATGGTTGGAACCAACTGGAATATGTTTGATTTGTGTGATAACTTGAAAATGTTCCATTATTTATTGATTATCACAATTGTGGATGGACTTATTCATTCATCCACTAATTGATTCAGCGCTAAACATACATTTGGTCTAAATGTAGCTATGATATTTTAAACATCAAGGCTGCACCACAACAAAAAAAACATCTGAAAAAAGGCAGACTTCCCTGCTTTCTTTATTAGAACACATGAGATTATACCACACTGCAAATTACTACAAAACAAGGGTTTATAATTACCCAGCAACAATACGGACACTTATATTTTAATGATTCTTTTGTCACCATTATTTGATTAAAAACAAAGCCTTGAACTGGGGATTATTATAAGAGAGGAATTTATCACCAAAACCGTATTGTGACATTGAGAAAAGTAATTTCAAGTAGTGACATTTCAAGCAGCTGTGTCCCTGTGATTGATGTATTTTGTCTCTGGTGGCTATTCAGGAATACATACAGTCAACCTCTTTTCATAATGAACTTTTCAGGAGGCCTGGTGAATAAACACATTCAGTCAGGGGAGGAAAAGAGGAACGAGTGGAGATTTTCTCATTTGCTTCCACGTTGTAACCAAAGATCCCTCCTCCTTTTGTTCCTTCAAAAGTATAACCGAGTGGAAGCGGAGAGGAAATCAGATTCAGAAATAACCTAATCAGTGGGTTTTGTCCTGGCAGCCTTTCCCCCGGCGGAGAGTCACACACGGGCAGGTGGCTGTCTGACAGCCATTGGCATTCTCTCCAACAGAAGTGTGTGACTCAGATCAACTCTTCAGTTCACCACTGGGAGATTGGATTAAACCGGGTTAGCTAAGGCCAGAACACCAGTTCCTTGTTGAGGAAAAGAGACACTAATATTGACAAATCTCCAGATCAACCACACACACTTTGCAGAGTTGAACCTGGCTTGTCATTGGTGGATTGGGATTGATTTACTCCACGTTGTTGTCGTGGCAAACAGACTTTTAACAAAAGTTTTACCCATCTGCATTCTCCTGCAAGTTCATTTAATCCTCTCCCCCGAACACTGACACTGTTGTGAACCCTCGTCAGTTGAGAATGTGCTCTAAAAATATGTATCTTGTGATTATAGTATTAATTGAAAAATGTCAATGGAAAAGTAAAATCACAATGATAAAGAAAAAGAAGCATTGCATCCAATTCTTGTCTCATACTTTTTTAATTAAAGCACTCTAGGAGCCAAGTATTGTCCAAAATGCCAAAGCCCATTATGCGGTTCCATTCATTTCATAATTATGCCCATCTCCGCTAATCCACTAACTGGAGTTCCAGTGGAATAAATCCCTGAATGTTTCTCCTAATTCATTACTCATGGCTTCGTTTACATTTACTAGATTCATGGTATATGAGTAAAGATTAATTCTATTATGGAATTGCTAATTCTAATTTATTGTGATTGTGGCGATACAAAGCATGGTTGAACAAGGTGAATTTTTTTGTGCAAAATGTAAATACTACAGTTCCTAGGTGAGAAGTATAATTAAAATGTAGTTTTTCTGTACACTAAATAACATAGAAAGTCCAGTTTTATTACGTTTATTTCTGTGTGTGTGTGTGTGTGTGTGTGTGTGTGTGTGTGTGTGTGTGTGTGTGTGTGTGTGTGTGTGTGAGAAATAGACCTGCTCAGACAAGATACAAGAAGAGGATTCAATAAAGTGAGATAAAGTACAACCAGGTAAAAGGTTGAGAAATGCACAGCGAGAAAAGAGCTCCAAATGTCAGGGCCAGTGCACAAAAAAAGAGAGGGCGACTTTCTGACCCTGGCTGGTCCCCTATTGATAGTGTTGTCATGGGAACATGTGTTGGATCCTAAATGAAGGGCGCTGGAGGTTTAAAATTGCAAGTGAGTGTGAGAGAGTGAGTGACTGCAATATCTATGTTGTTTTGGGCAAAGTCAGATTACAGTACTCACCGTCAATATAAAAAAACATTACGCTTTAGACCTCAACATTCCTAAAAACTCACATTTCTAAACTGTAGGCTCTCCTGCAATATAATCACACTAGTGTCTGGTGTTTAGAGAAAGATATCGGCTATCTGTCATTGGCTGTGACGGCCTCTACAATTTAGAACTAAAAGTGTCTCTTCAATACAGCAGCTCGAGTAGGGGCCAGCTTTCACTCATCACGTGGAAACAGTAAGGAGAGATGTCCGACAAGACGATTGCCAACCTGATAACATTAATGTGGCAATCTGTTAACTCTGTCTGATGAAGGTGGAAACCTTTGGAGCAGACATCTTTAATCTACACAAACAACTTCAAGTAGGGCTGGGATATATGTAGAAAAAACATCGCTCTTTTTGGTCAAATAGCCCAATACTGATGCAACAATATTGTATCATGTAGTTTTGTGGATATATTGACCATGTGGTTAAAAGCAACTAATAGACAGAGCTACAACAGTGTGGTAAGTTAAGAAAATTGCTTTTGACTATAATGTAGCCTTTAAAAGCAGAAATGGACAGCACTGATGCCATATCTAAAATCTAAGATGATATCTAGTCTCATTATGCATTATCGATATAATATTGATCTGTGTTGCTTTAAGAAGTGTTTTTTCTTCTCTTTCTTCTTGTATCACTTGCGGAAATTTGACCACTGGACTCTTTGTGTAGTTTGTGTTTATTGACCACAAAAAGACAATGTTCTGAGTGTGCAGACATCAGCTGCAAGCAGTGTGTGTGTGTGTGTGTGTGTGTGTGTGTGTGTGTGTGTGTGTGTGTGTGTGTGTGTGTGTGTGTGTGTGTGTGTGTGTGTGTGTGTGTGTGTGTGTGTGGTCTTTTTCATCGTCCCATTTCCTGTCTGGCTGTTATTGGAGATTCACTTAGTCTCAGTTGAAGTGAAAATATTTCACTCAGGTAATTTCAGCTTGTGAGGCAAGTTTCTGTTTATTTGCATCTACCTGTGTTTTGTGTTGACTACAAAGCTTACCACGTTTACACCCATGGACAAATTACTCATATCACCTAGCTCTTTGACAGTTACATGTGTAATTTCCAGAGGTGCCACTTATCAAAAACATTTCACACTGGGCTGGATATAGGATTTGATTTGTTTGTTTCCATATTTTATAGATCTGGTCCAAAGTATTAATTAGTATCAAAGTCAAGGGAAGGGAAATAACAATGAGAGGCTGTTTCTTTATGGCAACATGGTTGTGTTTATGGAGAGCACTAACATCTGCTGAACATATGCTGAACAGTGTGAATTTAGTAGCACTGTGGTTCAAACGAAATACATCAGATGTTTGAGGCTTCTGCAATAATGAATTGAATATTATTTTGCTAAAAAACATTTTTCAAATCCAATTTTTAAACCACATTGCACCATATTTTAAATGTAATTTCTTCATCCATCAATGGGATTCAACTAGTAACTCACAGCAGTTGCATTGAGGAAAATAAACTAGTCTGATCATCCCCAGAAGCATTCATGAACTTACTAAAAACCCCGTCTGGACTCCAGACGGGGAAGAGGATCTAAAAAATCACTTGCATTTAAATGAGTTAATTTTGCAGCTGTGGCATCCAAATCATGTAACAAATCAGACGCTGCCAAGTCATCCCGGCAAGTCCAACTGGCCCTTTCCTAAAGCTCAGCTCTGTGACACCCACAGTGTGCCCAGACCGCCTTCTCTCTCTCTCTCTCTCTCTCTCTCTCTCTCTCTCTCTCTCTCTGTCTCTGTCTCTGTCTCTGTCTCTCTCTCTCTCTTCCTGTCTTTTTCTCTGGCTGGGACTGGAGTTGGGAGGATCTGCAGGGTCAAAGGAGAGATGATTTAGATTTCTCAGTGGCTATAAACCAAAGAAAAGAGGATTAAGTGGAGAGGTTGATAGTGAAAACAGTTCAGTGGCCAAGACCGACTTTAGGAATCATCCTGAAGCTGATGAACAAAGTCAAGTGAAGCCGCACTTCAGGTTTGAAATATAAAGTCTGTTGAATGCCTATTTACATGATATTTAAATTAGCTTTTAAGTTAGTAGGCAGACCTCAATACAACTTGTGCTGTAGATCAACTACTATAAAACGCTGTTGCAAAGTATTCAGGATTGAAGCATAATGTACCCAAAGTGCTTTAGGCTCTGTGGTTTCCACTTGTGTGTGTGTGTGTGTGTGTGTGTGTGTGTGTGTGTGTGTGTGTGTGTGTGTGTGTGTGTGTGTGTGTGTGTGTGTGTGTGTGTGTGTGTGTGTGTGTGTGTGTGTGTGTGTGTGTGTGTGTGTAATTTTGTTATGTAATTGGAGTAGGATTTATTGCCTTTTTTTTTAGATGAAATACTAACCATATGTAAGTGTTTGAATGCCTTCATTTATACTTCAAATGAAATTAAAACAAAGTAAACATGTGTTTCAAACCAAAAATTGGATTTAGTGTAATTTTCCAACTATTTCCCTAAGAAATATCCTTGACGACAAATGTGATGATACTAACTGGAGAATTAGTTCTGTGGCAGTTAAATGTAGTGAGTAAATGGAAAATAGTAACATGTTATTATATTAAAGTTGCCTGCAGAATAAATTAAAATGTTTAATGTTAACAAGAGGACAAGAGGATTTTCTAGGTTATGCAGGCAATTCATTGAAATCAGTTTATTCAAATCAAATCAAATCAAGTTTTATTTATATAGCACATTTATAAACGATTTTTGGTCGAGCCAATTATTGGAAATGCCTAAATTAAACAGTGTCTCTGTAATCACTGTAATCAACACCAAACTGCATGGCTCTTTCTTAGGGAATATTATTATACATTTTGGGACCCGTAAAAGAGGATTGCAGATGGCATAAAGGGCGTCGTCACATTTGACTAATTTCCAGCCATATTTGTGACTCTTACCTGGCTCTTGCATGTTTATACATTTGTGCCATGTTTTAAATGTTTGTTTCGATTAGTCGAAACCAGGAAAGGGATATTATCTCATGTTACAAATCGCAGTTTGCATTGTCAAAAATATGATGACAGACCTCAGGTCAGTTATTAAGGTAAGAGTCTTTATCTCGGCATCTAATATGAAACGGTTCAGAATGTTTATGACCTTACAAGAGTTACATCACCCAAGAATGCACCGTTAGGATTTAAGATATTTAGAGAAAAGCTTCACTGAATATGGTAGATAAGATAAGTGTTTGTGTCCCCACCTGCTTGGTGTTAGTGTTCAGCCTGCATCCACATGTATTTATGACGGACGTTTTGTTCCAACAATGTTAGAAAAACATCGTAAAGTGCAGCAGTTATGGACATGAGCTATGCTTCTCTCTGGATGGTGCCCTGTCTCTTTATGACTTTTTGGGAGATGGTGTCAGGCCCCGGTGAAAAATGGTTGCTCTCAAAACCGTATCCTCCTGTTCAACAGGTAAATCATTCCAACTCAGCTGCTCCATGTTGTCAGTGCGCCTGAGGGGGGTGCTTGATGTGTGTGGGTGTGTGTGTGTGTGTGTGTGTGTGTGTGTGTGTGTGTGTGTGTGTGTGTGTGTGTGTGTGTGTGTGTGTGTGTGTGTGTGTGTGTGTGTGTTATGTCTGCCTGGGTGAGGTTACCTAAACAAGCCTCGGAGCTTGGGAATTGTTGCAGATATAGTGTATATATTTGCAGAGTGAATCAATCTCATGCACAAGCAACATTTAACAGAGGCTCTATTTTACTGGCTGTCTAGTGGTGCCACCTGGCTATTTTTGTCAGCTGCTGTTCTGCCGATATGAGAAATTAACTGAATATTCTCTATCCATCAACGTTTTATGAGCTCCGCATCCTCAAATGAGTCCACACAAATAACTTTTGTGAAAAAGACCCTCACATTTAAATCATAATGAAAGAAAAAAACGTTTTTATATGCTCTCTTCTAAGAATTGATGAATACTATAAAGTGGAATTGGTTATAATTTCTGATGAAAAGTTGGAGAGTGTTTTTGAGAATACATCACAGCAGCGCATTGTGGCAGTTCAGATGAGATGAGTGCGAGGGGGCAAAAATGAGCTCATTCATTGGGCTGGAGTCCTCATTTTGCAAAGCTACATTTCTTTTGGTGCCCGCCAGCCCCGTCTGTACTGCCAAGCAGCTGAATGTTTTGCGGAGTCATGGGCAGCATGGCAGGGCTACGCCGCACAGAGAAGCCAAATTGATCAGTCTTTACAACGGTAGCCAAAAGCTGCCACCATAATAAAGTTAGGCCTTGATCATGTTGTTGTGATCCACAAAGCACACAACAGAGACATAGAGGCAAGTACACAGACAGGGGGACAAACCCGGCTCACACATCTCCTCCTTTTTCGCCCTCCATCTTTTTTTATCTCCACCACCTCTTCGCTCTCAACTGTATCTCTCTTTCTCTTCAACGATCTCTTTCTGGACTATCTTGGAAGCACATGCAGGTTTTCAGTCTCTCTTTCTGGCTGACCACTAGGAGCCTCTGTCTGTAGTTCAGCCACACACACACACACGCACGCACGCACGCACGCACGCACTCACGCACGCACGCACGCACGCGCACAGACGGTTTCAGGAGCACATTAATCCCCTGAAAGTCGGACCCATGTGCTAGGTAGGTCCAGATGGGGCCATGTGTGTGTGTGTGTGTGT
>NW_011369945.1:27013557-27024959 GCF_000735185.1 Notothenia coriiceps
CTGGACTATCTTGGAAGCACATGCAGGTTTTCAGTCTCTCTTTCTGGCTGACCACTAGGAGCCTCTGTCTGTAGTTCAGCCACACACACACACACACACACACACACACACACACACACACACACACACACACACACACACACACACACACACACACACACACACACACACACACACACACGCGCACAGACGGTTTCAGGAGCACATTAATCCCCTGAAAGTCGGACCCATGTGCTAGGTAGGTCCAGATGGGGCCACTCCATTACTCTGGCTAGCTGTAGTGGACGTCACATGGACACACACAAGAGAGAATCAAAACAAATAGGGATAGGAACATGTGGACGAGTAAACCTGTGTGAATCTCTCAGGATGCACTCTGCTTATTCAAGGCAAGCGGTAGTTTAATTAATGTGAATATCCAACTGCATATTCAAGTGGTTAGGGGTTTCAAACTCTTTAGGGGCCACATATGCTAAATAAAAGTATTCTCTCATTAATTTTGAATAATATTATTCAGATTTAGTTCTTTGGAAGGCAGAGCAGTCGAAGTATCTGGAGCAAACTCTCTCATTCCCCGCTTCACTGTTGTAGAAATAGCACTTCTACTCACTGAGCCAGTGAATTGTAAATTGGCTGATCGCAGCGAGAACCTTGACAGTTTGTCAATATGTGAAGTTTTTATTGTAAACATTTCAGAATATTAGAAAACTTTTCACCCTCAGGATAAGAGTGTTTTGTTATTACGGTAGGTTGTTTCATAAAAACAGTCTAGGAAATGAACAGCGCCTGCTTTTTTACTGTCAAACTGTAAAGCACTCATGTCATTTTTAGAAGTGCTGTGCTGCAAAAACAATGCTTGTCTTACTAGTTTTCAAGATATGTTTATGATTTAAGGACTTTGGATGAGACTAGATAGAATATTTGCGATAATACTTTGGTCTATATGTATTTAAAAAAAAGGGGTTTCTGAATGTTGTCCATTATTCTTTCGAAACATCAAGATAGACATTTCAAACAATAACATGTGATAAGTTCTATTATAGATTTGCTGTAAGGCAGAAAAGGGTTTTGTAAAGACAAGACTGGATGATTTTTCTAAAGAAACATTTCCTGATAGATCTCAACACTTGATAACCCTGTGAATGGATTTAAAAAATGTAGAATTAATTGCGTTAAGTGGGAAAATGCTACTTCATGTCACGTACTGTAGCTGTGCGTTTTCCTTATGAAATGCCCTTTGTAGAGTTATCAGTGGATTACATTTCTCTTTACTGCCTAGCACAATAACTCACCTTTATACAGTTTATCAAGCCTCTGAGTTGAAATACCCACTGCGGCAGCCAGTCTCAGAGCTGCATATTTATCAATGACCACAGCTGCGAAACTGATTATAAATTCCTGTAATGCATCAGATTGTGCACGAATCTGTTTTTCTCACGGCTGAATTATGGCTCTGCTATAAAGCTGTGCCATATTTCAGTTTTTTGTGGAGCTGGAATAAATCTCCTGTGTTTGCTAAATAAACCTGTATCTCCCCTTCTGTACCATGCGCTCTTGAATAATGGGTGGAATCGGCTAAAAGCAGCAATACAACTATAGTCATAGAAAAGCAGAACTAAGGTTGTTTTTTTATTCCGTTTTTGTTGTTTTCTTTGCCGTCGATCATGATTCTGAAAGTCACAATATAAAATCCCATTAATTTTTATAATTGCAAAAGTAAATCTCATTATTTTATATGCAAATGATCGGCAGCTATCTTTAAATGTTTAACCTTGTTAGTTAATGCATTTTGGAGCCTTGATGCCTTAGGGTTTGTGTTGCATATATCATGAGCTTATTTGTTTGTTTATTCACAATCCTTAGTGTTTAGGCTTACAGGACATAGAGCTATATACAGTTATACATTCATATGTTTCTGAATCACATAAACAGTCTAACTGGGGGTCTTGCATTACAACATAGTTTGCTTTGGAGCTTTCTCACAATATTTTCCCTTCATTGAGATAGCGGGCAGACTGAAGTGGATTTAATCACAGAACAGAAGACGCTCTCTTTATATGTTTAAGCAGCGGGTGCAATAGTGTAAAAAGTAAAAACTAAAGAATACAGATGTGCTTCCCCTAAAGAACGATTATTTCAAAAATACAAAGGAGAAATCTTTCAAAACTGTGAAGGCCAGTGTAGTTTGTATAAAAAGTCAGTAAAATAAATGAGAAAGGAATATCACCTTCTGCACAGTGTGTATGTCTCTGTAGATATGAGTCATCTACAGCAGTGGATACCTTTCCTTAAATGACCCCTTTGAGTAAACTCACCACCTCTGCCTTGCTGACATGTTACGGATACTTATTTCGTGTTGAATTGAATTTATAGCAATAACTGCAGTTTATCAGCTGTCTCTCTACCTTTTGAGAAGCTTGAAAACAGACTCAAATGATGACTCAAAATAGTCTCAAACTAATTTTCTGACAATTAACGTTGGCTAAAAAAAAACGCTCAAAACAGACTGATAGATTTTTCCTGAAGGCTTAAATGTTTCTGCTATTTGTCAGCAGCATCCTGTATCCTGACACCACACTCTGTAGCACTAAGCTGGAGAAATGGGAACAAACAAACACTGGCTAAATCCCCATGTCTCTTAGCATCCCACTTTAAAGTGTTAAACCCCTTGATCCCTGTGATATTTCATCTCTTTATCAAGATCATTTGGAAGCACCGAGGACTGCGTTAGTGTTTGCTCAGGATTTCCCTGTGTAGTCTTTTCTTAGGAGGCTTAAATCCCTCTCCTCCACTTCTCCCTCCTGACTCCTAAACATGTGCCTCCATCCTTTTTCTCCCTCTGATTAATTACAAGGTCAGGATAAACAAAAGAGAGCAGTTGTTCACATGTTCTGCGATATCATTGGCCGGGGCTACATTCATGCTCCGGCCTTTCATTCATCACATCTCGACCCTCGTGCGACCGGAGCCATCCCTGCGAGGCTGATTCCAATTAATATAATGGACTTGTGGGATGATGTTTTTCTTAGCACTCTCAATAACGCAGTCATTTATATGCTGATTCGCCTTTTTTTCAGTGTTCCCGGCACCGGGACACAACCCATAAATCCAAAGGCTGCCACCGCAGGACATAACTCATCAACGACATGTTTTGTCCCAAATCAAAACAACACCTAGGGTTTTGACATTGAGGATGCAGCCGATCTAAACTCTGCTGGCCTTGTAGGAAATGGCAGGGTGCGGCATCAGCCTGCAGAGATCGCTTGTCTCAGCAGTATCATTAGACAAATCCTCACATTATAATAATGAATCACCAGCAAACGTTTTATATTAAACGGGGATGATTGATACCGTGGATTCATAAAGCAATCTGGCTTTGTTCTGTATATTATTGGTGCTGAATTGACTTAAACCAGAGAGAAATATAAGGGTGAGGGGATTAAAAGCAAACAACTTGTGCCATTTAACTTCACTAAACATATGTTTTAAAGTGGGCTGGGCTTTGATTTGATCCTTTAAGTAGAGATGCATATTGTCATCTTTGCAGTAAGCCTGTCCTTCAATGTCATTTGGTGACTTTATTGAAAAGTGCACACAAGTGAGTTTGTTCTTTAACATTGATGCACTTTATTATAACAAATGCCAGTGCTTATGAGAGGTAACTGGCTTCCTGGGAATACTCAGCGCAAATACCGTTTTATTCATCTTCCATTTGGCCACCCAACTTGATACTGGTGCCATACAGTAGAATGAAGACGAAATATAAAACCTTCATGGGCTTTAAATAAATAAATAAATGTATGTTTGATTGCCAACAGCTTCTTGCACTGTGCTTCACACAATACTAGAGCATAGGGAAGGTACATCTACAATACTCTTAAATAAAGAAATGCTTACAATGAATCCTCATGAGAATATATTCTTCAAAAACGAATATAAAATGTAATACTTGAGGCGTTTGGAGCAGTTGACCCCAGTCAAGTAACTGCTTGGCAACACTCATACTGTAGCTGTAGATAGTATCACCTCAAACACATGATACTTTTACTGCCTCAAGAGTTTTTTGAAGTGTCAGTTTTCGTCCCATTAAACCGGCATGCAGCTCAACAACTATTATCATCCACCTTTCCTCAGGCTACATGGGGGGGGGGGTGTGATGATTGAAACTGGGTAGCTGCCATTTGTCTCGAACGCTAATTAAGCAATTTCAATTTTTTGGTTTTTAACAACCTCTCCTCCTTGTGTGTGTTATGCCCATTGATTTGTATGTGGATTACAAAATGTCAATGTAGTGCAGCCTACTATTATGTTCATGAAGAACAACAAAAATACACATGGATCTCTCGGAGGATTTATAAATGAGGTCTGCTCCTCCAGGAACATAGTTAATCTAGACCAAGGTCACTAGTGTTTTCACTTGTGTTTGTGTGATTTGTGTGTATTGTGAAGTATGTAAGCATACAGAGAATATGAAGACTCACAGTTATAGACGGACCGAAGGACAAGGTCAGTGTCACCGAACCGTGACAAAGCTCCAATGTTGTAAATAATAAGAGCTCTGACCTTTCAGGGGAGCAGATGAGCTATTTATCAACTCCCATCGACCCTATGTCCACTCTTATCCCGTGTTTGATATAGCAGGACGCTTTTTTTCTCTTGCTATACACATAATCGAAACAAGTAACCTCATTTAAATCAATAATCCTTCAGATATCAAATAATATTTGTCATACTATTTATCGCTCACGTTTTGTCAGGAACATCCTTTCAAGCTGTTTCTTCCTTTTCACAGCAAGTGGGAAGCTTTTATTGTGAAGAAGCAACAGGAAATGCAATGCAGATATTAATTATACATTGTCAACAGCTTTATTGTTCACTTAGTCTTAACAACTTGATCGAAATCTGATTTCTGATGATGCGTTTATATTTGACAAGATGATATTTAATTGTCGGTGCTCGTGACATGTTGGGTTTATATCCCAGCTGTATGACTTGTTTTATTTTTGTACATACTGAATGAAAGTCATCATCCTTGTCATGTCTAGCAGCAACTAGACTTAGCCTATGGAAGGAAATACCTGTGCATTTGTGGGAAATGTAGCTAAAGAAGTGATTCATATATAAACTTGCATATTTTTATTTATTTATTTTAACATTAAGACAACACATTGTAGACTGATTCATGTTGCGTTCCATGGATGGTCATGTTTATTCAGCTTCCATTTGGTGAAGTTATTTTTCTTTAAAAGTGGATGTGTGTGTTAGCTGAGATATTTTCTTGTTTGGCTTGCATTTTCCTACCCTGGTGGTAATTTGATTTTGTTGAGGAGGGATCTTTCTCTCACATTTCTCACCTTTTAAATAACTTTACTTCTGGTTGGGCGCCTGTCTTTGAAAATATGAAATCTCCTCTCATAAAGGCCGTATCCTCCAGAGACATGCACTGTTAGTGAGTCATAAGAAATGGAGAGAAAAAGAAAAAACAACTAAGAAAAAACACATCTCAAGGAAGTATTGACATACATTACATTACATGTCACTTGTTACACGCTTTTATCCAAAGCGAATTACATACATTCGGTACTGTGGACAATCCCCACAGGAACAATTTGGGGTGAAGTGTCTTGCCCAGGGACACAACGACATGCTGACTGCAGTGGGGTTTGAACCTGTGCCCCCCTGATCCGAACACTAGTAACACACAACCCACTGCGCCACACGCCTCCGTGCCATACAACAGGGCTTTGATTAAAGACTACTGGGAGCACACAACTAACCGGCAAGACTGCAGTTTCCCTGGCTCTTTTCAAAGGCCTGACAGCGTATCTACAGAAACACTTGCTCTTTTCGACATTTGGAAAATGAAAGCTGCATCAAGCTGCACTCAGGCCGGAGCAGATGAAACCAAGCACTCCATGCTTTGTTGTTGTATTTTTAGAGGCATCTCTATTTAATAGTGAAGGAAAGATATAGAAAGGATGGATTGAAAGACAAAGATGTTGATACGACACAACTGGGACCCACACTCAATTGCGTGACACCAGAAACATTACGGTGTGTGTGCGAGGCGGCGGAGCCTCACCAGCGAGCCCCAGGCCTCCCATTATATTGAAGGGTTAGACATATCACTCCCGAATCGCTTGTCAATAAAGATGAGGGCCGCTCGGAGACTGGACATGCGAAAAGCTTCATAAAAATACACTTCAAACAAAGTTTACAGCCTTGTAATAAATCTCATATCTCCTGGCAGAAAAACGGTTTGATAAATGCCTATCTTCGCTGGCAGTTTATTACTTGTTATTCTGAAAGACTGCCTTGAGACATGTCATGCATTATTCACAGGAAAGCATCCTACGGTATATAAAGTATATCTAGCTGTTTCCATTTATACTCATCAAATGGATCATTTAAACATCAGCCTTCCAATATTTGATTGAACATATTCCATTGATTTGCATTTTTAGGACCATTAAGCTAATAAACTAAGGCTCATATACGCTCAAAAAAGCTTGTTATTAATTATTTTTTTCAACACTATCCTCTTTCGGAATTCCTCTGATTTGAGTTTTGAATAAACCATTTGCTAGTAGTTTCTAAAAGTCCTTTATTCCACATTTCCTTGAATGCACCACCGTGGAGAAATGTGAATGTCCTTGCAGCTGACAACGGTAACAAAGCTCAATGATTGTTGTGATGGATTAGGGTTTCTCAAGCCAGTCTGTGCAAGTTGTTCAAAAGAACATTCTGAACAAGTATTTATAAAAACCTCCAACTTTAGTCAATTGTAAACAACATAACACAGTTTACAATGTATATTTAATTTGCAGTTAATGGTCTAAGACGTTCCTTTAGTTTGGTTTCCTTAAGGGATAGATTGATGAACTTGTTTGATTATTGTATAGTGTTTTTGGAAGACTGATTTCAACTTGCTGCATAAAATAGAGCTGTTTGTTAAATAATGCTTGGTATATTTGCAGAGTTGCTGCATTCACATTGTCTTTCCTACTTTACGTTTGTATTTAAAGTGTGATAGTATAGAAAAAGATTGCATTTGTTTCATAGATTCAATGTTTTGTTTCAATTTTCCCCCAGTTGGTTTGGATTATGGACAACGCTCCTGTTGAGGTGCAGGGACTGTTCTCTATTTAATGCTTTCCTTCTTCTGTATCATTCATTTTTTGAAATGGTTGTGCCAAGAGGTCGAGCAAATGGAACCCAAACTCTTGTTATGCTCCTCCTGTTCCTGCTTGTCCAAGACCTTTTCTGTGAGACCTTGACATTTCCTCCCTTCTTAAGAGGTGCTACATGATCACAGACTCACTGTGAGTGCTTGGTAAGCAGATATGACTCAATACTAATGAAGATAAAGCTCCACACAGGTTGAAGTTGGATGGAAAATATCCTATCAAAATCAGCAGTATCTTAACATTAGCGAGAATAGGAGGGAGCATAGACCTCCACAAAGACTATCTTCATAAGTGAAACAGAAATATTGTACTTGTACTTGAAGGGGTTTTTGCTTGGTAAATGCTACACTTTTCAACACTGTTTTATGAAAATCGGGCCAAACAATAATAATAATAATAATTAGGGATGTAACAATATATTGAATATCGCGATACCGCGATTTTATTTTATTTTTTTAAATAATTTTTTTTTTTTTTTTTTAAACCTTTATTTAACCAGATGGTCCCATTTAGATCATCAATCTCTTTTTCAAGGGAGACCTGTCCAACATGGCAGCAAGTAGGTTACAACATGAACATAAAACAACAGATAACACAAAAGGACATGGTATTTACAGGGCTACATGTACATACTGTACCTAGAGACATTGACAAGTACCAACAGTATATTTATATCTCGCCCTGTCAATAAGCCTCACCTTCTTGCCAAAAAACTGTATCGTTTTTGAAGTGGTGGAGAGACAATGCACAGTTTGACCCACTGCTGTCACCCATGGCCAAAGCATATCTCTGTCCCAGCAACATCAGTACCAAGCAGGGGATATTGTAAACGCCCAAACATCCCAGCTTCTACCTGGAAATGTGGACATGCTCATATTCCTAAAAGATAACCTTGATGATGCTGAGTGAGTGAGTTAGAGTTGAGTTACTTGAAAAACTAAAGTGAAACTTGATTTATTCTATTGCAGGGTCTGATTATTATATTGTTGACACTNAAAAATGTCCTGGTTTCAATTTTCTTTTTTTATTAAAAGTTCTTACGTTTTGGGGGGGTGGGGGGGAGGCCGCTTTTTCTAGTTTAGAGCAATAGCCCCTCCAACTGTCTGTGCCGTCCTGCGACAACAACAATGGCCGATTGTGCTCCAGCTTCCTCTGTACCTCTTCGAAAGACAGATTCCCGTAGGTTGCTGGTCTCTTCAGTGGGACCACTGCTGCTTGTAAAGTTGCTCCATCCGTTGTGATACAAACTTGGATAAAACGCCGGCTTTTTTGGTCGTTGTTCAGGAGTTTGATCCCGCCTGCCTGCCCCGCCTCAACGTAAGCGTGCGTATGTGGTGCTTTTGCTCTGGCCGGACAATTTTTTGTGATCGAAATGAACCGGATTTCATTAATAGGCTAGCTCCGCTGCGGTGTGAACAAGGAAAACACGGTGCTTTTTCAAGCTCCAGGCTCCGAACCGGCCCTGAAACACCGTTGGTGTGAATGAGGTATGAGAGGATCTTATAACCAGGGCTGCACATAACTGGTGCGCTGGTGCGCTGGTGCGCAGGTGCGAGAAGAGAGAAGAGAAAAGAGAGAAGAGAGGTGAGAGGAGAGAGAAGAGAGAAGAGAGAGAAAGATATTTGCGAGTTGCATTTGACCTCAGGGCCGGCCCGTAGCACTGGCCTTATAGATGTTCGCCTAGGGTGCCAGATCAGGGGAGGCGCTGCACTGGTAGTTCTGGGAGGGAAAATCGTTTTTTGACCGGTGGTGCTTATCCTAATTTTCGGCCTTGATGTAACAATATTCATAATTAAGTAAATGTAACACCCTTTTCACCCCGGTTAAACGTTTCATTTTCCCTAAACGATGGGCGCTGTAAGTGATGAAAATGGGGGATGTTGGCTTATCTGGCGCCTGTAGCTCACAGCCAAAGTGCGAGTGAGCGTGGGAGAGAGGGAGGGTGCACCAGTTACGGCGCTGTTGTTATTAGCATCTGGTGCTAGCTGCTCTAACGGATATAAGAAGAAGATGTTTCTACAATGATGTGGAGGGAGAGTCCTCTCCAGTCAGACTGAGAGGCTGATAACTACAGCTCAGTGAGGTAAAGGACTCTAGTAGTATTATTTATCCCGCTTCCATCACATTAGTATGCATAGAAAGTGACAGGTGCTGTGACAGGTCACACCTCTCCCACTTTATGCTCAATGAGCTAAGTCCGCCTCCCCTTTGTTCGAGGTGTGAGATCTCAAGTGGGTGTGATATCCCAAGTAGGTGTGAGATCGTCAATAGGAGGGTGATGTGTATTCACAGGTGTGAAAAAGCCGCAGCTGTTGCGGCCTTATGGCGTATAATAAAAAATGTTTCATCCAGCATTAGTCACTGGCATACAAAGTGACAGGTGGGACCGCCCCAAGGTGTGTGTGTGTGTGTGTGTGTGTGTGTGTGTGTGTGTGTGTGTGTGTGTGACGGTCTCCGCTAAACCCTGGCTGTGGACGCGGCTACATCAAATCTTATTTTAGGCCCCTAAAGAAATCCATAAACATATAATTAAAATAGTATATGATGTTATGCTTACACTTTGCCTTCTTCATTCAGACGTTTAGATTCCGTTAGAAAGGCTAACATCTAAACTCTCGTCTCAAAGCTCTTCTCTTTGCCCCCGGGTGGAACACATGGCAGGGGCGCCCCAAACTTTGGCGTGCCCCTCTCTACTTATACTAAAGTCAACCATACAACCTTTTATTGTTCTATCTAATTAGGAATTTAAGGGGGGTTTTAATGAATGGGGGAATTTTGTTGGGTTCAATTAGTATTACTACGCTAATCGAGGAAGTCTCTTCTAACATTGCCAAAGGATTAGGGACACTGATGGTTGTATTTTTTTTTTTTTTAAGAGCCCTTGAAACAACACCGGGCACAACGCTTGGGGGGGGCTAAAGGGTTTAATAAAGGAATATATTAATTTATTTAATTTCTAAACAGCCAAAGAAAGAAAGGTGAATGATGAACACCTGCCATCTCTCTCCTGTTTATGGGCTGATGTGTAAAAATANAAGATAACCTTGATGATGCTGAGTGAGTGAGTTAGAGTTGAGTTACTTGAAAAACTAAAGTGAAACTTGATTTATTCTATTGCAGGGTCTGATTATTATATTGTTGACACTACTATCCTACTAAAATGCTATACAAGTCAGATTTATTATTTAACAAAGAAAAAAAATTCAAGTTAAAAAAAAATATATATATTTTTCAATATCGCGATAAATATCGTACCGTGGACTTTTTATCGCGATGTTATCGTACCGTGAGTTTTTGGTATCGTTATATCTCTAATAATAATACATTTGATTTACGTATATAGCACACTTTAAAGACAACGTCATCTCAAGGTGCTTCACAAAGCTATAAGGAAAAATAAGTAAAAAGATATCTAAAGGAGCATATTGAATAAAATATGGCAATATAAAAAATGAAAGGTTAAGAGCATAAAAGGTTTAAAAATAAATAAATAAAGGACAGTCAGTAAAATGCGGTGCGGAACAGGTGGGTCTTGAGGCATTTCCTAAAAATTGAGAGTGATGCCGAGGTCCGTATGTTCTCTGGAAGCTGATGAGGAGAAAGCACGGTTTCCCATGGTGACCAGTTTTGTCCACGGAACAGCCAGGAGATTGGAGCTGTCTGACCTGAGTGTGCGTGAGGTATGGGAATGTTTTCTGGTTAGCAGTTCCTGTAGGTAGTTGGGGCCAGTGTGGTTGATGGCGTTGAAGACCATTATGAGGACTTTGTAGTTGATCCGGTGTGTTACAGGGAGTCAGTGGAGCTAGTGAAGGATGGGGTGTGCTCTGATTTGCGTGTTTTTGTGAGTATCCGGGCGGCACAGTTTTGTACATATTGCAGTCACTGAGTGGTTTTTGTTGGAATGCCTGCAAGCAGAGAATTGCAGTAGTCAATGCGGGAGGTGATACGATACGATACGATACGATAATACTTTATTTGTCAGATCAAGTCTGAAATTTTACTTGCATCCAACATCAACAGAAAAGTATCCAGACACAATACATGAAACACAAACAACAAACATTTAACGTAACAGCACAATCAGTGAGAGAAAAGCTGCTCAAGAGCCTTCAGCGTGCATTTGATCTGGGATTTAGCTCTGTGTTTACTGTGAGGATTGACTGATGCACAAAGGAGTGCTTCAGTCTGACTTTATTGAACTGTGGGACCCTGTAT
>NW_011369945.1:27024993-27055115 GCF_000735185.1 Notothenia coriiceps
AGCAGAAAATTGCAGTAGTCAATGCGGGAGGTGATGAAGGCATGGACCAGTTTTCTGTGTCCGGTTTGGTGAGGTAGGTCGCATTTTGGAGATGTTCCTCAGGTGGTAGTATGAGGCTTGGCAGACCGTCTTTATGTGTGCTTGAATGAAAGGGATGAGTCCAGTTTCACACCTATGCTCGTTACAAGTGGGGAGAGGGGAATGGAGTTGCCATTGATGCTGATATGAGGGATATCAGTTGTTTGTGTTTGATGTGGTGTTCCAATCAGAATGGCCTCTGATTTGCTGCTATTCAGTTGGAGGGAGTTGTTGCTCATCCAGTGGCGTATGTGTTCCAGGCATCTTGAGACATTTGAAAGTGCCAGATGTTTATCCGGGGCAGTTTGGAAATAAATCTGTGTGTCATCAGCATGACCTCCTTGGTCATCAGCATGACCTCCTTGGTCAGGGTAATAAGATGCATCTGTAGATCGGTCATGTTTTTTATATGCAAAACAGTCTCTCTATACACACTGTATTTTAAATGTGGTAAAAAGTAATCAATAGAAAATGCATATTTTTGCATTGATAAAGTTAGTGCCTGCTACTTATTTGTATATCTATGTGCATTTTGCCCTTTTACTTATCAAAAAGACTTTATTTACCCCCTATGGAACAAGTCAAATCAATGCCCCTGTAGCCCCTCCTCTGGCACTTCAGGATGTTCAGACTGAGCCAGAGGCATCAGGCAGCAGCCCCACCGATCGATTAGGATCTAGACCGCCGGGGGAGCTAAGAAAGCGGGGAGGTAAGCATGAGCCTCAGGCAAAATGCAAACATCTGTGTTATTTTAAACCAATTAATTGCGAGGCCTTGTAACGGCGCAGATCGGTGGAGCTTCCCACCCTCCACTCCTCCTCCATTAATGCTCCTTGACGTCTCCTCATCTTCATCTCTGCCGGTCTTTGGCCCTTCTATCTGCCATCTGTCTCTTTCCTCCCCTCCTTGCAAGACATTTTCCTCTGCATCTCTCTATTCTCCCCCACCTCCCTGCTCTCCATACACCTCCTTGTCTCTTTAATCATCTCACCTTTATTCTTGTGCATAATGGAAATATTCAGAACAAATAGTTCACAGATTGTCTTCTTGTGTTCTCCCTTTTCCTTTGCTTCTTTCTTACCTCTTCTCCTTTCCTTTCCTCTTTGGCTTCTCATTTACATCCCCTGCCCGCACTTAACTGCCTCCAGCACACTCATACATGCACACACACACTAAATGTTGAATTCATTCCTTCAGCGTTCCCCCTCACTGTCGGCGGTCCTTTATCTCTCGGGTTAGTGGAAAGGGGACTGGATGGCTCCCCATCATTAAAACCTCATCATCTGAGATGACACTGTAACGTTATTGACTTTTTTCCCCCGCCACAAAGGATGTATCCATAGAATCCAATTGGCAGATGACCATTCAACCGCAGTTCCATTAAAGGTGAATTTAACACTTTTATGGACATTATGAATACCGAATAATGCAGACAAAATACTGTAACACAGACAGAATATTATCTACTCCTGTGCAGGATGTCAGAACCATCTGTGCACATTCACTGCTTATTCTTCATATTAGAATTTACAAAAAACTGAACAGGACGGACCATAATGTGATATACGTTTCCTGGACTGCTTTCAAGACGGAGGGAGAGAGAGAGAGAGAGGAAGGAAGGCAAGGTAGAAAATGATGGAAATGTCAAAGACGATCATTTCTGTGGAAGACATGTGGTTTTGTTTCCTCCTGAACAGAGGCATCCCCAAAGGTCACGTCAATAATTCTCCCGTTTCTCCAGCTGTCCATTCATCATTTGGTCGTTCGTCTGTCATCATAGGGGGCTAATGAGATCTACATAGATCATCTCTCCCTCATGCTGCAGGACAACCCTGCTGTTTGGGGAAAAAGGGGAAAACAATCATTGATCTTCGGTTTATCTCAGAGGATAAGCGTGTGGCCGCAGCCTGCGTTGCTCTGCAGTGCTTCCTTTTGTCTCTGTGGAAGGAAGTTCGAGCCTCTGGGCGGCTTTTTCAAAACGACGTGTCAATCACATAAGAGCAATGCATCCATAATTGATCAATTGGGTTCCAATTTTGTGACCGATTTGTCCTTCAGATTTGTAAAACCGCCAATTATTGTTCTAACTGCTATTTGACAGGTTATTGAGAACTAACACCCACTAAATCCACATATCTGCCTACATTGGCCCAAAAACGTTCCTGCTACTAGTGCGCCGACAAAGAAGCCCCCTAATAGCTGTCGTATCATTTTCGGACCGGATATAAAGCGTATGGCTTCAATCAGTAGAATCAGTAGACGGCATATCTCAAGTTTGGTTTTCAGTAACTCAGGGATAGTTTAGTATAGTTGTAATATCGTAGGTAGAACAAGTGACAAGAAATAAGGCAACCCTTAAAGTTATTTGTACCTCTGCCCTGAACAAAGGACAAAATTGAACCCTGATTACGCCCTAAGGCTCATCTATCATCCTGTCAAACAATAAATCAACAGCTCAGATCAATGCAACTCTAGTTTAACAATGTCAAAAGAGCCATTGATCAAGCCTTTGTTAATGTATAGCAGATAGATATACAGTACATCTGGGACTCTTTTTGAACGGGCTGACTGGAGGACAGATTGTTGGCCTGTGAACGAAAAGCTCTAGACACATGCTGACTCATTTCTAATGGATTGCCTTCCTGTCATTAAGCGATGTAACCAATGCAAATAATGAGTCGCAGTCAGTGTGTTTTATTTTAGTCAACATATGATCTGAATTTAGTCATTCGTTTTTCAATGAATTAGATGACCCTGTGAATCATTTTAAACTTGTATGCTTGTGATTTTGTAATTTCAAATGATTTATTCACTTACTGCGTCTACACTCTGTAACCCTGACGGTCAAAGTTGGGATTTATCTCTAAATGTTTACACGTTTATAAAAATAAACGTGTGGTCCCTTTTAATGACAAAAAGTCAGGATGATACATAGAGGAAAACACATGTGTGCAAAATCTGTTTATTTCAGAGTTTAACCTTTACCAATGAGCCGAAAGGAAAGAAGCTCGTAGATTCTTTGACACTCTTTGAGAGGTGGGAACTTACTGCACAGTGTAAATAGATTTTGAAGCGAAAGTATTTCACAGGAACACGGAGGCCTCCATCCAAAGAAAAAAACCCTGAATTGTTCAGAGGGCAACCAGGCGAGAGAAGACCTTGATCAGGAACGAGTTCAGAAACCTGTGGGACAGTCTGATGCAGAACCTCTTATTGGCAGAGAGCGGAGCATATTTCGATATTTCAGACATCGAATACATACTGTAGAAAAGCACAATGTTTTTCCAGGATTTAACGTGAATGATATCTTGATTTGCTGCTATACTGTTTGCCTGGTAAAAAATAATCTTGTGAAGTATTTAGGTGATGTGCAATGCTTCGCTCTTACTTGACAGGAACTCTGCGTTCCTGCTCTGAGTTTATGCACCAGCAAACCCCTCTGCTCCGGTGTCACTGTGCACGTCTGTGTGTGCACGTCTGTGTGTGCACGTTAGTGTGTGCACGTCTGTGAGATGCACGTTAGTGTGTGTCTCTTTGTTACACATGCGTTTAAGACATCAGTAGGGTTGCTCGCAAACTGGATAAATGAATGTCATTTATCATGCATTTCCATTAAATCCAATATCCTGTCCCTGTCACCGTGTTAACCAAACTGTCACACTCAAATGGCAAGTCTGACAACACTGTCAAAATACAAATTAACTGTACACACTTACATGATGTTTATTTGTGGGTGTGCTGTTTTCTCAATGCTCCCACATTTTGTGTCGTGACGAGTAATGCATGTTCCTAGTTTCTCACTTCCATGTTTTATTTACCTATTTATATTCAGTCCATGTGCCTTATAATCATAGATAATACATCAACACATTCAGAATTATTCAATTACAGCAGGAATATGCACTGCAGCCTACAACAAGCCTTCCATTTCTGGCTTCCTCCCTTTTCTTCTTTTACAGTATAATGTAAGTCTGTTGTTGGCCTGATCTTTTTTTTCTATCAAGATCTATTATGTGACTCATAAGAGATCGCCTTTGTGCAGCAGATGAATGTAATGGTACTGTGCATTTATAAAGCTATGAACAAAAGCAGAAAAGTCCTTTCTTCCCCCCGAAAATGCATACTATTAAAACAGATGAAGGTTTCAAATCCCTATTGAGTGTTTTTTACATCTTCACATATATCCCTTTTTCCATTTGATCTAGAAAGTACTCCTATCTAAATGAAATGTAAATACACGTTAAGCTATTCTCTGGGGCATTGTTGAAATATAATACCATTAGTCTACTGTATTCTATATTTCGCATTCAGAATATAATTTATATTAGGGAAACATTTCGTCTTATTCAAAAAACAGACACTGGAGATATTTTCAAATAAAGTAGCAATTATTCAAGTCAGTTGTGATGATTACTCTGCGAATGGAACTACAAATATTTGACAGGGTACATTCAATGTCTCAAAGCAGAGATACGGATGGGCACAGAAAGCTTGGAAAGTACAACAGGGTCTTTTAGGAGTCCAGAAACAGTAATGGACACTGACATCTATTTATAGAGGAAACGGCTAAAGACGGTGAATAGAAAGCTGAACAAAGCGCGGGAGAGAGGAGCCACTGGCACTGTCTTATAAAGCTTTCATACATCAAACCACATAACATCTAATGCAAAACAACTTCCTGCTAAAAAAATATGTTTTGATTTTCTTTTCTTTTTGTGTTATATAATTTAGTCAAAAATCCACCAAACTGTAGGCGAGTTTCCAAATGTATCGCACATCAATGCAGGTTTCCACTTCTCTTATGCACATATTAGTATTGGGCTCATAGAGAAAAACAGCTGGTGGTGATAATACACTTTGCCAACCATTATACAATGTAGTCAGTCTTTTAATTAAAAACACATTTTCAGCATATGGCATTTGACCTGTTTGGCAGATTTTTGAATAATAACACAGATGTGGAATAAAGCGTTACACAATGCCTTTAGGGGGGCTAGCACTGAATGACTGCGTGAAGCTGCTGTTTCCCCTCGGTAAAAAGAGATTAAAGCTTGACATCGGAACAATCAATTCAACATCTAAATGTATATTCTGAAATGTTCCATCCCCGTACAGTCCAGATATATTCCTATGTGTTCAGTGTCTAGTCGGCCCAGTCAATGTTGTATTCCCTTCTCTGACCACAACATCCCGTACAGTTGGGAGGAATAAGAGGAAACATGTTTTTGAAATTCATCTTCTCCAGCTCTATGTGTGATGCCATAAAGTCACGATGTGATTTATTCCTTTTTCTTTGGACATATCCAAGAATTATGCCCCATTTTAAGAAATACCCCAAGGTACTAATTCATATTCTCTATATGATTGGACCATCAATACTGAGGGTAAGTGAAGGTCGGACTGACAGTTTTATGGGTTGGCAGGTTGGCCTGCCTTACTGCCGTTGCTTCACATCGCTCTGGAACACTGTTTTTCAAGCATTACTGATCTCATTGTATTGTGACAGACGGCCGAAGATAGCAAACACCATCAAGCCTGTAGTTTCTGATTGGTTCCTGAAAATAGAAAGTAGCTAACCCTGCTCCTAATAGCCTCTCAAGTACAACCCGTGTATTTATCCAACTGTCTTGGAGATAAACGTGATATACAATTATTTTTGTCATTTAGGTTGCTATAACTGAGATAACCAAGGTGACCTGTCACTGATCATCGATCAATTAATAAGCCCTCAATGCATTAAGGAACTGGCCTCAGTACAATATGCTTTTAGCTGAGGGATCTTTTACCGTCAAAAGCAATAATAGTGAAAAGAACAAAGGCTTTAAACGCTATAAACGCTGATCCATAGCTTGATAAACACAATGGCATATGTCTGGTTCATGCTTTGTGAAGTATTACACCTGTGTTTGATATGAATGAACTTTCAGTGGGAGCCTACGCTGCTTGCTTGTTAAGAAGACATATCTGCGTGCCCACCTGTTATGAATATTTATAACATGATAGTGGACAAAGGCTAAACAGCCACATTTGGGTTTTGGCTTGCTGCCTCTGATTCAGCTGTTTTGATTGGTAGTCCAACTGTTGCTGTCCATGGTGCTGAACTTGGGGTCCACTTATTCTCAAGAGTTGCAGACTCTCTTCTCCTCTCTGTCTCTTTCTTCTCTCATCTTATTCCTTTGTCATTCTCAGAACGTTTTGGTAAAAGTAAATGTTTCCATCTTCTCAGAATGGCTGAAGTGCCGCAATAGAGAAGAAAGTATGATGAGTGAATTGTAAGTGATTGAATGTGTGACCTCTGCCTGACTCCTCACCTTTCCAGCACTGAAATGTGAAAGGACCTATTGGAGACAAAAAGAAAATATGAAAGCCCTATTGAACCTGACCTGCAAAACAAATGCAAACATTATTATACAAAGGTCTGAACAGCCTATGATTATGCTGTGCTGCCCTGAGTGCTGCTATACTTGACCTGTGTTGGATTCTTATTTAATTCTCTCCTTTTCTCTTTCTGCCTTTCTATCTACAACCATGCCTCAAAACGGAAAGCCTTGAGGAGTACGAGTCTCATAAGTATGGCTGTGAATGGCAAAACAATTGCAGCCTGTCCACTGCATAATAGACGGGTGGAAGTGTAAGCACTGTGTGCGCCATCCATGAAATCAATGAACCAACGCGTGGTGGCTGACTGAATCCCCTTAAAACACACCCAAGCGGTTGCCATAAAGGATGTTTATTAGGTTGACAAGTTGACACTGCAGCTCCTTGTTATGCTCTGATAATAGGGGCCAGGCGCAAGCCTTGCTTCAGCTGGTTAGGAGACAGACAAGCCCTTCAGGCGCGCAGATAAGAAAGGAGAAGAAATAAGAGGGGAAGAGAAAGAAGGGCGGGGTATTAGTGCCTGTTTTATGAGAAAGAAAAGGATGGAAATTAGGCTAGTAGACTAGCAAGGTAGAGCTAGTAGAGAAAAGAGATATCAAGAATGGGGGATGGTTCAGTTTTTGCAATCAGTGTTTGAAAATAACTGTGTTCAGTGTTAACGCCTTATTCGTATCAATTTAGGTCCATTGTTGGTCCTCCTTCCTCTCTTTGGGCTAATAAAGCATATGCACAATGGCTCCCTGAATTCATAAATGGCATCAAAATATTTGACTGATATGTCTCTTTGAAACGTAGTATTGTTTTTGACCCCATGTATCACAAAACTGATAATACAAAGAGTCATTTTCTCTGTGGAGTGACAATTGCAACTGTGGCCAACCCAAGGCTGTTAGAGACTTTAAGTGTGAGACTTTGTTATCACTCAGTTTCTGCATAAAGTATACACTGAAATTGCTTTAGTAAGCTTTTTGAGCATATTTACTGCATTGGATACATTATAACAGCACATTAAAGCTTGAACATTGAAAAAAATAAATCTATAAGGGCACTGTATGTGCTCCTCTTCTTCTCTTCTTTCTTTATGTGCTGTGAGCGTCTCCACATTCATTGAGAGCCCAGAGCAGATGCAAGCTATAAATTGGCTGATCAATGGCACCAAACAGTCCCTGAACAATAATGTAGGAAAAGGGCTCGAATGAGCCTCATTGATTTAGCCTCACAAATCGTTACTTCTCCCAAGAAAGCCTGACCTTGAAAGACAGCAAGGTCGTTATTTGTCACTCCACAGACAATTAAACCTTGATGGAAGTTTTTTGCTCATTGATTTTTATTTCAATTTTTTTTAAAGGTTTTATGTAGACTCCTTATCACTTCGCCCATGACCTTCATAATTATCTTTCCACTCAGGAAACCAGGTCACAGCAAGATGATGAGCAGATAAAATGAGATGGGGCTTACTTCTTGCTTACTCATCATAAAATAATCCAACACACCTCCATTTTTTTTCAAAGGGTTAGTCTTTTTGAGCCAGCTCTGCAGAAGGAACATCCCAGCACCATTATGTCATCAGGTACAAGAGGACGGAGAGAGCTGCAAAAGAAGCTATTTTAATTAAATCTGGCAGATTTACTCGCCTAGCTGGGTTTAAAGCATAGGCAGCCCGGGCTAACGGGGGCCGAAGTGGCCGTCGTAAAAATGACTCATGCCAGGCAGGCGTGGGAATTAAGGTGGGCAGTCGGAGGCTGTTCTGTAATGAGGACAAATAGCTGGGAAGTTTGTCGTCTGACAGAGGGGGTCTGCAGCTGGCCGGGGGGAAATGCAGAGTGCAATGCTTTCAGCGCCGTGACATTTCAGCTTCACCATGACACCTCAGGGAGAGGGAGGAGGTTACATCAAAGTAGTAAAAGCAACCAAAATATTTAGTAATGGTATGCAATTTAAAACAGGGACGATCTGCTCCACATGCTATAATCCCTGTCATGCAGATTTTTTTAAACATTTCTGAAATATAAGTGTTTATTGGTAATTTAATTTATCGCTTTGTTGGAATACTCAAATCTTGTTATTTGTATTTGTAACAGATGGCTGCTATGAATAACAGATTGTTTCTATTGATGCAATTCTTTCCTCAAACACAGCGAGGAGAGTATTTTTTTTATATCGATAATTTTCATAATGAAATATTTCTTCAATCGATATTTTGGGTTAAAGTATTAATTACTTGAATTGATAGCTGTGTAAAATGCTATAATGTTCAGCGAGCAAGTCATTATTATGAAAGGAACTGCGACAGGGTGAGGTTGAATAAACATTAAGGGGTTAGATTAGCTTGCTCATTTGAAATGCTATAGGTGAAAATCAGTAGTTCAAAATCCAGTTCAAAGTCAAAATGTCTCTGATGGCTGATATGCAGCATAATCACCATCTACGGTGATACGTCTCACTTTATTAGAACACAAGCTGTAACACCTGACTGTTCGGGCCGCACTCCTTCTCAATCAGTGACAGGATTATTTTCTGACAAAAAACATTATGACACTCATTACTTGCCATCTGATTCAAAAGTCATATCATTCACTATCAGCTCTCTTTCAAAATTGGCAATTACATCAGTGTGCCAGGGCTGTGCGGATGATCAGGATAACCACAGGAATCAATCCGTCTACCAGAAAAGTCAACTTTTGTTATCCTTCTCATTTAAACTAGTTCATTGTGAGCGTGTGTCTACCCTCTGAAGATAACCAGTAATTATGATACAAATAAATTGAATGCAACTTTCACATAATCGAATGCAAATTGGATATTTAGATGATTACAAATGTATCCAGCACGAAAAAGTATTTGACAGTACTGTATTCTTCTAAAAACAAATCAATTACACAGTATATGCATTAGGCTCCATTTTTTTATGTACATTAGTACTGTCATTGTCTCATTATACCCTCATTCATTTAGGTATTTGTAAAGATTTAAATGCAGACGGTGACAACATATCCCAACTTAGCGGTGTGTATATGTTGCAGCTGACTTTTGTCAATCTTTATTATATTGGATTCCTGGGTTTTTCTGATTATTTAATTCATTACAGTAGCTTCCTGTCTCCTCCTTTGTACACATACTGTAGGGAGAAGTATGGGCGGTGAATTGAGTTGTGTGTCAGTGTGTTTGTGTGGGTGAGCATGACACAAAGAGTGCATGTGTAGCGTGTGGCTCATGTAGCAGCTGCTGTCTACTTCCAGTGCCAGATTCGAACGGTGGCCCCCGAGAAGCCAAAAGGAGGGCCGTCGTATGATGGTGGGCGCAGACGCACGTGTGTCTCTGTGTGTTTCTATATTTTCCGGTATTTGGACGCTGTAAAAATCAACCAACTATTTTCTCTTCTTTTGAGCTTTGATTTTTGTCATTGTGTCACCGCCTACACTCTTTTCTCATCTCGCTCTCTTGTTCTGTCACTCTCTCCTCTAAACTGTTAGATGTCCCCAAGAATAAATAAGTGATGGAGTGAATGATGTGTAAATAATAACATACACACACACTTCACTCCCTGTGACTGGGTGTATGTCATTGCTGTCACTTCTCTTTCTCTCTGTGTTTGTAATTGGATTTATAATTCAGAATCACCATCTGTATATTCCTTTATTTATGCCAAAATATGATTATTATTACCATTTTGAGTCATTTTAGAGGCTCTTTATCTTTTGTGTACTTAAACTAAACTAAGTGACTGAGTACTTTTTGGACAGTGTCATCTTCAGCCCAACACAACAATAGATTATGCATATAAAAAGGATATATACACAAATTCAGGAGTAAGAACATTTATAAACAGGTACCATAACTTGGGCTGTATAGAGTCCCAAATCCTATTCAAGTGAAACTCTGTCTAAGTGTTCACTGTTTGTCTTCTAGCTTCAGATTGATTCGGTGCTTTCATCATTCTGATTGAGTCAGTCTTGGTTGTTTTCCAAATTCTCCTTTTCAGAAAAGTGGATTTTGACTTTTTTCATATCTTAAAATGTGAGACCATACTCCGCCTGATTCCCAAAGAACTAGAGCCTGTCACTTCAACTTGGAATACTTCTCAGCATTTTTCATTTCACTATCTGTGACATGTTTGCCTACCAATCATCTTGTGAGATTATTCAGTTGGGGTACGGAATAGGAACTCATTCGGTGCTGACTTGATTTTATTTGCTAACCTATTTGGAACCTGTTACATGAAATTGTGACTTTGTTGTCATTTTCTTTGAATGCCCTTTTATGTTGACACACTAGTAAGATTAAACTGATCCAATTTTGCTGACCTAGATGTGAAGGATTTGTTTATTTCTACATTCATGTATAATCTTAAAGCACTACATAGTCGGTTTCGTCTCTGTCCTTGCAAATATCCTCTTCAGTTGCAGCGTATTTTGTATGCAAGTCTTACATACTGTACGTTAAGAGACGACACATGTTTGATTCCGACTCAAGTGTGACCTACAGTAGTACACTGAGGTAAAGGCATACATTTATTAACACACAAACCATCACACCAAAGTCATGTGATGAATATAACATGGAGATGATGGGTTTTTGTCTCTCATTCCTCAACATGGAGGCACAGAGTGAATCAGGGGCTTTACAGTCTGACCCCTGGTCAGTTGAAAGCACTCAGAGGGATTGACAACAGCCACAGCTGAGCAGGTTTATGCTTATGCACAGTATGTGACATGGGCGTTTTACACATATGTTTAATAAACACTTGAACTAGATCTAACACTGATTGTAAGTGCCTAAACAATATGGCTGCCTATGAGGACGATGAGAGGAGCTCATAAGACGAGTGCCTTATGCAACAGGAAAGGTCATAATCCTGTAATAAGAACACACACACACACCACACTCACACTCACACTCACACACACACCTGTCTGCATCCCCTGACTCCGATCATGTCTCTTTATCAAGTGCTGGCTCGTGTCTCAAGTGTACACTGAGAGTCATTTCTAGTGTCCTTCAAAACCATTATAAATGCTAATCACTTCGTGTTTGTGTACAGTGCGTGCTGGCAGTGTTGTCACAGAGCAGATCATTGCTTCAGAGTAATGCAGCAAACAAGGCTTTGGTTAGAACGGATCAATATGTTGCAACGGATCAGGTCATAATTCCCTCACTTATATCTTTTTTTAATTGCTGTGAAACATATGTTTGTGTTGCAAATAATACATTTGACCAGAACAGTTAAGGACAACATTATAATTGTACCTTTGACCAACACACATCTTCACTAAATAGAGCTTTAACGCATCATAAGGTTACTGAATGGAACATGCACAATTATATCTGTGAGCTTTCTACTTGGTAGGGGCTTGAGATTAAATAACTTTTCATTTTTAACACCGTTTTTATATCTGATTATTTTTATGCCCCTTTTTCTTTTTTTTGTGAAAGTTTTCATTATAAAGCAAAATTATACAGAATGTCATTAAGCAGTCAAATACATACAGAAGATGAGTTTCTTGTTTCTTCCTACTAAATCAATGTTATCATTGTTTTTTTCAGAAAATAAAGTTTCATTTTATTATTTAGTACACTTGTTCCCTTTAGGCTGTGTTTTGAAAGGAGATACCAAAGCAAGTACAAAAGTCAGCACATGTTTTAAACATCCCCAACCTCTCTGCTCTTTGTTGACAGCCGCAGCCCAGAAGACCAACACTAAAAGGATCAACTCCAGCTGCTGCTCTCAAGGTGAGGTGCCTTTCAGATGCACCTTTACCTATGTGCTTGGAGACGTGTGTGTTTGTGAATAATGATTACTTCTGTCCTCAATATCAAATGCTCTTTCCCCCCTATTTTATGTACAGAGTGTACCCAGACAGCAAATGTATTCACACAGCAATGAAAAGCAACTCAGCTTGACACCTATAATAATATTTAAAATGTATGAAAAGAAAATCATACTCCTTGCTTTTCAATGCGTAGACTAATGATTGATTGCTGCTGCTTCATACCTTCTTCCTGTCGTTTTAAATGTCTTCTGAAACACGTCCACTTTAGCACAGCTTGAGTTTTCTGTGCGGCTAGACACTTTTTTCAGATAAGCCCGTTTGCTATCTGTCTGTTTCCCTGGATAACCCCTTTAGCCACATTAGCATTGGAGCACATACTTTAGAAGCTGTTCCAATCGCTGTGCCACATATCTCAATGATCTAGAGACACCATTACTCTTCTTGCAATAGGTTTACTGTGTAGCTGACTCCAATAAGGTAATGTATTAACTTGCCACTTCCGCAGCAGTATATCATCCGTACTTAGTCACTCTTCCATTCAGCAGGGCACGAGGTTCAGTCCTTTTTAGCCAATGATTTCCGTAAAGTGTTGTTAATATCCTGACTTGTTGCCATGAAGCCGACTCTCATTTTTCATCAGGGCTGATTTAGTTGAGAAACAGTTAAACCAAAGGATAATATCTAATGCCTTTTTTTCTGCCCTTCAAACAGAAGCTACATTTACCGCCCTCTCTTTAGCTACGGAAATGGCCCCGGGCAGACAATCCTTCTCAGGGTTGTCAAGAATTAGCAAAGTATAAAGTGATGACTCCACACTGCTTGAATTGCCTTGCAGCATAGTCTTCAGTTTATTCATCAAGTATGTCAATCTGTGAGTCTCTGCATGGTCTAATGTACAGCAATACCCAAAGGGGCAGAGGTTTATCCTGTAGATTGGTAGATAGGCGTATCATTTTAATAAAATGGATTGGATTTGGAGTTAATGGAGTTAATGGGGATTAAGGTAAGCAGTTCAGAAACTCTAAGACCCCATTTACACGCAAACGGAAACGCATACGAAACGCAAACGAACCGAATACGATATAAAAAAAGTCTTCCGTTTACACGAGACCGCTCATGAGAGCTGGAGATGCTGTAGTACATATGCCGGGCCTGTAAGTGGCGCTGTACTTTTGCCACAAAATACACCAAAAGCAGACCCCTTCTGTTTATTCTCCGCGGTGGATTTAGCAACATGTAGTTGATGTAATTCTCCATGTCCACTTGTTGCTGATGGTTGTGGTAGAGCAGCCTTTCCCAAACTCAGGGTCGCGACCCAAAATGGGTCGCGGACCCGTTTTGATTGGGTCGCCAGTTAAATGCATTGCTACCCACACACAGCGTCAGAGCTGATGGCTGCTTTGCAAATAATTCTTTTTTATAATTTTTGTATTTTATTTTTTATTTTGAAAATGAAATTATGCAATATAGCATTGTATATTGAATGATTTAATTTTCTAAATACAAATAAACTAAAAATAAAAGATTGTATTTGTATCAGCTCTGACGCGTCCCCCGCGAAAGTTTATTGTCTGTTGATTAATCCCGATCGTACATGATGGCAAAAAGACGATACAAAGAGGAGTTTTTAAACGTTGGCTTCACAGAAGCTGTTAGAAATGGAGAGGAGCGGCCTCAGTGTGTTTTATGTGGAGAGGTGCTCAGTAACGAAAGCTTGAAAATGAATAAATTGGACCGGCATCTCCAAACAAAACATCCTCTGCATCGGGACAAATCGAAGGATTTTTTCATCTGCAAAGAAGAGACTTTCAAGAAGCAGTGTTTTTTGACAGCGGAAAAGTAAGTCACTCATTTTAATCATTTGTTTTGTGTGTTTGTGAGTTTGTCAGGGTCTGTTGTGAAATTGTTTCGTTAATGCAAAGTTGGATGAAATGCAGACTGAGCCCCGGAGCGGACCGCCAGCTGCGCGCTTCCTCGCGCGTCCTCTACTCGCTCCCACTACATTCTGCAGCGGCATAGAGCGGTGTTTCAAAACAATAACCACAGGAAGAAAGTGACAGGCAGTATGAGAAGGAAAGCGAGAGAAAGTATCAGCCGCACGGACGTGACTGCTGCAGTTTGATGCACATAGGAATACATATGGGGGTTATCTTTATTCAAGAGCGTGGTCTTTAAATTTGAGAGCATACTTTATTGATTTCACGTTCAGAATATGTATTTATTTCCCTCAAACCCTGTCCTCACACTCAAATAGTGCCTGCTTGCGCTTAGATTTGCTCTGCTTCTGCTCAAACTGTACGCTTGCACTCAGATACATTTCTGTCTACAGGTTTCCTGTGTTCCAGCTTAAAACCTTCTCCTCGCACTCAGGCTGTTTCTGTGTGCTCGTGAAATGTCTGCTCTCAGATTTCTTCTGTGCGCGCTTGGGTCTTTTGTGCAACAACCCTGTCAAAATCCCTTCGTGGGGATTCCCCACAGTATTGAGTATGTAGTCGCTTTGGATAAAAGCGTCTAACAAGTAACATGTAATGTAATGCGCTATAAATGCGGTTGCCAGGTTACAGCGTACGCCGGCTGGTATTAAAAATCACCCAATAACCCAGCAATGTTAATGATAATATCTTCTCTGTTATTTTCAGGCATTCAAGGGAACAGAGGGGCACTGAGGGCATCCTATCAAGTCAGCCTCCAGAAAAAAAAAGTTAATCAGTTGCCAAGTGTTGGAGTTTCTTTNCATCCCTGCCCCTGCCCCCGCCTCGACGTAAGCGCGACGTATGTGGTGCTTTTGCTCTGGCCGGGCAATTTTTTGGTGCTCGAAATGAACCGGATTCCGGAGCTAAGAGGCTGCTCCGATGCGGTGTGAAGAGGAAAACCCGGTGCTTTTCAAGCTCCAGCTCCAAACCGGCCCTGAAACACCGTTGGTGTGGATGAGGTATCTGTTGGACTCTGTCGCAGCGGGGATACTGCTGTGGTGCGGAGCGCACAAAGCAGACTCTTCACAACAAAGGATCACTTCTTCTTCAAGGCAGGGAAGGTTTCGCAGTACACAGTCTACTGTCCCGCAGCTGCTGCCTCTCTGTTGGACTCCTGTACTGTACCTTACTCACGAGGCGTTGTAGAAGAAAAAATGGGTGGGGGGCGAACTCCGCCAATGCCACAGTCACCCCCGTCGTGCGGGCCGGATGTCTGGTGGGCCGGATGTGGCCCGCGGGCCACCAGTTGGTGGTCACTGTTCTAAACCATCAACGTGTATATTAGACCCAATTCCAACTAAGCTGTTAAAGAAAGTTTTTCCATTAATTAGCACTTATTTATTAAATATTATGAATATGTCTTTATTATCAGGCTATGTTACACAATAATTTAAAGTAGCAGTAAGAAAACCTCTTCTTAAAAAGCACAACCTTGATCCAGAGGTTTTAGCCAACTATAGACCTATTTCTAATCTTCCGTTCCCTAACAAATCTTGAGAAGCAGGTCCGCAAACGTGTGTGAATAAAANACTGAATACACTTGACTGCACTTCAGTTAGTGTTTTGTCCCTTTCTGTTTACAACATGTTTGTTCTTTGTTCATTTAAAATAGTTTAAAATGGTGTGTACATAGTTTTTGAGCTAGCGACAAACTTAATATTGCACTTTTGATAATTGTATAATTGAAATTTATACTGTATATACTTGACTGCACGTCCCATGTTTCGTCTTTCTGCTTTGATCCTTATTTTTTTCTGGGCAAGCTCAAAGGGAAGGTTGTTATGGTGAGAAACCTAATTGCTGCGATGCACTTTTATAATTAAATAAATATTTTCATTTACATTTTAAATTCATGGTGTGTTGCATTCTTTGTTTATAACTGTAGATATTATGGAAAATCATGACATTTTTTGAGCTTTGGTCCCTTAGGACCACAACATTTCTGTTTTGGGTCTCATGCTGAAATAGTTTGGGAACCCCTGTGGTAGAGGAGCTGTAGATTTTGCACTAACATCTGTAGCATGGTCAGTAGCAGTAGCAGTAGCTACTGACAGTAGCTACTGACAATACTACAGCAGTGAGCAGCAGAGGTGGGGAGAGGCGGGGCTATGGCTTCATCATTAGGAAATGAACGTATAGGACGGACACACGGAGCCGTTTGGCCTCCCAGAGCGTTCAGGTTGCAGATCTATCCACCTTGGGACCCGTTATCGTTTGTGGGGTCCGTTTCCGCGTTTCCGTTACGGCCTCGTGTGAACGAACGGGCTATACGAAAGAGAAAAGTAGCGGATACAACCGTTTGCGTTCTCGCGTAAACAGCACATAAGAGAAATGTAGATAGATAAAGGGAATCAATACATATACTGTACAGGCTAAGAAAATACATTTAAAAACAACATTTAAAACCGTGTTGTCCTATTGCATACATTTCCTCTCTGTCACAATGAGGCATTTGTCAACAGAACAAACTAGCTAATGAACCATCATCATAGTGATGAAAGCCTGATTCACACTTGCAGGGTCTAACAGGAAAAGTGATGTAACTCATCATCATTGTTACTCAGTGATCAACATTACTAATAGACTAATTACTCAGAAAGGGAGACTTAGTCATTCAAAGGGAAAACAGGATGTGAAAATATTCAAGGTAAATTAACAGGAGCAAGACAGAGTTCATCCTTTCATTGAAGTGACCTATTTGAAATGTTTGAAGTCTCATAGTGAAAAAATACATGAAAGCAAATGAGGTCATTTTCATCTTCTGAAGGTCATTCAAAAGCCTCACAGCTTAACCGTATAAACAACTATGACGATCATTGAAAATCACTGTTTTATCAGGCTTTAGTTTGACCCTGACTGTGGGGAAGCACTTAGTTTGGAGCTCACAGTGGTCGGTAGCAAGGAGGAAGGAGGCGGTGCGCCATGTTTGCCTTTCTAATTAGTTCTCATAGGAAAGCAGCCATTGATTGTTGCAAATGCCCATTGATTTTTTTGCTGGGCTCTACACTATCTCACGTTTGTACTAAATGCCACGAGACAAATGACGTGTGTGTCGGTGATGTCCAACACATCAGTTTGTCTTTTTGTCTTTAATGTTTGTGCGTGCCCGTGCGGGTGTGTATCTGCATACTTATGTGTGCATGCGTTAAATGAAAATAGGTCTGGGTATAGCTGACGAATAGGGAAAGTTGCTGCATCCCTTTTGGCTCGGGCACCCTAATCAAGAAACATCGATCTGGCCCGGGGAAACAGTGTGCTTACTTGCACATCCAGATAGCCAAAAGCTATTGGCAAAATGTTTGTTCTCATTGGATAAAATCACAAGACTCCCCTCCCTGTGGTTTTAACAGATCACTATGTCAGAAGGTCAGAAAGAGTGCTACAATTAATCAGCTAGTGTCCGTCAATATTTTTGGTAACAAAATGTTAGGTGATGCCACAGTTCAATACAGCCCTGGTTTATTCTTGAAGGAATAATGCCCACGTAGAATGTCGATATATCAAGTGCAAAACAAATGCAAAGTAAGCAACATGTTGTTGTTTAGCTCAACATAAAGAGCAAGAAGAAATACTTTTTGAATGTGTAAAAGAAAAAGGAAAGTATCATCACCAACTGCCTTCTTACAATGTGTGTTGTGTCATGCTTGCCACACTAGCTTAGCCACCTTTAAATGATCAAAATACTCCCTTTTTTAATTATTTGTTGAATTAATTGTTTTGTGAACTTTAAGCCTCTTGCAAATTGTGAGCTTTCTTGATAATGGTAAAATGTCAAAGAACTGTGCTCAACTCCTGAACAACAACAAAAAGCCGGCGTTTTATCCAGTTTGTACACAACGATGGAGCAACTTAACAAGCAGCAGTGGTCCACTGAAGAGACCAGCTACCTACTGGGAATCTGGTCTTCCGAAAAGGTACAGAGGAAGCTGGAGCACAATCGGCCATTGTTGTTGTTGTCGGTGTCAGCTGTGAGGGGTTTCTGCGCGGTTTGGCTTTATGAAGCAGGCACGCAAACGGTTACGTCATGACGCGAACGATGACGCAATGACGCAATGACGCAGCACCAGTCGGACTCTGGGCTGTGTGAAAAGAGCCGGAGCTAAACCGAAGAACCGGTTCTGAACCTGAAAAGCTCTAGCACGGAGCTTGAACCGGAGTTGCGTTGGTGTGAATGAGGTAAGAGAGGGGCGTGGGGAGTGGCTCCTTATTTTCATCTAAAGTAACAGACACAGAATCAGCACTTTTGAAACAGTGCTGAAACAGAGGGGATTATGGGATGCTACAATGCATGATCTGTTTGGTATTTCGAGCCAAACACTGCAGAAACATGTTTTGTATATATCTGAGACCTATAATATATTAATGAAAAACAGTGTAATAGGGGACCTTTTAAATGATCAAATACTCTATTTATATCAAAATACTATTATTTGTCCAATTAATTTCTTTGTGAACTTTAAGCTGCTTGCAAATTGTGAGCTTTTTTGTCAATGGTAAAATGTCAAAGAACTGTGCTCAGACTAAAAAGCTCTTAATTCAGGTCTTCTATGTACATCATCAGGCCACTCCCTATTTTACTTAACTTTAATATAAAAATGGTCGTGGAAACTTGAAAAAGGAGAATGATTGCAAATAGGCAACTGGCTGCTTACCCCCCATGTATAACATCGGCACTACTCGGAAAGATTAGCAGGATCCTGATTATAGGAATCCCACGCAGTGTTCGATGTAACCCTGAGGGCTCCATCAGTGTGTTGTAAGCCAGTTGGCTGTATCCAGGATATTGGTTCCAGGGCCTTGATTTTCCACATTAAGTTTGTGATGTGACAGGTATTTCCACTGAGGTTCACGACAAATAACTGGCTACTCAGTTTTTGCCCCCAGGTCTCAAAGCACATGTTAGCCTACACTAATGGTGTGGTGGGTGTTGCAACTTGAAGGTGTCAGGTTTGGACATTTGTTACATGTAGCGAGTTGTAGTAATGCTGAAAATGTGGCTATTTTCAGAGGACTCTGGTTGGAATATTTCTATGTTAAATAGATATGATTAAATATTAAAAACAGTTGCAAAAGAAATGATTTGTGTGAAAGTTACAGTAACTGTAACTGTCTTTGCCTGTTCACTTGCCTGCAATGTGGCCTTAGGATTAGTTGTCTCAGCAAATGGCCTGCTTTAATGGGATTTGCCTTGTCATTGTTTCCAACACTCGTTTCTGTGAGGGGTTTGAATAATGCAACACTCTGTCCTTAGCTTCCATTTAAATATATCTGTCTGGTCAGCAGAGGGACAGAACATGACAAAGACGAAGCGGTTCACTCAGAGACAGAGACTGAAGTATAGAAAGGCAAAGGGACAAAAAGTGGAAGTGGGGGATGAAGAGAGAAAGTTATTGAGAAAAGGGCAGAAAGAGAGAAATGTACCAAGAGACAGAGAAAGATGGATAGAAAGACTTATTGTAGAGGAGAGGGCCACACTGCAGCATCTATAATCAGCTTCGGAAGATACCTAATGTGATTTGTTTAGGTAAGGAGACAGGCAGCCATTCGTAATTTTCAGTGTTGGTTCACTTCTGGACATACTTTTTATGCGCTGTCATCCTCATCCTGATAGCAGAGAGGTTTGAGACGTTTATTTTTAGGTGCCTGAAACGTACGTAGACGCACCGTGATGAATGGGGACATTCCTCCACTGTGGCAGCAACAGCTGTCACAGGATTGACTGGAGAGTTTCCAATACTGCTGTCACTGCATCACACGGAGAAAAACAGAGCTTGTTTGCTTTTGAAAAACAACAAAAAAACAACTGTTCCTATGTCGGCCATATGGTGGTAGATGAAGTTTGGTCTGTTGGACTACCACCACTGTTGTGCAATAACACTTCTGTAAATAAATATATATAATATAATACTAGCATGAAAACTTTTGTGCATTACCAGCTTACATGCAATATACACTTATGGGAAATTACCTTTTTATTATTTAACCATTTATTTACAGGTTATTAACCTTATCAGATCTTTTGATACTTTATACATTCACTTACGCTTCAAAATAATGCTTTCACCATGATGTACTTGTTTGTCTTCGTCTTGCCTATTGTTTATATTTTTGAATAACGTGTGCTTGCCTTTTTATTTGATATAGTCTACTCTTTTCCTTTTGTGTTTTATCTCCACTGTACATTTGCTGCTTCAATGCCGTAAATGTATCTGTTGAAGGGCAATTAAAGTCTGATTCTGAATTTGATGGTCAAATAAAAATTGAGTTGAAGAAGTACTTTAAGTCACTTGGCAAAAAATGTGACATATGAGTTTATGCAATATTGTTCTTTCTAATATATAAAGACAGGTTTGATTAATTTACATTTTTGAAGCCAAAATCGTATATATTTCTCGCTGATTTGAGTCCTAATGTGAGATGATTTTATTCTTTCATCATGTTGTTTCAGTGAGAACTACTAAGAAAATATATATTCCAGCTCCAGTTGTCTACCAGTTAGTTTAGCCTTCGTTTTTTATTTTGTACTCAATTTCAATAGCTAATAAAGATATTTTTTATTCAGTGAAGGATGAAATGCACTCTTGATGAGATGTATTTGTGGATTCATTTAATTTAGTCGAGGTTATGGTGATGATGAACATACTGAAATGTAATATTTACTGTTGTACGTGATCCAACCCTGTCCACACTACATTTAGCACCTCAGTTATTTGCAACAACAAGTTTGTACTGATATTACATTTATGCCCCATGCATTACGTTTTATAATCAACATTTTGAGGAAACATTCATTTCTGAACACGCTTAATGTTCACTAACAATTTCTATTCATAGAAAAGCTGTAAAAAACCTTTCCCTGTATATTCAGGCAGCTTTTGGCTGATTGTATTTTCACATTGAACTCATTCTCCACAGGAGCCTCATGAGTAGCTGGCTGACATCAGTTTCAATCCATGTTGACATCTGATATGATTTTATCTTTGCGTCCACTTTTAGTTGATATTTCTTTCAGTTCCTGTTTTGTCTCTGGAGATTATAAATGCATCACCAAGACTAAATACACATCCCATACAGATGGCCAGAAGTGTACTGTAATCCTGCACAACAGCATTGGCACTCCGCCATCTTAGCCATTTCCTTCAGTTTTGCAAAATAGATTTAAAAAGACATAACTCAAAAGATGTTTTTCAGTACAGCAGTCTGAAATGCACTGGATGTGATTTAAGCTTCTTTCTGACGGGCGGAACAACAATGCAGCTCCAGCAGAATCACTTAAACTATAAATCTAGTTAAAAGTGGAGACCTCACTGTAACTCCCACGCTGCACCTACTTTTACTTTCCATTGCACCTTAGTTAAAGAGCTCTCTGATGTCCCTTTGAGAGCAGGTACTGTAATTCATCCGCTCTAATTTCACAGCTACTTTCACACTTTTTTATTTATCCTTCCGCATTTCAAACTACCGACATAAAAATCTTTCTTTCTGTTAAGCAGGATCAGTCAAAG
The DNA here is from genome assembly GCF_000735185.1 of Notothenia coriiceps. Lineage (NCBI taxonomy): Eukaryota > Metazoa > Chordata > Actinopteri > Perciformes > Nototheniidae > Notothenia > Notothenia coriiceps. The sequence goes on from NW_011369945.1 coordinate 27,046,699, forward strand.
TATCTTTTTTCTGTCTTTCCCCCCCACTTTCTACCCTGCCTTTCTTCTCTCACTCACTCTTTCTTTTTTTCCCTCTAAGAGGACAAAGTCGAATGGCCCTATAGCGTTTAATTGCTGTGGTTTTTATGTGGTCTGCTGAGAAGTAATAGCCACTCAGCACTTCTGTCCACAAGATAGATGCTGCCGATGCTTGTCTTGGAGTTGTGTGCAGCGTGGGAGCGCACCCAGTGGCTCAGGGAAGTGCAGGTGAAGTAATAAAAGGAAATGGTTTGCTGGGAGGGGGAAAAAAAATCCCGCAATGGATTTCATTTCCTTATTGGAAACAAGTCACTCGGGGTCACGCCCGCGAGAACATGCACAGGCACACACACGCGTACACAAATACACATCCATGTACACACACAGGCAACCGCGGGGACACACTCGCTTACAAACAAGGGTCAGGGAGGAGCGACAACTTGTTAGCGGCAGCCATTCTCTGTGACCAGTCCAGTAATGCAATCTGTTCTTGCTGTCGGACAGGCCTCCATATGGAACCGGAGATGGATCAAAAGTAAAAACAGTAGGAAATCAAAAACAATGCTTGGCTCCTTCCTGTGTTTGGCCCAGCTCTGTGTCACTGACTGGAAACAAACCCTTTATTTCCTGGGCCGTGTTAAACTAACATGTCCTTCTCTGCAGTACCTCTGGGGTCGGCTTTACAACAAAACAACACATTACTTAACATCAGTATTATGCTTATTATTATTTGTTACTTTTAGATAAATATATTTTAAACTCTCAATGGACCAGTAAGACTATTGTGGAACAGTTTGCATGTTTTAGCAATCATATAATACCTGTAGCATTTGTGACACAGTTTTAGTCTCCATACATTATGCTTGTTTATACAGTATGTCCTTGATAAACAACAATTATATCAAATACCCTAATGCAGATGTTAAGGTCTAAGTATGAAATACAACAAACCTGATGTGTTAACTACTACGCTAATTCAACTCCCTAACAACTTAAACATACAGTATATTGAAATAACTTCACAATGCAAATCTGGCCTGACAAGACAAGTAGATTCCAATATCTACAAGTACTTAAACATTGTATTTAACAGTTGTGAAGCAATTTCATTGAAATACACTGAAATGTTGTAAATATTTGAGAACATAGGAATAAAAGAGAGACATGGAAAGGCTACATAAACTAGGAACGTGTGTGGTGCTACATAATAATTCATTAAAATACAACATTCACATGAAATCAAATCACATTACGCAGACACATTTATGAATATCATCGCCAATGTTCTCTTCTACACTATAACCTGCGATATATAGTTCCCACGGAAAATATATCAATTTATTTTTGGCTTTAGGTCAGAGTTGTGGGGTTAGGGTTAGTGCACACATTTGTATTTGACTGCAACACACTCCAACTCTTTTGTTATTAACTCTTATTGGTTATATAGAGTCGCAGGTGCTATACATGCCAGCTGTACATGACTTTAACACAACTTTAGCTGCGCTACATACAAAGAACATCATCGACATCCTGGGAGGAAATTAAGTATGGATCAGAGTAATTTATGTGATTACCTTGGAACTGAACCATGTCAGGAGTTCACTGAAGAGTTTAATTGCTATCCATGTGATTGGATTTGGTTAGTGCAATCCGCATGGTAGAAATTCAAAATCTTGAGTCCATGAAAAAGCAATTACTTGCTTTACTGCTTAACTATTAAGAGACTCTTATTATCTAGTTAAACCATTCATAGCTTTCAATTCAAAGGAAGCTTTATTTTGCTTTATTTACTGCAACTGTGTGCAGTTTATTACTTCTCCAAAAAATAAAGGCACTGGAAGACAGGCTGGATATTTTTTTTGGCATGTTAGATATATAAACAAAGTCTGTGTACACATTCTGTTTGCGACTGCTCAGTTAATATATTGTTAAAAGTTTTGACAACTTTATGAATTACTGCCAGAAAGAGTTGACTGTGTGCCCATTTGTCATGTCATGCACAATGTAAAGTTTGGCACTTACAAGGAAGTTATTCCAAAGAGAAAATTAACTTTTGTAAGTATTTTTGCCTGGACCACCCACCCCCGACTAAAGGTAAGCTATTTAATAATTGTGTCTAATTAAAATAGCCAGTAAAGCATTAATGCATCACCAGTCACCGCTGTCATCATCAATGTTTAGGTACACGAAAACTCATTAAACTTGCATCACTTCACAAGTCTTCAAACTTACTCCATTACCAAAGCTACTCTTGATGTGTCCTCAATCAGAGTTTTGAGCTTTTGTTTGTGTCACATACCGTAATTCTTTCAAACCAGCTTTCAGCTCCTCACCCCTTCTCTCTCTCTCTCTTTCTCTCTGTCACTCATTAGCCACCCAGCGGCTGCTGTATCTTAAACAGCATTTAAACGGACTCTAGCACTGCATGAAATACGCAGCCTCCTCATTCTTTTTATAGACGTAAAGGGATATGATCAGACATGGCACTGCGGTGGCCAATCAAATAAAAGCAAGCCCAAATGAATAAAAGATGGCATTGCAAAGAGAACACAATATGGACTGTGAGTGATGCTGCCTTTAAATACTGTCTAGAGATGTAAGATTCTGTCTTAGAATAAACGGGTTTTTGGCGTCTGAGGAGCATTCAAACTCATGGACCTTTCCTTCAACTTGAACTTCATGAAACATATTTAATGTCTACCTTGTTCCTTTAACTATACAGCCTCACTTTTTGTCTGAACTGCCACTTATTGCCTTGTGAATATCTGCCCCTTCTAATTCTACTTACATTACTAACACCAGGGAGGTTTTTCTTTTACTATGCCATAGTTCCTTTATCAAACATTAGCCTTTAATCATATACACAGCATGATATCATTAATGTTTAATCAGTATAAAACTTGTGTGAACCCCCTGATTGAAAAATATACCCACGTTTAATCAGTAGACTTGTAAAAAACAGGGCTCGATGAATCCCTAAACTTGCTTGCTTTGTAATTCCTGCTGCATGTTGTTCGGACAGCAGTGAGGCAATGGTCAAGGGGAACATTCAGACATCCAAAGCCCTCACCTGGGGCTCCTCAGCTACTTGCTTTAGGTTACTGTAATGAGTTGGGCGAGAGGCAGTCATTTGTCCTAGATGAGCTGGCAGCGCAGCAGAGTCCCTACATGGAAAACAGCCTCTGGTAAAAATGACTTTCCATTACTCGTTACCCCATCTGTAGATGATGTTCACTGCTGATAGGATAACTTGCTGCCTTGCATAGTAACCAGACCATTTTTTGTTGCAAGATAATGGAGGCATATACTGTACTGTGGAAACAGCCCTCTAAAAATAGAACAATGTATTCGTCTTTTCGCTAGATGTTTGGATGATGGATGAGATTCGGGGAAGCACTGTGCTTCCACAGTCTCGGTTTTGGGAACCAAACATGTAAAACACTGTCAACTCACACTAGTGTTCTTGTCATATTTGTGCATGTTTGTATTTCTTGTATTCTTACTGTATTTCTGTGCAGTCAGCGTCCTAGAAGATGTATCGATCGTGTCATTAGTATGCAATGAAAGTGAAAGCATGTTAAAATGGATTGCTGGAGGGATGCTTCTGAAAGAGACTCGTTTCATTGCATAACTCACAAATCAATAGTCTCAAAATAACAAATCATCTGCCATCAAGTTATGTGCTCATAGCTATCTGTCATAGTGTGTCATTGTGCGTGTGTGTGTATGTGTCTATGTGTGGCTTGTTCATTTAGGAGAGAGCACTGAGGCTGAATTTAGTGTCGTAACAAAGCAAAAGAATCAATGCAGAAGCACTCTTGATCTCTGTTCTCTGTGCAACAAATACCACTGTAGCAAGATGACAGCACAGAAATAGGCAACTCTGGAGACTGTGCAAGGGAGAGATAAAAGAAAAAAACAAACAAAAGTAAAGCATGTCCAAATTCCTCATCTGGGATTTTATTCTAGGTATTTTGAATCCGAGACAGGCTAAATCTTTAGGTCAATTTCATGCACCGAGGCGTCTCTCTAACTGGGCCAACAGGCCTGACATCCCATCCTGAGGAGGGAAACCACTCTAGATAGTTGCATGAGTCACACACACATCCTAATTAGGTAGTTGCTGCATTTAAAGGGTCCCTATTATGCCTATGGGTGTTTCCTTTTCCTGTATTGTGTTTATAAAGGTTTTTTTGGGATGTGATGTGAACGTTCTGTAAAGGCTTAACTCTCAACGTTCATGCCACAGGGAGTTTCCCACCCCCCCCCCCTGCCTTAAACACCTCAGTTGTACTCCTTTGTTTTCTTATGTTATACACATCACGATTTAACACTTACGCTTCTATTGGCTATTGCTTCTACTACATTGTACTTGATAGGCTAAGGGGCGGGACATCTCTAAGTTGTTGACCAATCACAACAGAGCAGGCCAACTAACCTTTGAAAACAGACTCGGTTCTCGTTTTAATACAAATATGAACCTGAAAATGAGCATAATATTTCCGACTTAAAAATTACATTGTTAATTGTTGAGGTCCACGTCATGTCGTTTGTTTATGCTGTAGGTAATATCAGTTCAAACATGGGTCTTAACAATCTTGATATTAAGTTTGCTTAAACATGTGCCGCTTTCTACGAATGCAATGTTGCCCAAATCAAACATAAATGTTGGCATGGTATTGTTTTGAAGATTTTGGGTTGTATGATGATAAATCACTTTATCTATACATGTGTATTAGTATTATTACCTAAACCTATACAATTTGTACATACAATGATAGTGGAAAGAGCAAACAACCTGCAGCCAGCTCTTATACACATTTCCTATAGAAATCCTTATTGGCTTTTTGACTGATAATATTAATCATTATTCTAGCAGATGGCTTTTACACGAATGAAAGGGTTTCCGGGATTCAATGAAACATGCAAAGTTGATATGCTGGTTTTGCTTGAGTAGCTGTGGTAATAGAAAAACTTTTATCAAAGCCCGCTCTTACTTCAAGATGTTGTATTGCTCATCGGAAGCCAGAGCCATCGTCTGATATCATTTGAAAGTTTGTTATTCAAAATAAAAGGATGCAGTGCAGTCTTCATACTGTGAACATGCATTACCTTACCTTCAACTTTGGGTTGGATGAATTCCAAAGTAAAACCAGCTAGAAAACCCAATCTGTTGTTTTACCACAACAGGTAAACAACAAACAACAATAAAGTTCTCCTTAATTCTACAAGGATTGTTTTGGACCTCTCCAGTCAAATTAAACATAAAAGGTGTACACTGGCACCGGATTTTAAACCAACATTATTTTCAGAGATTCATTTAAAATTCAACACAAAGTTCTCAAAGGCAAACTGAATAATTGTTGGGATTTGATGCATTTGAACGATTTCAAACAAGACGATGGATGCATCTCATAATTATTTTCTCTATTTATGTCAATAAGATGTCACAATATAATCACTTATGTCCTTGTTGTTTGACTAATACATGGTTATCTTATTTTAATTCTAGCCTTTTTAGACTATATTCAGACTACATCATGAGAAGACTTTCTTACAGTCTGACTGTCCCTCAGAGATAATGACTGAGGCATAGATTAGTACTTTTCTGATCGCCCTTTCCTTTGTTAACTCAAAACAAGATGGAAAATGTAACCATTTCTCTCTCTGTCACATCAGGCAAGTAGCCATGGAGACTGATACATGTTGCAATGTTTCATGATTGAAGCACACCTGACTGAAAACCAATTGAATTCCAGCCCCCTTATGAATGCGCGGTCAAATCTAATATTCAATAATCTGGTTTTGTTGAGTTTTTTGCAGTCCAAATTTGATCAAATCTTTCAATCTCAATAGCCCCAAAATTCACTTGAAGGTTTCTAGTTTAGCATTTTACACTTTCTCTGCACTCTCAAAACTTCATATTGCATTTATAAACCGGTCACAGCTGTGGCAGTCATAATACATTTCAGTCTTTTAAAATGTGATCGTTAAACTAAGAATAATTACCACTTTAACATTTTCACAGAAATGATTATCATGAGTGTAGAAACACTGCAGCACCATTTCAGCTGCTTCATTTTCTAATTTTGCTGCATTTGGAATATGATTAACCTTCCTGGGACCTAATTCACTAATTTCATGCCAGCATTGTTGTGGGTTTTACATTTGTACCTGCTTAACATGCAGGGTGCATCCACGGTTAACACTGCATTTACATAACTTTTAGCACATTTGAAAAGGTTTAAATGCCTTTGCCTCTCTTGATTTTCTTGCTATTTTTTGTACTGTGTAATTTTCTTCATTTTGTAGCCACAAAGCCTCTAATTCAGTGTTTGTTCTTCTTTCTGACTGCTCTAATAAGCATTCTGTTTTGAGGAGGAATTGAATAAATGGCTCCAAATTGGTCAATGTTTACATAATATATGTCTAAATGTGATCAAAGAAAAAACAAGGGTACAGTTGTTGTTTTTTGCACTACACCCTCGTTCCCTTCTTTGATTTAAATTCCAGTGTTTGAAACAAATCAACAGTTGGTTGGTAAAATAATTACACCACTCTTTACATTACATTACATGTCATTTGTTAGACGCTTTTATCCAAAGTGACTTACATACTCAATACTGTGGACAATCCCCACAGGAGCAATTTGGGGTGAAGTGTATTGCCCAGAGACACAACGACATGCTGACTGCAGTGAGACTCAAACTTGCTACCCCCTGATTCGAAGTCCAGCACTCTATCCACTGAGCCACAGCCGCCCCTCTTTATTTAATGTAGTTTAGTTTAGTTTATTTATTTATAGTGTCGTAGACATTCCCCATCGATGAACTGTCACAAAAACAGTAAATGGTGCAGCTTTAGCCGACATGGTTAATTTCCAGCTGTTGTCCCCGGCCAGATGGTAGACACCCTTAAAATCACAATATATCAACAGCATTAGTTATAACAAAATATAAAATAAAATAAAAAGGATGAAAGACAAGTAGATACAGGCGAAAGGGATGGATAAAAGAGAACAATAAACAACACACGTTACTACATACAGTACATGTCACATAGAGCACATCACAATCACATAACAGAAACGAGGGGCAACATCCATGATCACAACATGTAACACAACATGTAACACTCACGCCATACTCAACACAGACTAGTGTGTGCAGGTGTAGTTCTCAGTGAACCATGTTTCTAAGTGAGTTGTGAAGGTGGTAAGTGTATGTATGTCTTTGATTTGAGTGGGTAGAGAGTTCCAGTTTTGTATTGCTGTGACCGAGAATGATGACTGACCAAAAGTACTCTTCCTGAATGGGTACAAAACTGGAACTCTCTACCCACTCAAATCAAAGACATACATACACTTNTAACTAGATAGGACACGGCTGGCTTGAGCGATCCACTTGATAACCCGCGTCGTAGTACCGTTTAGCGAGAGCGCGTATGTTTTGGATTAGGCCAACCGGCTAACTCAAACATATCCAGGTTAGGTTGAACCAGCTTCGTAGTACAGGCCTCTGTGCACACACTAGTCTGTGTTGAGTATGGCGTGAGTGAACAGGTTGTGTTACATGTTGTGTTACATGTTGTGATCATGGATGTTGCCCCTCGTTTTTGTAATGTGATTGTGATGTGCTCACACCTGTATCTACTTGTCTTTCCTCCTTTTTATTTTATTTTATATATTTTCTTATAACTAATACTGTTCATATATTTTAATTTTAAGGGTGTCTATTACCATCTGGCCGGGGACAACAGCTGGAAATTAGCCATGTCGGCTAAAGCTGCACCATTTACTGTTTTTGTGACAGTTCATCGATGGGGAATCGACATGGCTAATTTCCAGCTGTTGTCCCCGGCCAGATGGTAATAGACACNGCAACATAAAAAATCTAACTTGCAGCAGAAAATGTTTTAAGAACAGTAGGGCATAATGTTCTAACAATGTTATCAAAAACATTTTAAGAATGTTTTTAGAGAACGTTATCCTACCTTTCAGAAGAACATTCTGGGAACCAAAATAAAAGCTTCTGCTGAAAACATTTTAAGAATAGTAGGGCATAATGCTCTAACAATGTTTTCAAAAACATTTTAAGAAGGTTATCACCAAACATTTTAAGAATGTTTTTAGAGAGTGTTATCCTACCTTTCAGAAGAACATTCTGGGAACCAAACAAAAACTTCCCGCTGAAAACGTTTTAAGAATAGGAGGGCATAATGTTCTAACAATGTTATCACCAAACATTTTAAGAATGTTTTTAGAGGAAGTATGACGCTGTGCTGTCAGTATGCTTCTCCATGTTTGTGATTGGTCGAATACTCCAAATACCACCCCTTTCATGTGAACGCGCACCTAACTAGATAGGACACGGCTGGCTTGAGCGATCCACTTGATAACC
>NW_011369945.1:27055474-27068827 GCF_000735185.1 Notothenia coriiceps
GTTAAACTTTAAACATCCATGACTTAAACACTTTATCCAGGATCAAAGCCACATAGCTGCACCTGCAAGGTGAATACAGCTGGTAACAGAACAAGTGTTTGAATGCGTACATTAACAGGTTTATGATATCACTGCCCCATCTAAGACACGATCTGACATTAATTTCATTTGACTCGAGTGTTTCGTCAACTTAATGTGTTGCTTAAAATAATACTTCTGCATACAGTATGTGACACTGTGAGTGTTGCACGGCCAGATACGGCTCAGCTGCCTCAGATAAGGAGATATATGATACATTATGATGTGATATGCCGCGGACTGTACTTAATGTTACTCTGATCCGGTTACTTATGTTGTGGCAGATATTTAAATAAGCTTTCTTAACGCTAATGTTATAATAGTCAGATTGCTCTGAAGATGGGAGGTGATATTCTATTAATGTTCACGTTCACACAGTCGGTAATTTTTGCCGGCCGTCTTTCCTGCAACGGCAGCTTTTCTGTATTTCCTTTCTCCTGTAATATGACTTGATCGCTTTAAACTCCGCACACTGAGCTCTGATTGGTCAGCAGGCAGTGCTTTCACTGAGTTGAGCTCTTAGCCTGCAACCTAACCTGCTCCGGGGCAGGTTAGCCGCACAGCATAAGTTACCATGGAGATCTAGCCTGCTAAAAAGAGAACCAGCTTCGTAGGACCGGAAACCCCGAGTTTCCCCTGAAGTTAGCCGGCTAAGCGAAAATCCAGGTTCGTAGTATACCCCCCAGGTGTAGTTCTCAGTGAACCATGTTTTTAAGTGAGCTGTGAAGGTGGTATGTGTATGTCTTTGATTTGAGTGGGTAGAGAGTTCCAGTTTTGTATTGCTGTGACCGAGAATGATGACTGACCAAAAGTACTCTTCCTGAATGGGACTGATAGGTCGCCACGTGTGGAGCTTCTAGTGGTCAGTCTGTTGTTGTTACGTTGAGTAACCAATGAGTTAAGAAGTGGAGGGGCTGTATTGTGCAGGATTTTGTACACCAGAACGATGTTCCTATACTTTACTAAATCTTCGCAACTCAGGATGTTATGCTTGTTGAGGATGGTACAGTGATGGGAGCGGTTAGGTTTCTGGTCTAGGCTCCAACAGGCAGATTAAGATGACTTTGAAGCAATTTTAGTATAAGCCCCTTTGGATGTTTTCCCCTCAGATCTAAAGAAATGCACATGCTTGTTTTATCCCTCAGGTCTGTATCGCTTATCATGTTCCCACTGGAGTGAGATTCAATAGAAATTGATTGAGTGGTGCTCACAGTGTCTCTCTCACGCTCCCTTCCCAATCCCAGCCATCCTGCAGGATATCCGCGTCAGACCTCCAGCCCTAACCTCTCACTGCGCTGTCTTTGAACGCTGATGAGAGTGTGTGTGTGTGCTCAAGAGAGATAAATGAACAGAGAGACTGACGGAGGGATGGAAGCCATAGGGGATTCAAAGCGTGATACGCAGTAAATGTGGGCGACTGGACGACACAGTGTTGCTGTGGAAGTGCAGCAAACAGAGAGCAAAGTCACACAACAAGTGGTTTTCTCATAAGGGATGCAAACATATGTGCTATACTTTCTTATTGTATTTAAAAAAAGGTCATGGTGAGCAAATATTTTCTCAACAAATTCAGCTTTCATTTGAATATAAGACATCTGTGAAGCACGTCTGCTGTCCAATATTTCTGTAGTGTTTGGTAGATGTTTGTTAAGTGACTTTATGCAATGCCAATTTTAAATCAATTCCCATTAGTACCAAACAAATAATATGAGTTAAAATGATATTCCGTCAACCATGTTATTGGAAAGTTGAGAATTTAGTGCGTCAAGAGTATGAGCCGGTGGTGCCAACTCCACCGTCAAGCACCATCTCAGTATTACAGGAAAAGATGACTTCATATATTGAACAATGGAAGCCTGTGTTAAGAAAATAAATCTATTGCATTTGTTTTTCTTATATTATTTTCAGGAATGTTACAGTTTCTTTATCACTCCACACAGATCAGATTTTTGTCTGCTGCCATTTTTGGTCTCATGTATCTTAAATCATGGGCATTCACGTCATTTAATTTCCATACAATGATTCTATCACACCTCGTCACATCCCTTCTGTATTATTAAACCAACCTTTTTTTGAGAGTTGGACTTTTGTTTTCTAATTTCTTGTGTCTTTATTCAGATTTTTTGAATGTGCAATTTAATAAAGCACATTAAAGAAGTGGAAGGAAACACACTGTGATATAAGGCTTCACACAGTGTTATCACTCAGCTTATGTTTTAAAATAACCACTCACTGTATGTTGCAACTATTGGAGGTCAAGTGATTGACTGACACTGTGTCACTCTGTTGGGCTAAAGTAAGAAAACTCATTATGAAATGTTTTGTATCTGCTGCAACAATGGCTTTTTGCTTGGCTGACAGAAGTGATAAAGCTGTACAGTTTTTCCTAAGTTTGATTGAGGCTATAAATATCGAAATATTTTCCACTCCTGGACTTGGCTGCAATATTAATTAAGATTATATTATTTCATAACATTAATGAATCTTGCCTATCATGTTATTACAGAGCATATTTATTAGATAAAAAGTTGAGTGGGAAGAACAAGAATAACTCTTCTAAAACAAAAAGGCATTGTCATCAATTCAAAAAAGCATCCAATGCCTAGAAACAAGTAACAATCTCTCTTCAAGTTGTTCTTATGGTGTTTTTCACATATCACATTGAAATAACCACACACATGTAAAACACATAAGTTTTCTGAGGCTAATGACAAGAACACAGCAGAAAATTGTTGTATTTTTTACATGGAAGTTTGTAACACTTCTTCATTGAACCTCTGTCACTTTGGCAAGTGGGAGGTCTTTATATGTAGCACATTATTTCAGCTCTTAATTACCTTGATCTATTGAACACAGATTGTAGCTTGAAATGAATAAAGTCTTATTTCTAAACCTGAAAGCCCTGAGAAACTATTAGACGTCACATACTTAAAGGTCCCATGTCATGCTTTTCCGGTTATTACCCGTCCCCTTGTGTGTTATGAAGGTTTTTATGCATGTAAACGGTCTGCAGAGTCACAAACCCTCAAATACACCGTGTAGCGAGTAAAACTCTAATACAGAAAATACCTGTCTATGCTGCCCCAGAACACCTTGTTGGAGATTTCACTTTTTGTTCCTGGGTAAAGTGACATGCTTATACCCAAAGGGACCCATTGGATTGGATCAATCCGTGGAGCTCCTCACACACACACACACTCTCAGTGGCGAAACTGTGACGCGCTGGGAGGGGGGGTGCTAGTGGAGCCTCGCAGCGGCGAAACTGAGGGGGCTGCAACCCCCCCTTCCTGCGTCCATTCGCGATGTCTCGCTGTCTCGCAGATCCCTTACACAGCAAGCAGGAAATGAACCCAGCTCACACTGTCCGCTCCTCGCAGTAGCGAGCCGCTCAACGTCCCGCCAACATGGCACCCATACCCCACGCAGCATTCTCATCTGTTTGTCATTACTGGTGTCACTTTCTGGTTGCTAATGCCATTGTAACACATAATCACTGATGTTCCGCTGTAACGGTGGTCATCAGAACAGAGTGGGCGAGCTGACCAATCAGAGCACAGTGGGATCATAAGGAGGGGGGGGTGGGGGCAGGAGCTCCAACGAGCCGTTTAGGACACAGAGTGAACACACATACTATACAGAGATGCTGTATGAGAAACCAATGTGAGTTTGGAAAATTGCANATGTCTTTATGTTCAAATAATGTAAACATATTTTAGTAAATGGTTACCATAACCATTTACTAAAATATGTTTACATTATTTGAACATAAGGACATAATATTCCTGTAATTGTTCAACTCAAAATTCCTGGGTAACTGGACTGACCACTGTGGTCATTAGGATGATTATGATAGTTTACTTAACTATTGGAATTTGACTATTAACACATGTAAAAGGATGACACGNATGTGTTGCTTAAAATAATACTTCTGCATACAGTAGGTGACACTGTAAGTGTTGCACGGCCAGATACGGCTCAGCTGACTCAGATAAGGAAATATATGATACATTATGATGTGATATGATCTGATATGAATGATAATGGGACACATCAACGTCTGCACTCACAGTGCCGCGGACTGTAGGCAACGTAATGTTACTTTGATCCGGTTACTTATGTTGTGGCAGATATTCAATTAAGCTTTCTTAACATAATAGTATAATAGTTATAATAGTCAGATTGCTCTGAAGATGGGAGGTGATGTTCTATTCATTTTCAAGTTCACACAGTCAGTGATTTTGGCCGGCCGTCTTTCCTACAACGGCAGTTTAAACTGTATTTCCTCCGCACACTGAGCTCTGATTGGTCAGCAGGCGTGGTGCTTTCACTGAGTTGATCTCTTATCCTGGAACCTATCCTGCTTCGGAGCACAGACTAGGTTCCAGGATAAGTCACCATGGAGATCTAGCCCACTAAAAAGTGAACCAGCTTCGTAGTACCGGAAATCCCAGAAGTTATCTTGCTAAACGAAAATCCTGCTTCGTAGTATACCACCCAGGTTAGCCGCACAGCATAAGTTACCATGGAGATCTAGCCTGCTAAAAAGAGAACCAGCTTCGTAGGACCGGAAACCCTGAGTTTCCCCTGAAGTTAGCCCCTTAAACCTCTTCTGAACCGAGGCCCCCTAAGGGGGTCCAAAGTGGGAATCGTAAGCGTCCAACCAGATCCCCTTTTTTTTTCCGGGTAAAGATCCCTTGGTCCCTCCCCGACAACCTTTGTTCCAAGCCAAGGAAAAAAAAAAAAGTTTTCCCCGAGACAACTTTTTACCCGGGGACCCCGTAAGGAAGCCCCCAGTTAATTTTTTTTTTAAGGCAAAAAAAACGTAAAATGAAACCAAACCCCAAAAAAAATCCGAGCCAAACCCTTTTCTCCCCCAAAAATTTTCGATAACATCGGGTTCCAAAAAGGGTTTTGGGGGTTTTTTTTTTTTCCCCCGGCACCCTACGGTTCCGGGTGTTTTTTTGACTGCAAATTGGAGTTCCTCTACAATTTTTCTCCTTCATCCCGGGTGAGGAACGGTGAAAAAAGTGGAAGGAGACCCTTAGTCATTTCCTGGGTGTGGGACCCCCCCGACCTCCTGTTACACCCCCCGGGTTTCCATTTTGGGGTGGGGAAGAAAGGGGCCTTTTTTCCCGCGTGAAACTTGCCAAAAGTCGAAGTTCCAATCGAAGGAGCTCCGGGACCCGTTTTGGGTGGGAAGTGACCTTCCCGGCCCGAATCCGTAAAGCCCCTTTGGCAAAAGGGCGGGGGGCCCCGCTACTAACAAAGAGCTCTATGGTGGTTTCCCGTCCCAAAGGGGGTGAACCTTTAAAGGGGATATGAGACAGGTAATCCCGGAGACCTTTGGCACCGCCCCACGTAACGTGTCAGTTTCGTAAACCTGCAAGGTAAGTTTATCGGGGGAACGCTCACCCGTCCTATTCGACGTCGAAAACGCCCGAAGAAACCACAGTTAAGGGTGGGGAACGGTCCCGGTCCGGGACTTCAGTTTCCGAATACATGACCTTCATGGGGACCGTCCACCTGTCAACACAGGGTCCTCACAGGGAAGTTTATGCACCCCGTCCCCCTTAATCCCGTTAGAAATTAATCAAGGGGGAAAGAAATTTTCCCACAGGACATTAGGGTGGGTGGGGGGTATTTAAGGCGCCCCGGAAACCAGAAAGAAGAGGGTGTGTACCCCCCTGTTATCCACCCGTCCGGTTCCCACCGAACAACGACCCCTGCTTCGAATGGTGGGTCCCTGAGGTCCGGAAGAAACGACAATGGGACCCGTCTAGACGTCGTAGACAAAAACCAGAAACCCGGTAAGACGAGCGACCGGAAGGGTTTTGTCCGAACCCCGGGGGTCCCTTCATCAAGGACATACCGCAAACACCCGGTGATTCCGACCACGGGTTCCAAGGTCCAACCCCCGGGCCCCCTCCTTCCTTGGGGTAGTGACCTTGGGCAATTCGTACAACTCCGAATCCGGGCCCGAGACCAAAGGAAGGGGAGTCCCTTGTCCCCCTCCGTGTCGGAAGAGACGTAATGTACAAAGGGCATCTAACTGACCCCGTGTCTAATATTTCTTCAAAGGTAACCCCCCAGACTACAAAATGACCTGAACCAAGCCTAACCTCTAAAAGGTGAAGAGGGTTGTGGAAAGTTCCGGCCCCCCGACTTTCCCTTTGGGAGCCTTGGGTGGGTGGGGGAAGAAGTCTCCATGGTCTACGTTCCCTGATCCCCTAACATTTTTAAAGGCCCCGTACCCCCTTACAAACCCCCTTTAGCACACATGTTTTTTGTTTGGGTGCCCCGACCCGGTCCTGCAACGAACCAGAAGGAGTTAATTCCCCGGGAACCCACCCCCAGTCCTGTAGTATAAGAAATAATTGTCCGTCCCTCCCGCCTCCCGGCCCGTTCATTGGGTCCGTTGTGTATGGGGAGGTTGGGGGGGCTGGGGGGGTTATGACAAACACGCCCCCCCCTAAATGGACCCCTTGCCTCCCAACCTGAAGTCCCGACAGACGACCCAAAAACTGCTCCCGTGGAGAAAGAAGGTTTGGGTTTCTCCCACTAAAGGGGACGCCCTGGTATCAGCGTAACAACTGACGTCGTCTTTTTTTTTCCCACGGGTCCCCTATTGGAGGACATTAAAAAAAGGTTCGACACAGAACGGTATTTTATTTCCCAAGTGGTAACCCAAAATGGGAACCGAAAAAGGCCCGAACTTGACCCTGTCCAACCTGAAGGGGGGGAGCCCCTGTTTCGCTGAACCCCGGGAGTCCTGGGCTACGGAACCATTTTTGTGAACAATGCTACCCCTACCCCCGACCAAAATTCCTTCCGGAGTGAAAGTTGTCCTTTAAACCGCATAACTCACCGCCTCCCCCTTCATGGTAAAGAGGCTCCCGCGGTTCCAGGCCTTCGTCTCGGTTGGGTGTCCCATAAAGTTAAACAAGGGACATTAGTCATTAAGCCCTTGAAGTACCAGTAAGGTAAAGTCTCCGGAAAATTAACGTACACCTGGGGTTGGCAAATGAACCTCCAGTCCTCGACCTCACCAATAAATCCACGTAACGAACAAACACAAAACACCCTTCCTCCCTGTTCCAAAGGAACATACAAACGGGGGTGGTGGGGTCCTCGGTTCAACAAACCGGTCCTACTGAAGACATTCAAAAAAGTTAAACCATTGGTCCAAAATTGAGACAATCCGCCTTGGGTGACGACCAGGTTTGGGGGAACCACGAAATGGAGACCCCACGGATCGCCCGAGGCGTCCCCGGGGTGAAGGAAAGTCCGGGGGCCTTTCGGGAGGTAAAATGGTCCCCGCCCCGCCTTTTGTTAAATCCGTAAAGTAACGTTGGGTATCCCGGAACCCGGGACCCAGAAAAAAAAGGGCGAAGACGTCCCGGTAACGCATTTGGTCTGACCTAAATCGACAACACTGCCCCGAGACCGTTTCGCGAGTAAAACCCACCAGTATTGGACACCCCGATAGAAAGCACCGAGATCGGTTCCACGCGCCCCGATAGGAAGGTCAATCAGAATTCCTTAGGTTGAAGACGGTAGCCGGTTCCCGGCAACCAACCTTTTAAAAGAGGTGGGTGACCCCTACTGCCAAGGACGAGGCTTTGAGTAATTGCCAGTCCCCGGTATGTGTTAACTTTGGAAAAAGTAATCTACCCAACAGAAGGAAATTTGTTCCCAAACGTCCCGGGGGGGCAGGAGGGACACTGGAGACAAGAAGGCCAAGGTTACCCCGAATAACCCGTCCGGTCCGACCGAGACCTTTGTTGCCCCCAAAAGGCAAATCCGGCGTGGGAGTTTAAGAAAAGTGAAGTGGTTAAGGGCGACTATTGAGTCGCTCGGTCTACCACCCCCCCAAGGAACACCTACTACCGTTCGGCCCCCGCCCAAGGTCAGTTTTCGAACCTTTAAGAAACTCTAACCGTGGTTCCCCCGGTATCAAGAAGAGACCCCCCTGTTTCACCAAATCGGGAGTCCGTTGGGTAAAGGAAAGTTTTTTACCCTTCTCTTCCGGGAAGAAGGTAACTTGGGTTCGGGTAGTTACCCCGAACCCCGCATTACAACCATAAAAAAAGAGGGAGAAAGACCAACCAGTGCCACAAAAAGTAAGAAGTAGTGAAACACAAGGTAATAAATCAAAGGAGAAGACAACCGACATGGCTCGAACCGGTCTCCGACCACCCAATCCCCCCCTTGGGTTCGAGGAAGGGAGGTACCAATCCGACTTAGGGTGTGAGGGTGGTGACCCCCGGTCTAAACGCGCCCACGGGGTGTAACGGGTGTCTTCGACTCCCTAAACCACACCTCGAACATTGGAAATGTTCCCCCGGGTCACCCGTCCGACCGACCCGGTATTGGTCCACCAATTAACCACCTGTGACCGCCATTCCGTGACACCTTACCTCCCCGACCATTGAACCCCTACCAAACTGGTATCTCACCATAATCACAAAATTTAAAACCAAGTTCCGATAAAAAAAAAATAAATCAAAAATCAAGAATTCAGGACAAGACCACCAAAATTTAAAGGAAAAACAAAAAATTCCAGTATAAATAATCGGTCATAAGGGAGAGGATCCGAGACGGGTAAACCGTTCCAAA
Source organism: Notothenia coriiceps (assembly GCF_000735185.1). Lineage (NCBI taxonomy): Eukaryota > Metazoa > Chordata > Actinopteri > Perciformes > Nototheniidae > Notothenia > Notothenia coriiceps. The sequence continues at coordinate 27,064,169 of NW_011369945.1, forward strand.
GTCCGTTCCCCCCCAACCACCGTCCAGGGGGTATAGGTCATATTTAGGGTATTAACCAAAAAAGACCAGGGGTCGTGTTACACAAGGTGGAAATGGAAATCTGGTCCGGATTTAGATTATAAAAGGGGGTTTGGCTCTTAACCTAATCCTTCCCGGAAAAAGGGCAACCCCGGAAAAAAAGGGCAAATCGACGCGTAGGTTCGAACAAGAGTCAGACACTAATCCCTATCGGAATATCCCGAGGCCTTGCCCGAAAACGGTAATTTAAGGTAAGGGGTGAAGAAGGAAAGGTTGCATCCCTTTCTTTTAAGAGCCCTGCACGGGGGTGTTAAATGAAAAATTGTTGCCTATAGAAGCCGTGGCCTTTTGGCATCAAAGCTTATGTGGGGTGGCCACCAAAAAGGACTGGAACCGAAAAGCAACAGTCGGCCATTGGTCGACGGGGTCCCCTTGTAAAGCCTCCCCTTTTTTTCCTACCCTTTGCTTCCCGCCAAGCCCCCGGCAACCTATTCTTGGGAGGCCATATTAATAAGTTCAAAAAGAGTTCCTTATAAAACATTGTTGACAATAGAGACGTGTAATGTAATGTTCCTGATCTAATGATAAGGAAAAAGACTGGGTGAAGAGATATGGAAAAGCCAGGAGAAAGAAGGGGGTATTGAGGCGGGGTGAGCCCGGAAACCCGGTAAAAAAGGTGGTAAAATGGGTGTTGGGGTGTCTTCTGAAAGGTTTGGGGGGTTGTTGGGGAACCCGAAACGATGAGAATTTCAACCCCTGTCCCGGTTCCCCCCGGTACATTGCTTGGGGTAATCCTTGGGTGATCCTCCCGGTGACCCCCAAAGAATTAACTCTATGAATCGACTTTTACCCTTTAGGACTAAACAACCCTTTTGAAGTTTTTTTTGAAAGAACACCTTTTTGTGAAAATGAGTTACATAGATTAAAAAAACCCCCAAAATCTAAACCCAATGGTTTTAATTCCACTTTATTTAAAAATGGTACTCCAATGGTGATATCCCCCCCGGCATTATTATCCCTACTTTTAACCTTTTAAAAACAATAAGTACCCAGATTTTTTTTTTACCTTTTACACATTAATCCTTAAAACCTCCAATTTTTTATTCAAGCGGTAAAAGGGAGATGAAAGTGCTGTTCTTTTCAAATGTAGTCCACCGACCTAAAGTACTGAAGTTATAAAGGTATGGGTTGCCAAGTAACACTACACATTGGTTTTAGTTTTAACCTCCCCCCGTTAATCCGATGTTTTTTGAAAAAAGAAGTTGGTGGGGGTTTAGTATACCAATATTTTGTAATTCTTTTGACATTTAAGGAAGTTATTGAAATGTTATAAGTCCTTGAAAAGTTTGGGTTTGATAACAGTAATAATTTACAATTTCCTGGTCCCCAATCCATCAACAGTAACCCAGGGAAACAGAACAGAAAAAGGTTCCTTGGTTCACTCCTCCAAGACCCGTTGTATACGTTTACCACATCCCAACCTACCAACGTAAAACCCCGAACGACGCAACCCGACACATACCCGCGCGCTCTCCATCTCACCGCGCGTATACTCTAGTGTGCCGTCTCGAACTACGAACCACCCGACACAGCCCTCCCATGCCAAGACGATCCGCTCTGAAAGGAACCCGACCCGACCCAATTAGCCACTACCCGACACCCACCCCGGAATACAATGGGCTCCACATAGAAAATTAGGAACAAAACCCGCCCCCCGTCTCTGATCTCTACCCCCTCCCGGCGACATCACTACGGACCAAAAAAGGGAGCCCTGGAGAAATGGGGTTTTCCCCAAGGGTCTCCCAGGGTGGGGTTGGTATGTTTTTTACCTCAGTCCTTTTAAACAAATCCTCTACAACACAGAAACGGGGAATAAACGTGACGCGTTTCGGCGCTTCCCCGCCAAGACCCCGGGTTAAACCGTTTCCATGCATGCGTTGGGTTTCTCCCTGTAAAAAACTGCCCCAAAGGCATGCCTAGAAATATTTTGCTCAGAAAAAGTCCCTTAAAAGTTTTTGTCCTTCCAATGCGGTCCCCTTGAATTTATGTAAAGGTAAAGTTACTATTTTATTTATCTGTTTTGGTTTTTAAGTTTGTCCTTATTTCGCCTTATTAGTCGTATTTATACGCGTTGCGGACAGGGTTATTGTACTAACGCCTAGGTGAGTATGTCAAAGATAATAATAGTGGTCAAAAGACTTTCGGCCGAGCGATTGAGTTTTTGGGTGTCTCTCGACCCGGTTCTTTTTTTTAATATGGTATCTATGAAGTATTTATTAAAGATCCCCTTTACATCAATTTTGGTTATGTATATCCCTTTAAGAAGTTTTTATTTATCTCTGAATTAAAGGGTTTTGTTATGTTATGGGGTATAGAAGGGAGAGTCAGAGTCGTTGAATGACAACGGTATTTCAAATATAAAGGAATAAAAGAGAAGAAACGCCCCCTTTTTGTGCGTGCCGAAACCGAGTTGTTACCGAGGTGAACGCGGAGACCGGTGGTTGTGGTTGTGGGCTCTCGAATGATCCGGGCGCGAAGTTAAGGGTGGCGTCGTCTAAAGTTTGAGGGCGATTATAACCGCGTTTTAGAGCGGAATCAGTGTCTACTATTATGAGTTGTTTGGGTGAGGCGTAAAAAACCAAGGGCGTTCTAACTTATATGGGAGTGGGGCTAATTCTTGTCGTCTTTAGACTATGGGAACCCTCCACTGCCTTGGACTAGAACTTTAGTGTTTTGTTGCACCCTTGTTTTTTATTAGATGTGGGCAAGGGGGCTTTGTGTTCCTTGGATGGTTTTTTGTGTGTGGGTGGGACCACGTCGGTGGGTGAACCACAGAAATTGAGACTGATATAGATATTTGATGAGAGATCTTATCTTATTTCCTTGTAAGGTGGAGTTATACCTTTATGGTGATATTAGATCTCGTGGGTTCCGATTACACCCCGCTCTTTTAGCTGTATTTTATCGTAAATCTCCTATTATATATAGATGGTACGGAGGATGAATTTTCGAACGTTTTAAAGTTATAATAAGATATTTTGTATTAAAGAGCGTATCTATTGAGAGAGCGAGAGTTTGTGTTTTTTTTCATGTTATGTTCGGGAAAGGGAGTAATTAGTTTCTTTAAGTGTGTATTTGCGGTTTCTATTACTCCGGTTTTATATATTTTTTGATGTTACTTTGATGGAATGCGGTTATAAGTAGTACAATTTTAGACTATTTTTTAGAATGTTCGTTCTTTTTTTTTGTAGATTTTTTTTAGGTTTTTGTCTTCGCTTTAGTTTTTTGATTGTTTGATAAACAAAAGACTATTTTCTCGCAGGTTTTTCGTGAACGGTGGTTTTATTCTGTATTTAGGTCTTGCGAATAGATTGTGACTTCCTTTTTGATGGGGGTGGTTAGCATGTGTTTTTTTGTAAAATAAAGATATAGAGCCGGTTGCTGTGTGGTCTATAATACCCCTTACCATAGAGTATCACTATTTGCAGTGTTAAAACGGGAGGTAGTTATAAGATATTTTGATAGAGTCTATGAGTGGGATTTTAAATAGAAATTTTTAGTTTGGTGCCGTGTAGAGAACCCTGGGTTAGAATGCATAAGTTAAACCCCTTTTTTGTTAATGGAAGAGTGTAATGATAAATATAGAGAGAGATTACAATTTTGGTACTTTTCCGTGTCTGCCCGGGTGTTGTATTATTAAAAAAAGAGAGGTGAAAAATTTGTTATTTATGGAACGATAATTTCCGTTGGATTATATTTTTTCCCAAGGTTTTAATACGTCTCTTTTAATGGTGTTTTTAAGGATCCCCTTGTTCAAGAAAATCTCGAATCCGGGAAGAATAATGGAACAAAAAGAGTAGACAAAATTAAGGGGGTGGAAGCCATTCTTGTTTGTTGTTACGAGGAATTATTATGTAATGAATCTAATGTGTGCTTACTTTGTAAATTGGTTCTGTTTTTTTAGAAAGTGTAATATTTTTTTTTTCTAATTTTATCATGTCTCTGCAGTTGGACAAAAAGAAAATCTGGGACAAATGATTTTTTGTAGACTTTGATTTTATTATGAAAGTTTAATGTAACTTTTTACGGTGAGTAACACTAATTTTTAACTCCTTTTTAAGGGATTTCACCTAAGGTGGTGACGGTGGTTTTGTTCGTCAGCCGGACCGTCTTAAGGTAAGGTTTTTGTTCCCTTTGGGTTGGAAAACTTCTTTGTTCCGACGAAGTGTCTGGTCCGCGGTAAAGGAAACAAACCCCCCGTTCGTTTGGTTAAACGAGGATTTAACTCTTATTATTATTTTATAGTGATTTCCGACTTGGTTGTAGGAAACTTCAACCTAATTAAATTTGTGTGCATGTTTCTTGACTGGTACTTTGTGGGTGAATGACTCTAACCTAAAAGAATCCCATTGGTAATTTCGACAAGAAACCCGAGAAAAGAAACGACAATTTGTTACATTTACAATGGGAGACACCTGGGGTTACTTTCCCCATAAAGACTAAAAAGCCTGAGTTTTTGGTGACCTCATTTACCCCCGTTATGATAAGATTAATTATAAAATATTTTGGTTAGTTTTTGCAAGGTATGTTAGGGGGGTGAACAGGACCCCCATATGAATGGCTTCCGTCCCGCCTAAAAAG
>NW_011369945.1:27068868-27074583 GCF_000735185.1 Notothenia coriiceps
CTCTCATTACTGCTATCAGCAAGTGAAGTGGAAACCTGGAGATAAGGAACACTGACATTTATCTCTTCACTCTCTCTCTGTCTGTCTTCAGTTTATTTGCTTTGCTCGACGGTGTGTTTCCTCTGAGCTGCAACACAGGGTGCTGGGGGTGGGGGGGTGATGGAATGCTCTGCTTTATTTCTCCCTCTGAGTTCATCAGTGTGAGCATAGTTGAGTGTTAGAGTGTGTGATGATGAGGATGTAGCAAAAGGACTTGGACACAGGGGATAAAAATACTCAAATTCTCCTCCAATCCCTTTAAGCTCGTCTTGAGGAGATAAACAAACAGAACATCCAGGACCGGGCATTTTCAAATAACTTTTCCCGGTTATTCTTTATCGATGTTGTCTGTGAGATCACTGCCTTTATACACATTGTTGTTTGGGATCAGTGGATAACAAAGGACAGATTACAGTCGGATTACTGCGGTTTAAATGGAGAACCCTCTTTTGAATCCTTATACTTATACCTTCTTCATCAAAGCAGTGCTCTGTTTTCCACTTATAAGCTCACGACTGGATGCAGCTAGTTATAAAGGCACCCAGTGGTGGGAAGTGTTTGAGTAGATTCACTCAGGAACTCAACCTAAGTACAAATTAAAGCTGCAAGCAGCGAGGATCGGGCCTACGCACATCCACACGTCAGGGCACTTCCAGGATCCCTGTGAACGCAGAACACAAGAGAAACCTTTTTATTTAATAAGGAATTAATTAATCTAGTCAACTATTCAAACTAAAGATCAAATATGGTTATTAAATCCCAGAAAACTGCCATAAATTGCTATGACATGCATCAGCAGCATTTTTGCAAAAAACAGTATATTGCACTTCTCCATATGTGGACCTCACAGCGTAGTTTTCATGTAAATGTGATAATGTTTGTCACATAAGGCTGACTTCCTGTTAACAGTAGGTTGCGCTATGACTATTGCTCATTATTCACCTGTAAAAGTCTTCAGGCTGGGACTCTTATTAAGCACAAAACATGATGAGCAGGTTGGAGACTGAAAGCCCGAGCTACAAAAACCTTCAGTGTCATGGTGAGTGTCTCAAAATGGCGGCCACGCTACGGTCAGTGTGTGCCATGTAACAGAAAGCTTTTAAAGAATTGTAATCTTTATGGTCTACTTGGATCTCTATGATGCTACTGATCAAATGTGAAGTCGATATGAATAAATTAAGCATAAAAATTGCCAAGAATACATACAACAAATCACACAATTCAAAAAGGCCAACTTTCTGTTGATTTGAGCTAGTCCCAACCAACAAGTCTACCTGTGCTAAACATGCCTGTTACGTATTATTATTCCACCTTGCCACAACAAAACACAATATCCATTTCAGTCTACTAAGTTCACCACTGTGAACGCATTCTCCAAGTTTGGTGCATCTACACCAGGGTTCGCGGCTCGCCATTCTTTAATTGGTGGCTCGCATGGCAGTAGGCTAAAAAAAGGGGTGATAGATATGATTATACAGTGCATTCACATAAAAACAAGCAGGCCTTTTACATATAACCCATTAAAACACTGAATGTGTTCGCTCTATTAGCCTACAAATAATATATAATATTAGTTGATAAAGATGCAAAAATAGACAAGAAACAAGATATTTAAACTTTTCCTCCCGACACTATCTCGCGGCCTATGGAATGCCGTTCAAGCCAAAATTAAATAAATCCATAAATAATTAAATAAATAAAAATATATATATATGTCTATGAAATAAATAAATAAGGTTATGAAATACATTCTGAAATAAATAAATAAGGCAATAAATATATATAAATGTACATTTAAATACACATTTATTTATTTGATGGAACTTTTATTTCATAATGCCACATTTATTTATTCCAGGGGACTTGTACGGTGGCCGGCAGGTACAAACGCGGAACAACGGCCAAAAACGCATACATAAGCAGGAAACAGCTGCAAATAATGGAATGAAAAACAAACAAATCCTGAAAACAAATGCAACCAAAAAACGCTGCATTTACAGAAATGATGCAAACTAAATACAACACACAAACCCCGAAAACAAATGCAACAGAAAAACGCTGCAAAGTAACAAACCCCAAAACAAATACAAACCCCAAAACACATACAAACCCCAAAACACACAGTGCTACAGGCCTCTAGGGGGCGCACTACGTGGAACAGATTGATGTCTGACCAGACATAGAGAGAACGAACGAGAGTGATGCAAATTGAAGCCGGAGGAAACAAAGTTGATCAAAGTGGAAAAAGTCGATATATAAGAAGGTAAGTTTTGTTTTGATACAAAGAGCGTCACATTTAACCAGCTAGCGTTAGCTTGTTTGGTAAAAGAGCTTGCAAGTCAAGAGACAGCATTGTGCACCTAAATGTAACTCTTGACATCATATAGATATATTATAGGAGGAGTTGGTTTATTGTGCCCCAGTATAAATCCTAATGTAAGAGTTAAAGGACAACCAACTCCTCCTATAATATATCTATATGATGTCAAGAGTTACATTTAGGTGCACAANACACACACACACACACACACACACACACACACACACACACACACACACACACACACACACACACACACACACACACACACACACACACAGTTTTGTCATCTACAGTGACTTTAGGTCTCGTGTGTGAATTAGGCTCGTCTCTAAGTGTGCAATTTTTTATCGGTGGACGATCCCATTTCCGTGGTGGTGATGCAGCAGATGGATTCCATCCCCTCTACTCATTCATCACCTGCCACACAAGACCTGCCTTTGCCCCCTTTACTACGATGACAAATGGGTCTTTTTCCTCAAGAAAATAAAAGTCATTTACTGTGTCATCAAACAGGTTTTCATCTCATGGGGGCCACTGGAGCTTTTGAGCAGAAAAATATTTTATTTCGTGTTTCACAGCACAGGATGCCAAGGGGCAACAAGGAAACTTGAAATTGCTATGATCATCAGTAAAAGAAACTCAAGGGAGAATGGATGGAAAACGTCAAAATCTGTTTCAATTCAAGTAACTGTTGTAAGAAATTGTAACCTTGTCCTGTCCATGTAAAGCCTACTATCTAAATAAATTATTTATTAGCTGTTAATTACAATTACTGTCTTGAAAATCGATAATCCAACACATAGTTGGATTATATGTTATGCTTGGGAGAAAAAAACATGATTTCCATGTTTTAAATTATTCGATGCATAATTATATTAAAAAGAGGGGGATCATTTATGAAAACAATATTAAAAGTATTTCCAACGTTGACAAGGGCAAAGGGACAAAGGTATACTTTTTCTCTGTACACCGAGGTGATTAGTGAACAGTTGAATTTACGTAGATGTGTTTCAAATGCCAGGGTTAATTTAGAAATCGCTTCACTGTGTCTGAAAAATAATGAAGCCAACGTTGTTAGTGACATTGTTAGTGCAATGAGCTCATTTATGGGAGTGAGGGCGGCTGGAAATGAGAAATGTGCTATCTTTGCAACAGAAATTAAATTGGAAGTTAACTACACTGACAAGAGGGTTACTGCTGCTGCACTGTGCCTGTGTGATTTAAAACTTTGGGGTTATAAGGCAAATCTTTGATTTCTAGGTTAAGTTTTCGAAATTGAGTAAAAAAAGAGCTGCAAGAATATTTCAACAAAGTATGAAACAAAAGTGTTCTACCTGTTATGTCAGGATTTACAGAGTCTGTAACAGACGCCTCGACTAAAATAGGTTTATGAAATATTAACATTAAGCTTCAGGAATAAGGAGACGAGGTGCCACATAACACAGGAAGGGCCACATCTAATGAGTGACTGTTTGGACCTTATTCCATGATTGAATTGTTCAATCAGTCACCACGAAACTCAAAGGAGAGGAGAGTGGTTCAGGTTGACTTGTTCTCTAAAATAGTTTATCCAAAGTACAAACTATGTAATATAATTAGACAGTAATATCATTCTGTATTTTTCAAAATTCTCAAAATTACTATTTGTGAGTCTTTTATCATTATTATACAATAACTGCTGTCTGATCATAACAGGTTTTTGCTCCTCAGATGTAAATGCTGAAATAGAAACAGTTAATATTTTATGCAATCAACATGGTTAAAATAGTTTGAATCTCTGTGTAATTCATTCTCATCCAAAGCTACTTGTACATGAATGTGATCCAATCAAGTCAGTATTCAAAATGTTGATGTAGCAATATTTGCTAACAGTATTGGCTTCTGTTTAACTTAGTTCCAATTATACGGATGCTGCATTTGTACACAGAAAGGCTTATAAGCCACAGACGATACACAGAGGACCGCAGATCTACTGAACTACAAGGCCTTAATGTTAGACTGGTAATAATGATAGAAATAAACCCATAGACAAACAGAAGGAGAGACGGGCAGAGATAGACAAGGCGACAGGCAGCCGGAGTCAACACAAGAATACACACAACACGTACAGGATTTTAGAGTAAGGTGCGGACCCACAGGCTATCTGACGAATCAGCATGTCGAATACGAGAACAAATATTATAAGCCTATAAATCAATCTTTTAGAACCGCAGGTTAGTAAAAGCCTTGGAGAGGAAATCAATAAAAAAGAGCACACAGGTAATGAGGAAATGGAAGATCCATAGTAATCCAACTTCCATCATGTATGTGCAATAGTTTAACTACTCTCAAATTTGGATTTAGTCTTTTTCTTCATAAAGAGCAAGCTTGTCATAACACAAGGTAATAAAAAATGACCCTCACTATAAATGCGGGAATAGATTGTTCATATAAATCCCTTTGTGGGCATAATCAAACCGCTGCATGTAACAGCCCCGCTGAAGTCACTTCAATGACACAACACGGCGCTAGCTACTAATAAGGATAAACAGTTGTGTGGGTTTTGTTCAATTTTGAATAATTGAAGCTGCAACAAAACTCAAGGCCAACATACTTCATGCTTATGGACGTATGGATTTAATTTTAATAACCATTAGATACCCTAACGGAGTTCGTACAAAAACCCCTTTAAAGGGGACCTATCATGCAAAATGCACTTTCTGATGTCTTTTATACATAAATATGTGTCCCCGGTGTGTCGGGGATCTCACGCAGCGTCAGAAAATAAAACCCTCTCTCTTTTCCTCCGTACCCAAATCTCCAAAAACGGGGCTACAACGGAGCTGATCCAGATTTGCGTCCGATATGATGTAATATCGGAAATGTAGGCTGGCTTTACACCCACGGCCTTATCAGAAACGTTGCTATCAGAAACAATGCCCGACTGTTTTGGGCGTAATATGGTCGGTGTTTACTTAGCATCGCTAACACTCAGAGCTAACCTGCANACGTCTGTGGTTGACTGTGTCATAGGCAGCTGAGAGGTCGACAAACACCGCACCAGTTACCATCCCTTCCTCATATCCGTCTTCGATGTACTGGGTGAGGTTGAGTACTTGGCTAGTTGTCGACTTGCCAGGGCGGAAACCTGCTTGTTCAGGGATGAGGTGTTCGTCAACAAAGGCACCAATTCTCAACCAATTCTGTTGAGGATCAGACGTTCAAAGAGTTTGTAGGTGTGGCTCAAAAGTGAGATTGGTCTGAAGTTCTTGGGAGTGGATGGATCTTTCCCAGGTTTCAGCAGTGCTATAATGTGGGCTTTCTTCCAGATGTTAGGGAGCTTGTGTGTTGTTAAGCACTCATTGTAGAGCTGT
>NW_011369945.1:27074618-27088839 GCF_000735185.1 Notothenia coriiceps
TGTGTGTGTGTGTGTCGGTGTCGTGTCGTGTGTCCGTGTGTTGTGTGTGTCGTGTGTGTGTTGTGGTGTGTGTGTGTGTGTGTGTGTGTGTGTGTGTGTGTGTGTGTGTGTGTGTGGAGTGAAAGAGAGAATTTCTTTAAATCTGTGTCTTTGTGTCTCAAATTACTTTCTTTCCCGTTTTTTCGCACAGGCGCACACGCACACAATAAAATGCATTTATGGCTGCGGGCCATGCAGACTAAATACCAACTATCTATCATCTGAGATATTTCATACTTTCTAAATTCAATAAGCCAATATGATTTATGTAGTGGCTCGGCAGCTTTGGTATAGAATAATGTTGAGGTTTAGGGATATAGACAATAATATACATTAAGGTATTTGTTTCTGAATTCAGTGCACCTGACAATAACAGAAAAAGGGAATATTCTGCACACTGTTTGATACCACTCTGTTATTATCACTGAATCTCCCCAAAGTTTTCCCTTTGGGAAATACATTCACATATGGAATTGTATAAGTCTGTCAGGATGCAGCTTCGTGCTTATTCTGACTTTGTTTGAATGCTTGAGCTTCACTTTGCAGAACAATGTACTAATGTGAGTTTGACAGTTTGCAACTTCTACAATAAACCTTCAAGTACATACATCCAGACAATGGACTTCTCAGTCAATATGAAGGCATTATATAATGAATTTATAAGCATATCAACAAAATCCTTGACAATATCCTTTGGTGAAAGTATTCAACCTTTTATAATATAAGACCTTTTGTTTAAATGTCAACCTTTTGTTTAAATGTCAACCTTGTGTCTGTAGTTACTGCTGACTTTTTTTGTATTCAACCAGACCCTGATCCCCCCCTAACCTTAACCAAGTGCTGCCATTGCTTAAAAATTCACCAGCAAAGTGTTCAATGCTGTATAATCCAGTCTGCGGGCAGGAAAATACATTAAGAATTTGAGCACAGAGCACAGAGAAAAGTCAATGCTGTGCAATCCGAATGCTGATTGGTCTAAAACAAAATCAAACTTTCCAAAAAGGATATTTGTATCCATAGTGTACGATTTAACAGCAAAGAGTGTGCTGCTGACAGGAATTGTTGGAAGGCAATATGTCCCTTCATGAAAGATGGTCCAGTTTATTCTATGTTAAAAGAGATACAACAGGAAGCTTCGTGAAATGTGTAACTATACTTTGTTTGTTTCAGACTGCATAATAGGAAAGACAAACACAAATGCTTGAATTTAACAAATATATATATAGATATAGATTAAAGTCTATAATGATTACACTTAGTTATATTAAAACAATACTGCACGCATGAATCTTGCCACACTTAATGTTGCTCACAAGTGATACTTGAATCTGGTACTTGTATTAAACCAATTGATTACGAGAATGGACACAAGACTACTGTACAGCAGATATAAGCTTTAAAAAACGGCAGCTATCCGAGGACACCAAGTCCCTTTAGCCTCCTCATTTAAACAACACTGTGTGAATTGTACGTTTTCAAAGGCTCTATCAGATTTGTGTGCCAAAAAATAGTTTTCCATTCCCATCTGGTTTTATGAGAACAATACACTTGCATCAGTAGTTTATTTTCCCAAACTATTTCATAGAGCCTTTCTGCTTTCGTTTGTCTAAGCCCAGACCAAAATGGAGGAATGCAAATTATTTATTATGCATATTTATTCCCGTCCTCTTCTTTATGTGTGCTCAGATTTTTTTCCGATTGCGGCACATTTTTTTTTTAGTGGCTGCTGGACCGGGGAATAAACTGTGGGAACATAATATGATTTACACTGAAAAGCACTCCTCTGTTTTGCTCTCACAACTACAAAGCTGTCAAAAGGAGGAAACGGGATCATCTGTTACTTTCTGCTCTCTCGCTGGGACAGCAGACAGAAGTAACAGAGAAACCTCCGCCTTTTTTATGTGAGTGGTAATGCAGATCATTCTAAGATGGCTGTTGCGATGTCTGTGAGTTAAAAACGGTAGAATATGGGTTTGTGAAAATGTTTCTCCATCTCCACACTGGGGTGTCTTATTAAGTATTTTTGAATGCATGTACCCATAAGGCTTGCTAAAGTGTTTGCTTTGCCTCAACCTCAAACATATATTTTCATTACATTACATTTCATATCATTTAGCTGTCTCTTTTATCCAAAGCGACTTACAATGAATGCAAAAACCATAAAGATCCAAACTCCGAACAACAAGGAAAGTGTAGATATATTCACTTCAAGCAAGATCATACCATGATGATGAGTCAGTGCTGGTGAATAAGTTACAAGGCGTAAAATCTATTATAATTGTATACCAAGGTACAATCAAAATATAATAAATCCAGAGCTAGGATAGCAAACAGGCGTGTTTTTTTAGGGGTACCTGGGTATTGTAATGGAAAGTTGCTGTGACTAATCTGAAGCCTTACATTGTATATTTATTCTTGAATATTTAAAACAGGGTCATTAGCCACTTAGTTTAGAGAGCTTGTTGTCTAGAGCAGTTTATAGTTTTAGTTAAAAAGTCTTCATACTGCCAATAAAGTATCAAAGATGTAATGAAGGCATTGTGATGATATATTACTCAAATGTTTTTAACAGTTTGATTTTGATTTACTTATGAAGAGGACAGAAGGACACTTTTCCTCTTATCTTTGTTTGAAGAACCAACAGCGGAGCTTTGTTTTTTTGTTTATTTAATCAACCTTCTTTTCTGGAGGAGACCCAAGTCAAAATGACACCGCTTTCAGGGAATTTGCAATTCCTATGAGCTGAAAACAACCGAGGCCAGCAAAACATGTCATTTTAACTCTCAGCGAGGCACCCTCAAGAACAAACCGTGCTCGGTTTTGTGTCTGCGAAGGCGTGTGTGTGTGTGTGTTTCAATGAGCCTGCCTGAGGAGGTGTGCTCTAACAAAAAAATAAACCCTCAGCAGCACAGCAGACGGGGAAAGCAAATGAGTAGTTTTTCGGTGTTGATAGAAGAGCCCCGATATGTTCCTTTCCTTTATCAGCAGGACAAAGAGTATGTACTTAAGCTTTTGTTTGTGTGTTGCTCCATGTGTGTGTGCTTTCAATTTTCCTGCAGTTGTTCTGCTATGGTTATAAAAGAGGCATTAGAGGCTTGTTTACTCTTTGAATATAAATGCAGTTTACTTTACATTGGTAATTATAAACACCATCTTGACGATTATATATACTGCCAAGCTATAGGAGATATGACACATAAAAGGGCTTACATGTTTATCCACAGGTGGATTGTACTCATCTCAGTAATCAACACTTCTGCCATGTCTGAGGCTCCGCGGCACATACGCCTTTACCACAAAGCAGTTTCCAACTATGCAGGAAACGTTTTTTTTTTTGGACAGGCAGTTCAATGTGTAATTGTGTTTAATGCTATTTTAATCTCTCCCCTCTCCGGGATAGGCGCAGAGTCATAGGGAGACTGGCAACTAGAGAACACAGTACTCACAGAAAAAGGTACACACACAAAAATAGACACACTCCTAATGTATGCGTAGAGACACATCCATATTTTCCCCTCTAGCTATAGTGTAATGTTCAATTGAATGGCCTAATGTTGCTTAATGACTGCTTTATGTGCATGGGCTTATTGTGCATCTATCAACCTGAAGCACACCTAATCAGACAATTAGCCTTCATCTTGGGCTAATTTCCATGTATGTATTCATCACCATAACTGCCGTTCTAATAGGAAAGCAAATGGATTGTCACTTCTCTATAACACACACACACACACACACACACACACACACACACACACACACACACACACACACACACACACACACACACACATTTGTGTGTGTGTGTGTGTGTGTGTGTGTGTGTGTGTGTGTGTGTGTGTGTGTGTGTGTGTGTGTGTGTGTGTGTGTGTTATAGAGAAGTGACAATCCATTTGCNCAAGGGTCTCAAAAATGATACAACTCCTGTCACAAACTAGATGAATGTGAAGTATTGTGTTAAAGGAGGATGAAAGCTTAATTAAGGAGCACTATTTGAGTGACTTTGATGGTTATTCAGGGTTCATTAATTTGGATTCCCACTGAATGAAGAAATTAAAGGACGGAAAACAATGGAAGTGGAAACAATTCACAAAGGGATTAAACTGTTTAAAACACATGCTCAAAGTAAGCCAGATTTTGCAGATATGTTTATGTGGATTCAAAAGTCTTAAATAATCTACAAAATGGAGGAGACCGAAACTGAAACCGGCATGGACAATGACTATGTTTTAAAAATGCGCTTATCCAGACAAGCCCGGTTTGGACACTTTACAGGCAGAAGAAACATTTATATTAAAGAAAGAATTATACATTGCTGTCTTTTTATGCCTATAATAGCTACTCACGGACTAAAATTAATTAATCAATTATTTGTTATATTTTATTGTAATGTAGAGACAAGGCTTTTAGTGACAATCATGTATTGCCTTACAATTATATGTAAAAAAATAGATGTAAAAAAATAAAAATAAAAAAAGTATAAATATGTTATTTGGCCTCAAATCATCTGAGGCCTGGAGCCCCCCCTGCGATCTTTGGCGCACCCCCAAGGGGGGCACGCCCCCCAGGTTGGGAACCACTGGGATAGGATATAACTTAATAATTAACTACGTCTGAAAGCAGAAGTCTAGGGCAAATAATTGAAAGTCTATTCAGTGACAATGTCACAAAATGATTTAAAAAGGAAAGCCAAAATCAAAAAAAAGAAGTGACATTTTGAAAAAAAAGTAATATTTTGAAAAAAAAAGTGAAATTCTGAGGAAAAGGCTAATTCTAAGAAAAAGCATCTCAAATTTCAGATGCATTGTGCTACATGTACTTTATGGGCAACGTGTTTCTGTAAATCTGCATGTGACCTTAAAATAAACATATTGTATTCTTTGCAAGCTCTTGTGGGGCCACATAAAATGAAGTCACGGGCCGGATTTGGCCCACAGGCCTTGACTTTGACACCCCTGCTTTAGATGATTACCTGAGGAACTTAGGACACTTATTGCACCCTATAAATGATCTCTCGAGACTCGCACATTGTTTTTTTTATAATTCTGATTCTAATCTCATTCATTCCAAGTGTTCTTTTATGCACTTTTATCCATTGTTTACCACTGCCTTTTTTATTTGATACTTCTTTTTGTGGACTGAGATTTTGTATGCTTTTGTTTTATTTAAGAAGCACTTTGTAACAGAATATTTAAAAGGTACTTTTTAAGATATGGTATTATTATCAAAATACTTTATATTTTTTAAAAGTTAGCTGTTCATTTATAAGCTTTAATACATTTAGAAACAATGCGTATTGCACCTGAGCATAATGACAGTAAAGAAGACCAACCATTATCACAATTTAAAGAGGTTCAGCTTTTAAAGAGGTGGGTCAGCCTGTTAAGACATCCAGTATTGATTGTGCTTACACAAGGTCAAATTGGCAAAGCTTCCCAACAGAGAGAGGTAAGGTCAGATTGAATAAGTTATCTTGTCTGCATCTCTGTACCAGACATCAGATTTTGGGGCTATCAGTTCCAGGAATAGCCTGGTGAACAGAGGATACAAAGGTCCAGTTCATTAGCAGAGAGCCCACAGCGACAGACTGCTCCGACTGCTTTCTGCAGCACAGTCCCCTGATGCAAGAGTCATACTGAATAAAACAGGGGAACAGTTATAATTAGGAAAGAAGGATCATGTAAGCGATAGATAAATGTGTTAATTAGACATTTGCCGTCAAATGACTTTCTGTGAGATCTGTAAAAAAGTGGATGGTATTTGCGCGGTAACATTTCGTTATTCAATTTGACCAGTGTCCACCTTAATGTTGGTACACTTGTGAAAGTTGGATTCATCTCCTGGGGGAGAAACTAATGCAAAATACATTTTCAAGAGGTTTTAATGATATACTTTTACTAAGAATTTGAAACCTCTGATGGCATAACATTTGAATTCTGCTGAAAAACTTTGCTCAGAGGAGATATCTGACTGGACATATTTGACCAGGAGGGGGCCTCGACTTCACCTATAGGTCATATGTTTCACCAATGAGCCATGCTAATATGTACACATACCAAAATTACATGTCCCCATTGAACATAAAATGGTATATTCAAAATAATCAATCATTAAGCCTTCAGTACCCGGTGAAATCTCAGGGTTTTGTCTAAACCGGGTAACAGGGACGCTGTGCCCTCTTACTTTCGGCGTGCACCCTCATACCAACATTTTAAAGTGATGCCAGAGAACAATATTTCTGTTTGTCAAAAACTGTATAATTACTCACAAAATCTGAAAATCGTGTAGAATAGACTGTCAGACTGCATAGACAGCTTTGTTTTTACGATATCGCATTGTTTTAATGTCTTCGGCGCCATCTTGTATACGGGCGTCAGGTTCTCCCGAGAATTCATATATCTTAAGAAAAGATCAGCTCCACAGTATTGCGCTCATACTATACTGGTCTAGAAAAACCCCTGAACTCTCACATGCAAGTCAAATATTATTGAGGTAAATCCATAAATTCTTATTTTATCACATTGCCACCCACCCTTACAACACAAAAACCAAACAATCAAAAACTGTGCCTTTCAATGTTGGGTGTAAATGCAGAAAACTGTGAGAAAGAGAGGCATTATAAGTCATATTCAAAAAGCTGTCAAAACAAACGTCAGTAAAATCCTGACATCTCAACTCCCTTGATATACAATAAAAATACTCGAAATCCATCTGCTGTCAGTGGAAGTAGAAAGACTCCACACTCAAAGATTTGAAAGTTTTTCTCCAGGGTCTGCCTGTCCTTGTGTTTCAGTTTATAGTCTTCTGTTCATATGATTTCCTGCATCGTGTATCCACAATGTTTACTCCCTACAGTGAAACAAACTCCAACACTTCCTGCATATTACATCTCACTATGTAGCACTTTGGTTGACTAAGTGTGACAGTTGAGACAGTCACTGCAGATTATATTTGAGGGTAATGAAGATTCATGCGCGGGAGTTTTAGTCACAGTTTCTCTATATTCTAAACCCATCTTTACGTTGAATCTCTGAGTCCTGGCGAACAGTTTCGAGCTGCTCAGATGCATCTCGACAGTGTTTCAGGGAACAGCTCTGTTCAGTTCAAGGAGCTGTTTGTACTCTTCTCGATGCACCACTGTCTGCCAGCGCTGCAGCCATAATCAGGTCTGACACAGGCACACGGACCATAATCCCCATTGATTAGAAACCTGAGATCAAAGGCTTCCTCCCCTGTCACTCTCACCTTCTGTCTCCACTCTGATTACGCTGCTTCTTTCTTTGCCTCCCTTTGTCCATGCTCTGCTCTGTGTTTGCATGTTTTCTCTTCTGAAGCTCCTTCCTGCTGTATTTTGAAATAGACACTTTCATCTTTCAATAATGAGAGCCCAAATCATGCCACCTCAGTCAAAATAAACTGGATCATTAAGAGAAACATGTCTCTTCTGCCCGCTTGACAACATCATGTTTAGAAGCTTTGTTTATTCTAGATTAGGAGTGGTGCTGTGGGCCGTTTGCCCTCTTATGTTTAATAACCGCCAGACTAATAAAGCAGTTCAATCAGTTGAAAGGTTAGCATTAAAAGAACAACAGAACAGAGCAATTGGCAGTCATCATCTCTCTTTCTCTGTTTAGCTTCCTATCCTTCTCCATCTTCGTCCAATCCCCTATTCTATTTTCCCTCTCTGCTTCAATCGATGCTCGCTTTCAGTTTTCCATTGAGACGATGAAGATGTGTTATCCCTAAACCGCTCTTCCCATTCATTCAACTCTAAATTCCCTTCAGTGGAATACAAATCTATGAATATATTTGCAGACACACCAATGCACCAGGACGTGCTCTTTGTTGTTAACCTCATATATTTGAGATCAAACAACTGACAAAAGAAATCTATACACAACAAAAGAGGTTTATACACAACAAACACAAGCTGCAATGCTTGTCACTGGTGATGATCTCACATCGGATGATTTGAACTGTTCTGGAGTTCTTGTGTTTGTTTCAGTGAAACTGGACCGACTCTAGTATTATGTCATTTGCAGGCATGGTTAGAGCCAATGTGTTTTGTTTACCAATAAAAAACGTAAGCAAATGACGGACGTGTGGTAGTATTTCAGTCTCCATGAGAATTGTGTCACACATTGTGTACATTTCTTCCAAGTACTGTGACCACACTTGGATAATGGTATAAACTCTACGCTCCATGCAAGGGGGAGCGAGCGTCTGTTCAGCTCTGAGCTACAACGTGGCAGGGATGCTTGAAGTGTGCATTTAATTAGTGGAAAAAGGTAAAGATAGTTGTTTATCAGGCAAAACAATCGTCCTTTTTTCCTTGAAAAGTGGGCTATTTTAAGGGTTGTTTAATAGATTGTATTATTGCTTTTTTCTTATGCAAATAAAGAGATAATAATAAATATAAACAACAAAAAACAACGCCATCTGTTATCGTTCATATTGTTATTTCAAGCATGATTTTTGGCACTCAAAAATGGCACACATAATAACGATGTTTACACAACTAAAATATGTATTTTTCATTCTACTGAGAAAATTGCATTTCGGAGCTTGAGGACAATCCTGATTGTCAGTGTTTAAATCTGTGTGGAAGTGTTTGTAAATAAACACAGGAGGTTGTGTATCTACTTTGTCAAATCCCAGAGCTGAAAAGGTAATTAAGTGATGAAGATACCCTACCTGTTTAACCCATGCCTAATTAGACAGAGGAGTGTAGCGTATTCCAGAGAGTGCCGATGAAACGCACGTATCATCAAGACACATCGCGCATTAATAGGTTCTGTGATTTCAGGAACTTAAGATACTCTGTTGCTTCACCTTAACAACTTAGAAAATAGTATGAACAGGTGAAAATCGTATCTTAATTTGGTGCAAAAGTAAAAGATCAGACAATGATATTCAGACTATTCCTATTTTTGTACCAGCACAAACTATGGCTCTGTGCCTGGCTTCATTTATTGCGTACAGTTGATGTTGTGAGCTGTGTGTAACACTTACTAAGCCAACTCTCAGTAGACTAGAACACATTTCGTAGTGAATCAAGACTGCATTACAGAATGTAACTGTGCAGCATCAGTTGGTCAATTGTCAGTTTTATTTGTGTGTGTGTGTGTGTGTGTGTGTGTGTGTGTGTGTGTGTGTGATGTGTGTGTAGCTCACTTTCCATGGCCAAAGGGCTTTTAAGACTGTTGCCTCCCCGACTAAGTGCTCGTGCTGTCTACCCTGAAGACATATGTCTCAATCTGTGTATGTGGTCTTGTTCCCCTCTGCGGCCCTCAGGGGGGGGGGGGGGGGCTCAGTGAGAACAGATAAGTCAGCCTTGGGAGCAGCTCATTGAAACCATCCCTTTACGAGTCGAGAGGAGGACAGTGAAACCGCTTAATGAAGCTATCGCCTTCTGTAATCCAGCTGCGATGGTAATCAACAGTGCCCCCCCAGCTGCTGATACACACAGGCGCTCAGAGAGATCCTATGTGATCATGAGCAGACAGAGGGAAGGAAGGAAGGCATCAGGGGCTTCTTCTGGTTTAAGATGCTGCAGGCTGGATGTCAGTCTCAAGGCTGAACTGGTACCAGAGGGACAGGAAGCATCAGACTGCCGCGTCACACTGTGTCAATTTGTGAGGAGTCAGGATAGTGGGCAAGTGGTAATTTTTTGCCATGGTCATGCTTCTTTTTATCCGTAATTTTTCAAAGAATGACCTCCACTCTCAGCTGGTCCATCTTCTCCTATTTGCAGCTCTCATTTTTCATTATACTGGATTGTCATTTTCGCCATCGCCTTTTATCTCTCTGACAGGTTTTTCATTTGCTCTCTTTCTTTATCCCTGAAAGTCATTTTCTCCACTCTGTACGGTAAATCTGTTGTTCCAGAGATGTGCTGTATAATCACACATCTATAATGGTGGATTTTCCAGCTGAAAGCCACATACAGTAGATACGGAAAGACTGACATTTGCTCAGCTTTTTTCATTGCTCTCTCTCTCTCTTTTTCTGGCAGATCCTTGTTGTCCCCTTCTTGCTCGCCCTAAGGAAGTAAAGCCATAACCTCCATTTGCACAGGTTAATGTGCAGCCACCTCGACATGAACACAAAACCAATACCGGGCCTTCTTGCGTGGGTGATCGCTCACTCTCTCTCTCTCTCTCTCAGCTGTTCCTTTATTCTTTCTCCGTCCATGTTTCCCTTTTAGCCCTCTCTGTCTCTCTTCCTCTCTCCACCTTGTAAATTGGACTCTGGCAACATTACGATGCTTTTCTCATTATACCCATCGCTCTGGCCAAATTGCCTTGTCTTTCAGGACCATTGGGCTCCGTTCATTGGCTGCTCCCGCAAACCTGAGGGCTGCACAAGTCTTTCCCTCTTTCTCTGGGCTGTTGCAGAGCAAAGATGGGACCATGAAATGGATTTTATTTTACAGCAAATAATACAACCGCAGGCCATGGATGCCAACTGCACACTGAGACCCATTTATCCAGGCAGATGTAAACAAATGTTCACAGGAAGCACTGAGATAACATGCGGCAAGGAAGCGCTTAAACGGCGTCAATCTTCTGTAAGCAAACCTGATAAAAATGACAACCTTCCTATAATTGGTTGCACTTGTCATCATGAATACCCGTCACATACTTGGACATCAGAGGATTGATATATACCAATGAGGTGTATGGGAATATAAGTTACTCTTATGTTGCAGAGAGCCATATCGGCCTGTGGTTACACAGTAATAGTTGCTGTTGACACTTGATGTATTATTGTCTTATTGTCTACAATTAAAACAATTTCACTTGTAAAGAAGATTGCATCACTTATGTTTGCTGTGACCATTACTATAAATATACATTTTAATGTAGCACTTTAACACAACATTATATACGTAAACAATGTATTATGAGATTTTTGTTCTGCTTTCCTTTATTCCAATACTGTCTCTTACTTGGAATACTTTATTAATTAGCAGAACAAAAGGGTAACCATAGTCCTTTAATTAGAATTAAAGAGAAATCCATGATGTCAGTGATTTTAAATCCTAGTCTCACCAGCATTTGTGTGTGTTACGTGCTTGTGTTGCTTTTCTCTGTCTTTCTGCTGCGCAGGTACACCTGGTCCGCCACTGGCTCCGCCTCCCCCAGGTGTCCTAATCACATTCAGCTGGGGACTTTAAAAGGAGAAGCTGGAGGAGAAGAGGCCCTCTACAGTAACACCAAAGGAAGACATTTATATCAGATACAAAGGGAAGTAGAAACAGGAAGCACGTGGGGGAGTAGTAGAAGAGAACAGAGCATTAACAGCAGGATAAAATTGGGACACTCTGGACTAAACTCATCACTGCATCTGATTGGAAAACATCCAAATGGCAATTGTGATGGTTGCCAACAACCAGAGACAATACATCATGTATTTTTTAGCTGCCCGGATTATAACAGACAAAGATTAATTCTGAAAACTGCACTGGAACAACTCAACATCAAGGACATGGATTTCAAGGCAATATATGAAAGTAAATCAAGAAATGAAGCAAACAAGCTGATCTTCAAATTCCTCAAAAGCACTGGTCTGAGGACAAGGATTTAATATGAACATGTAATAACTCAACAGTAGGTGGCGATATATGCTCCAAGTGGAAGCGAAATTGATTAAAAAAACCGATCCAAGGTCCTTCCACTATGTAAAAAAAAAAAAAAATCGTTTAACGTGTACCCGACCGTTATTTACGTGGTTTCATTTGATGAGTGATTGAAACCTGGAATAAATCGGAACACAACTATATTGCTATGGTTAGCTGTTTTTGAAGTTTTGATTGTTGTTTTAGAAAGGGAAAATAAAAAGGTGATTTGGTCCTGTTAAAGGGGGTTTTTTGTTTTTAAAATGTTTTTTGTCTGTGTATTTTATTCTGTTTCATGTAACCTGACAAAGTCGTTACCCCCATTTTATAAGGTGAATCATGAATGGTATATCACTCTAATGAAAGTGTAAAAAGTTTTTTCTCTTCGACAGAGTAATTGTTTTTTTTGTGTACGAAGTGAAATGTTTGTCATGTCTAAGTGCAAGATTACGGAACAGGTGTACCTCTGTTTTTACGACGTGTCCGAGATTTTATTTGGGTCGAAACGCCAAAGAGACGGCAACTCCGACAAATAAGCCAAATTAACATTATGGTAGGGCCCTGCAGCCGCGGTACTCGGTGAAGAAGAGAAAGGGGGTGACAAGTATCGTAACTGTCTGTCGGTCGTGTTAATTCTTGCCAGGACAGTTAGGATAAACGTAGGAGGTACAAAATGAAATGCAGAGCCGTGTCGAATACCATAACCTTAACAACGACGCCGGAACAACACATTAAAGTTGGGTCGAGCCTTAGTTTAGTATCGTTACTCCTCCCCTTTTTGTCCTATCGTGTCCATCCAATCGTTCCCCGGCTGAAAAGGGGTGGAAAAAAGAAAACTATACTGTTCGAGGTCCTCTTTCGAAGGACAGGCGTTCCGTTGTCTTCGGAAACTTTCCCCCTAACTAATTTCCTTCTTTTACCGAAATGAACTTTCTCTGTCGTGGGGTCCGGTCGAGAACCCCACCCTGTCTTAACCCTCCACAAAACTTCCAAACTCAGGTAAAAAAACAAAATCCAGTACGGAAACTCGTTTTTCTATTCCTTCTCTTAATATGCCTCCCCCTCAGCCTCTGATAATTCAACTGGCAGTTTCGTCCGTGACTGTCCCCGACAAACTACACAACAATACATCCAAAAGGTATGAGACGTCACCTCTCTGTTAAAAACCTTTTATCGTCCACCTGAAATTTTTGGAACTTGTAATGACATATAAAACACGGATTGTGTCTTTTCATTGTCCCTTTAATGAACTTCTGTCCGTGGCATACACTCATCTCGTATTCATTGAAAAAAACAACAACACGAAAGACACTTAACAACAATACGAACTTAGAGTTCGTTGAAGAAGTAAAGTACAACACCTCGTAAAAGATGGGAAACACTAAAATAAAAATAATAAAACAGGTAAGAATTTTTAACTCCGGAACCCCGACCAACTTTACACAAACGATTTTTCGGTACAAACACAGTCCTTCTGTCTTACCTTCTCCGTCACCCATAAGTCGACGGTCCGTCTTCACTCTCCTCTTTTGGTTTGTAAAGGTTAAGAGGATTGAGTATCGACCCGGCTTGAGAATTTTCCTACAATTCGTAAACGGAAGGTGAGACATGTAAAAATTTGACAGGAAGAGTGTGAGAAAGTAGAACCGAGAATGAGACAGAGCAAGAGGAACACGGAAATAAGATCGAGATTAGATTGGTGAAACATAAGTCTTAGGGACGCTAAATCGAAAAAACGAAAAGAGGTGAAAACTTCAGTCCGAAGAAAAAACAGACACACTTAGCGGAAGGAACAAGACCAGAGAAAGCCAAAACTTACCCATAACTCTGGTTAATATAAAAAGACGGCCCCTCCGGTGTGGTGTTCTACTTCCTTTGGTGGCTCAGCGGAGGTTTGAATCCGGAATCCTACATTGGTTATCAATAATTTACTAAAACAAAAAAAATCAATATACCTATTACTCCACAAATGATGTTGTATTTGGAAAATTATTATTTCAGTCCAATTAATAAGTCCCTAGTCCCTTAAATTTGTCAATAGAATGAGAGAATGCCTCTTCACACGGCCTAGGAATTTAAACGTTACGACCGGGGTGACAAATGCTGGGCAAAGGGATGGTTCCCGCACACCGAGTCACCCTTCCTGGGCATTTGTATTTTTTTTGGTTTGGTGCGGTTTGTGTCCTTATAGCGATTGCTGCTCGTAAATAACAGTCGTGTCGGCACTTAGAATGTACGGACGGGCCGTTTTTCCTTGGTTCAGACCTCCTGCCGTTTTTGTTTGTTTTATTCCTTCTTCCCCGGACCCCGGGTCGGGGGTGGGCCCGCATCTGGGTCTGAAGGGAGGAGATGGGTCTCTAGATTTGTGTTGATGACCTTTTTTTGTTCCGGCGCTTTTAGGAATTTGATTTGTAGGAGGTCTCAAAGGTGTGTATTTTCTGTCGTTTTCTTATTTACCTAGGGTGGTGCACCCCACTCTCCTTTAGGTGCCTATATTGAAGGGAGGCATAGGTCCTGTCCTTTTCTCCCGGAGAAGAAAGATAGAAGAAGAAGAAAAGAAAT
>NW_011369945.1:27089107-27134221 GCF_000735185.1 Notothenia coriiceps
GGTTGGGAACCCCTGTCCTATCCGATAATAATCTAATGCAGAGGCAATAATGTAATATAGTACATTATTTTATATATATATTAAATATTTATATATGTATAGTTTTAAAGTTACAACCGGCCCTTTGAGTGCAAACATAATGCTAATATGGTCCGTGATAAAATTGAGTTTGACACCACTGATCTAAAGGGTTGGAGCAACTAATGATAAAAGCTCTGACAGTTCAGGAGAAAATAAGGTGTACATTTAGTAGGACCATTAATAACAAATAAGTGTGCAGAACGTATTTAGGATGAGGGCATCAAATCTTGAAAACTGTTGTAAGTAACAAGCCGTAAAGAAGTATTATTTTAAAGAAATGCCTAACACAAGAAGCAGTTTGATTATCATAAATCTTTACCGTTTGTTTCTGTATTTGTTTTTCTTTTCCTATGTGTTTTGAATTGAAAATCTATACTCTAAAGCCCAAAGCAATCGGAACAACAAAAATCTGAGGCAGACCAGCATACTGCAGTTCGAGAAATCGTAGGGCTCAAAGAAGGTTTTTAAAGAGTTTGGCTTGATGTCATCAGACAGGTTGTTCAAAGAGTCTGCTCGAGCTCTGATGGAGAAAGCTGTCGTCCGTCTAGACTGAAACATGTTCAGAGCAGCACTGCCTCTGGATCTCATGCTGTGCTCAGGCTCATGAGAGCTTAAAAGCTCAGATACAGCTAGGCACTGGTCCAAGACATGTCTTTAAGGTAATGAATAACATTTCTAGATGAGTCCTTCTTTGCACTCAGGGCCGTTTCTTCCTATCGGCGGACTATGCAGATGCATAGGGCCCCTGCGGCCTCTAGGGGGCCCCCAAGCTGAAAGTTCAGATTCAGCCTCAATATATTTGGGGAGAATTAAAATTAGCCGTCTTTATTTGTACAGCCGAGCCCCCTCCTGTGTTCGGTGAAGCATTATATGCTTTGAAATCAAATGTAGGATATAAACACAACTAAACTGCAATGATAGCAAAGCTGTGGCTTGTGTTTGTGGGGTAATAAAGTCCAAACCATCGTTGGGCTGTCAGCCAATGAGTGACGTCTGAGGAAGATGAAAAATGCAAATTATACATTGTTGAGAAACTGCTGCATCTCTTGCATTTATTGAGGTAGAGGAGCCTTATTGTTTACCTTTTTAATATAATTTGTTGTATGTTTCAATTGCTTGGTTTTCGTGAAATCACAGATTGATGCATCTCCATAGATCATCTTCCATTGTAGTTAAAAAACTGTAAAAACTAGGGCCCCCAAACAGCATCTTGCATAGGGCCAATAAAGTCAGGTTAAGGGCTAGTCTTCTATAATAGAACGCTTTCCACAAGTCGGGTTGAATCCAACTTTTTAAGATGATTGAATCCTTGTTTTTTTTATGGTTCTGTAAATTGCATGTGGTGAAAAGAGTAACACCTTACCCACAGGTTTGTGCCAGAAGAGGCCTCTTCCATAAAATGATAGTCAAGGGACTGGAGCAATCAGATTGTTAGTGTTACATTTCATGGCTTTTTCATATCCCTTCAATGATTAAAGTCTGACCAATCTTTCTCCAGTATGATCACCAGTAATGAAAGGCTCTTCAACCTGTTCCAGCAGTTTGTAGCTGAATTAATAATACAAATCTCACAAGTCCAATTGCAGCTTGATCAATAATTAATTTTTAACAAATGTGATTCATATCAAGCCGACAGCAGTCAATGATGGAGGTCCAACCAATAAAACACTTCTAGGACAAAATATGTAACTAAAAGAGTTACGGCCCGTCCACACAGCAGCTTTGAAAAAATCTTGAAAATCTTGGAGGTGGGCGTGTCTGAAAGCTTGGGGATTTTTTGCGAGCAACGCGACCAACAACCAATCACATGAATCTCCCGCCCCCGAAATACAAAGCAAAAAACCCCAGAGATTTTATGCGAGCAATATATATATATATATATAAACTCCCCAAACAGGCGAAAACCTACCAGTTTGACCCACTCTCTCTGTCACCTCCCATGCCTGGTTCCTCCGGTTTGTATCCCGGTAAATAGTCTGGTCGTAAAGAACCGGGTGATTTGCTACCGTAATTTCTCGTTTGGAATATGAGGAAATGAACTGTGGTATGTCTCTCCCAGCTTACACGCGGTTTGATTGGCTAGCGCTTGTACTGTTAGATTTGCATAAACGGGATTTGATTGGCTGACGCTTCCACCTAAGCTTCAAAAGTTGAACATTGCTCAACTTTTGAACCCTGAAAATCCTGGAAATCTTCGCTTTGCTTCCCCACAATGCAGTTCGGCGAAAAGCGAGGCAAAGTGACGTCACCCCATTCAAAGTGAATGGGCAGAGAAGCGTTGGAAGATTTTTTTAACGCTGCTGTGTAGACGGGCCGTTACTATTTTTGGCTAGGTTCCAGGAAGGTTGATACATTTTTTTTAACAAATTACACATGCTGGCAATAAATGTACAAAGTAACTACTCACTAACTTTGACCTTATTTAGCTTGTGTTGATATAACGATACAATCGACAAAACTCCAAAACTAACAACAAAATCTTTCCCTTTATTTTCCACTAAACCAGGACATTTCCCAACAAAAAAATTACAAAAAAGACACTAAAATAAGAACAAAGTAATTGACTGTTTCAGCATGGGTAAAATATCACTAGTACATACCATACAGTGGGTTATTCACATTTCAAAAAAGAGAAGCTGTCATTAACAAACACACATGTCACTACAAACAGTACAGATTCACGTTCTAATGCCTGTCAATGAGACAAAATGCTGCACAGGCTCTAAAATAACCAGCTTTGCGGTTCTCTGCCGTTGAGCTGTTTATTCGGTAATTGAATACCATCCCGACGTCGCGCCATGAGCACTTCTTCTCCTTCCCCCACTGTCATAGCATTGAACAGACAGCAGCAACATAAGAACGTGTCAATCCTTTTGATCCTCCATAGTTACTTTATCGTCTCGGCACAGCTTATGGTATTGGATTGTTGCTGCGGCTTGTGTGTAATTTCAACCCAGCTTCGAATCATAGAAGAGAGAGAAAAACAGATAGCACAGGTGGTAGAAGGCCGACTTTTCCCCACCTTTTTACTTTATATGAAAGCTCCAGGAGAAAGCTTTTCTGTCCCGCAAGCAACAGAAGCCTTTGAAAGGGGAAGATTAAAGGACAGAAAATGCTTACTTGAAAGGAGACAGACCCACAGGCAGCTCTTGGGGTGACAGATTGGAGGTGTTTTGAAGGTTTGAGTCCATTTTTTGTTTTAGGTCATGCCTGAGCAAAAAGATAAGGGAAGAGAATTATACGAGAGGGAGTCGGAGGACTATAAGTGTATGTCAAAGTCAGGCACTGACAGGCTGTTTGATGTGTGTTATGTAGGTGCCATACTCTGCAGTGGAGAGACAATTTGGAAAATAGCAGTGCTCTTTAAAAACCTTGAACATACTGTATATTTTGTGCCTAATACAGAAAAGTAACAGAAATACTGAAGAACAGGCACCGTTGTGAGTAGAGCATAAGTAACTTTTTTTGTTTTGTGCATTCTGAATTGGTTGTTATGCTTGAATCTCAAGCAACTTTTCATTTCATTTGTGAGCATTTTCTACCTTTGTGATTTTTATTTTTATTATTTTGTCCATTCTAAAAATGAGCCCTGGGGCTGGTCTGAAAATGTGTTTGCTAAAAGCCATGTTTTGTGTCAGGAGACAGAATGGAAGAGCAGTGGGTATTCAGCTGCAGCAGACAGTGAGAGAGAAAACAAACATTCAATTCCTCCTAACTCATAGCTGGGCGAACTTAAAAGGATGTAAGCATTTGCCTCCACTCTGTACATTTTTAACTGTCTTCTCACACTCTTTCATCTGCCTACTCTGTCTCCGTCTCCTGTGCCCTTTATTCTAGCTCTATCTCAACCACTTTGTATCAAATCCCTGCGATAGCTTTTTTTGCTTTCTCCCACTTTTGAGTCAGTGCTTTTTTCTGTCTGTGTGAATGCTTCCTTTGTTCTGTCTCTTTCGTTTTGAATGTGTATTGAGACCAATTATATTTCTGCCGAGGCCACACCACAGATGAAGGGAAGACCACCCGAGTCGACTCCAAACTTAGGCTAGGATGTAACCAATAGTTATTAAATGATTTGTTTTTTTAGTTATGAGGATATGAGTGTTACCTACAACATAAACCTTATTAATATAAAGTCAGGTAATTATTCAGGATCAGGGAATAAACAGTTATTTACTCTCTTACGGAGAAGTGTGCCGATCTTAAATTGCAATGCTTGCACACTGTTACGACCCGTCCCCCTACCAAGCGGTAGTGGCTCGTGGGAAGACCCGTAACATAAAAACAAACCACGCCAAACACAGAATATCGTTAACGACGAGCATTTATTGTCAGCACAGCCGTAACTTACATGCCTACCGGCAAAAAGGAACCAAGTCTGGAGGACGGCAAAAAACAAACAAAAAGGAAGAAGGGGGCCTGGGCCAGCCACACCATGGGCCGTAGGACCCAGACTTCCCTCCTCTACCCAGAGATCTAACACAACCTACTGGGAAAAAAACAAAGCCGCGAAAAATCCTAAACAAACATCCTCCAGAGTTCACACAATAAGACAGCAAAATAATAATGGATCCACACGAGGGGTGAGAGGAAATCCACAGATATAATCCCTCGGTATCAGGACAGGAAAAGAGGGCCTCTTCTCCTCCAGCTTCTCCTTTTAAAGTCCCCAGCTGCATGTCATTAGGACACCTGGGGGAGGCGGAGCCAAGAGCGGACCAGGTGTACCTGTGCAGCAGAGAGACAGAGAAAAGCAACACAAGCACGTAACATGTCTCTACTTTAAAGAGTCCTTTCCTGCTGATGTTCAGGTGTATATCAGTATGTAGTGTCTCTACTTTAAAGAGTCCTCTCCTGCTGATGTTCAGGTGTATATCAGTATGTAGTGTCTCTACTTTAAAGAGTTCTCTCCTGCTGATGTTCAGGTGTATATCAGTATGTAGTGTCTCTACTTTAAAGAGTCCTCTCCTGCTGATGTTCAGGTTATATCAGTATGTAGTGTCTCTACTTTAAAGAGTCCTCTTCTGCTGATGTTCAGGTTCATATCAGTATGTAGTGTCTCTACTTTAAAGAGTCCTCTTCTGCTGATGTTCAGGTTCATATCAGTATGTAGTGTCTCTACTTTAAAGAGTCCTCTCCTGCTGATGTTCAGGTGTATATCAGTATGTAGTGTCTCTACTTTAAAGNCCTTAGCCTATCACGTTCAAAGCGCTGGAGCGCTAGCCAATAGAAGCGTAAGTGTTACATAGTGATGTCAATATGTTCAGGAAGNATATCAGTATGTAGTGTCTCTACTTTAAAGAGTCCTCTCCTGCTGATGTTCAGGTGTATATCAGTATGTAGTGTCTCTACTTTAAAGAGTCCTCTCCTGCTGATGTTCAGGTGTATATCAGTATGTAGTGTCTCTACTGGGACATGCTTTAAAGTTCAAAAAGATCTTTCTTCTGCTCTGATTGGTTAACTGGCCCGCTCTGTTGTGATTGGTCAACTGCTTAGCGATGTCCCGCCCCTTAGCCTATCACGTTCAAAGCGCTGGAGCGCTAGCCAATAGAAGCGTAAGTGTTACATAGTGATGTCACTATGTTCAGGAAGTAAACAAAGGAGTCCAATGGAGGCGTATATTAGTGGAAATGCTGTAAAGGAAGGTATACATTGAAGGTGAAATAGAAATATATTTTCCTTTGTGGAGTGTTCCTGTGATCCAAAGACTCCGTTGTGTTGAAGGTCTCTGCATTAATGAACAGGTAAAATAAATAAAAAAGACAGACGTGACACTGAATAGTGAATCTACAGACTCCCAGCATGCAGTTCACCTTGCTTTAGCAGGCAAGGATTTAGTTCAGAGTACAACTTTCCAAATGCTTTGTGTGTTTTCCCATAAACTTTCATTTTAGAAACAATCCAAAGTTTTGCATCGTACTCAGGTTTAATCCCACACCTCATATAGCTTTATGGCTTTATGAGCAGCGCTGCATCACCTGGGGAGGAACCCTGAGATTGCTGCAGTAATAAGTGTGTGTTTGTGTGTAAACCCGTATGCATGTTGTCAGAAACCCCATTACTGTAATACAACAGTGTCACCAGAGGGAGAGAAACAGAAGCTTTGTAGTAACTGATGAAACAAAAGAAACCCTTTGAAAACCTTGCCCCAAATGAAACAACAAACATATTATATTAAGGTAGAAAAAACCCAACTGCAGCAATATCTCAACCAGCAGCTGCAGGCCCTCCAGGTGACCAGATTCTCTCGTTTATTTTACAAAGTGTAACTTGTTTGTTGTTGGTAAGAGGAAACAATTGGACTGTGCGGCTGTTTTAGAACAAATATTTGGATTGAAGCCTTCAGTTTGGATCAGTCTCTATCTGTGAGGAGGAAGAAGATTCCCACCAGTGACCAGACTCCAGAAATTCATTTGAACGAACTGGTAGCCTCAATAAAATGGAACAGTTGGTCCAGAAATCCTCAAAATAAGTGGATATTCGCTAAAATAGCCAGTTTTATGTGGACATGCAAACATTATATTCACATTTGATAGTTAAAAATGTCTTTGTGCTGCTATAACAACCTTTCATCTTCTGGTTAAGACATATGATCATTAGTGAGGTCCAAGTGTTCCCTCATCAAAAAGCAAAGGGATTTTTCCATTGGATTTCGGTGTATTGCAAACAAACGTTTATGATTCTTACACGTCTTGTTCAGCAGGATAATCTCCACATATAAAAAACACTTTATGATTATAAATGATGTTGATAAAGGAACTACAGCGCAGTCAAATGACTTGTCACCACCGCTAAGCTAAAGGTGGCTAATGTTGGGCTATAAAGGAACTACAGCACGGTCACATGACTTCACGTCACCACCGCTAAGCTAAAGGTGGCTAATGTTGGGCTATAAAGGAACTACAGCACGGTCACATGACTTCACGTCACCACCACTAAGCTAAAGGTGGCTAATGTTGGTCGTGATCACGTTTAGTCATCTCATTTAGGCACTTGTTAGCAACCTCTGTTTTTAAATTCACCAGTGGGGTATTTACTGATGTATTTAATGTCGTGGAACAAAACATTAAAATCTCCACAGATCTTATTTCAGGCTTCTAAAAAAAAACACGTCAAAAAAACTTTGAGCCCATGAACCCGAAGTTGTACAATTGTTGTTGTTCTTTGAGTTTTTACCAAAAATTGATATTTTAACACAGTTCATCTCAGGTGTTGACACGTTACGCAGGAGAGCTTCATATCCATCCAGATTTGCAATGTATCTCACAGTCTTGATGAATAAAGTCTAACTCTAAACGTGAGCAATAGAACTCTTTATTGGAAAGTACACTAAAAACTGCATCCTCATGGGGGCCGCCAAGTTTTAGTCCCATGTATAGTAATTGCGTCTTATCTTTCGCCACATGATAGATTTGTCATTGGATCTGATATGGGGTGAGTGAACTGAAAGATGTTTCTCACTTTGATGAGAGGCTTTAGATTTGTCTGCCAATAAGACACCTTTGAATTGAAAATCAAATAAGAGAGCAAGGGCTGCAGATATAATCGCCTCCGTGTTTTTATTAGCTGATGGATCTGCCACCGGGCCGCACCATTGGTTTAACCTCCTAATCAGGTACCGCCTTGCTGCCGCTACTACTTCAATTAAGGCCGAGAGGCTGAGAGAGACAAAGAGAAATAATGAAAGATGGTGGAGGAGATGTAAGAAAATGAAAGTGGCTGAAAGAGACAGATAGATGGAGAGATTCCTAAAGTATATTGTAGGAGATAAAGAGTGAGGGAAGGCTGCCCAGAGGATCAGATTATACTTTATATATTTTCATTTATTCCTTTTTCTCAAAAAAAAATTCTGTTTATATTTCGGGATGTTTCCATACTTCCATTAACACATTTTTTGTCCCTGATACTGATGTTATTTCTGCTGTAATTCTTGCTTTATTTCGTCACTTTCGCCAATGTTTACATTATTTATCTTTGTTAGTATTTATTTGAACAATGTCTTATTAAATTGTTGACAGTTTTGCTCAATACATTTCTGTGAAATGTAATTATTTGCTATCTTTCGAACCGTGAAATCACAAGACAAATACAAAACAACAACATGTAACAACAATTAACTTCCCTAATTATCACAAATTATAGGTTCAACAAACCGGATACATCATTTAGAGACAGCTTTGTAGGTGTTGGTAAGCATTTTAGCTAGCTTTACAGTACCTCAATGTGTGCTGATTATATTTGCAATGTGTGATACTTTTTTTGTCGGGGACAGATAGTGTGAAATCACCAGAAACTCCAATTATTTCTGTCTTCCATTCTGTCAGATTGGTTTTTAGTTAAGTATTTTCACCATGTGCAGAATGTGTCTTTGCCTCAAATTGTGTTTCTGAAAAACCTGATATCTTTGGGACAATAGTTTGGTCACAGTAGCTTTTACATTCCAGTAAAAGAGAGTTAAATAAATAAAGATTTTGCAACTAAAGGCATGTCTACGGTTTTGAAGTGAATGTAAGTTGCTTCATATAAAAGCGTCAGCCAAATACCATGTAATATAATAATATACTAGCCATGATAGCTTCCCCTGTTTCCAGCATCCATTTTGATTCTTATTAGCAAATTAAATAGGCATCATCAATGGTTATCACTGATAGACCAGAAAGTATTTGAGAAACGTATGTTAAACTAACTCAATAAAATGTGATATTTTAAACAGAAGAACACAAGGTTTAAATATTTAGGGAGCAATAACTGGTTAGGTTTATAATTAATTGATTTATCATTTGATTTCGACCTTTATTTCGAACAGATTTAAAAAACAAAAAAGATTAAAAAAGCGTATAAAAAACAAGAATTATTGATATGATTATTATATGATTTGGGGTTATTATTGATCTCAAATCTGTGCGTATAACACCAGCCACCTTCCCTTAAATGGTCAGCAGCTTCAAGTGAGTTTGCTATAAGTCAACTGTGAACATTTGCATGTCAACATTCACCAAAGTTGAACTTAATGCAAACAAAATGTAAGCTTTAAAAAAGGGCCAAAAGGGCACCGGTTGACAAATAACCAAACAAAAGGAGGACTCTAAGAAAGGAGTCTAAAGACATACAGGGAAAATAAATACTAATATACTAAATAAAGAACGAAACAAAACCTCACTCTAAAAGTGGTACAACTAACACAAAGAATCTATACAAAAACACAGCTAAACTAAAGGCAACCGTCACCGAATCCTAAACTACTCTAAACACTAACTAAGCTACTCTACACTCTAACTAACCTACTCTAGACACTACTAATCACACAAGTTTTAACCCCAGAACAAAGAGCAAGTAGCGAGAGGCATCTGTCCTCATACAGAGCCTCCAGAATGATGATTGTCCCCAAGCTTTGTAGTAATCTCCAGCAGGTGTGCGCCGGCTGTGCGCTGCGATTGGAGTGCGTCGGGCCCGGTGTGCTCCAATCGCAATCTTCAGGGGCGGACCAGGAGATGGGAGCCAATGCCGGGAGGGGAACCGCACAGCTCATTTACATAGAACACACAGCTGAAAACACTCAGACGACCAGGAAGGCAGCAGCCGTAACACTCACCCCGACTTTAGGGAATTCATGTGACTTATATTGTTTAACTGACTGGGCTTTTGCACACGTTGTGTTAATCTTTCATTTGTTGGTGATCATGAAAACACCTCATGACAATAGACTAACCGACAACAAACACAACGAAAAATGTGGAAAAAGCAACAGATGTGCAGACTTTAAGAACCCACCCTGCAGCCCCAGTCAGAAATGAGCCATTTTCCTGTAAAGCTTTTCAGCAGCTTTCCTGTAAACCACAGCGGTGACCCGGCCGTGGAAATGTCTGTGTTCTGCCTCTAATTACGTCTCGGTAATGGATCCACCTGAGCGAGTCCAGCGCTTTGCTTCAGGCGGGAGTCTCCATCTTGGTTTAATGGGGACTTTGTCATTCAGGCCTGCAGCTGCCTGATGGAAACTGCGAGTACTTTACCTTCCCCCTCCTCTCACCACCCTTTATTTCCCTTTCTTATTTCCCCGACTCTACCTGGGATTATCTTCCTCTCATTATTTCTCTCTGCCTCACTTTGCACCTTCCAAACTTCAATTATTATTTCGCTCCAACTTCCCTGCTCTTCCTAGGTTTCATTGAGCAGTTTTTTTTAGTTTTTTTTTCACCAGGACCCCATTAACAAGGTTCGCTTCAAGCTGCTAAACACACAACGTCCCCGGTGACCGTCAGCTGGTGCCGAGCTCTTGTCAGTCAATGGAGCACATTTCAAACATGTGTCAAGGTGGTAAACCATTGGGAGGGAGTGCAAAGAGAGGAGGAATATATGTTGTAGCCTACAGGTGCAGGTCTATTACTGCTGTGTTTCACACTGTGATAAATGACAGTCGCTGCTGGAGAGTAGCTGCACAGTTAGGAAGTGAAAAAGCAAACCTTTGAATGGACCTTTGGATGGAAGTAAAGTTTTAAGTCAGAAAATAGTTAAAGTTTGAAGGTTTAGATCACGTTTAGAGGCAACGAGAGTCTAATAAGTATAAACATTTGGTGAAAATGTGGAAGTTTAAATGTATGTTAACTACGGTTGCCAGGTGCAAACACACTACATGTCCAAAAGCTTTTTCCATTGGGTGAAACACGCTGCAGCTTCAGAAACAATGCATTCAAATAACACACATTCATATTAAGGGGCATGTAAAGGTTAGAAAATAGCTGTTTATACTTTTATCCATTCAACAATCCAGGCAGAAATGCAACCTGTATTATTATCTGCAGCCAAACAGCCAGAAGCTTCTATTAGATTTATTCTTTCCCCCCAAATGTATACAAGTCCATTTAATCTGCCCAGCAACCACACATGACATTTTGAAGTCTGTGCTCATTTTGCTGCCTGAGAGACGCAGAAACAGCCAGAGGCCCCTTCGATGTTTACCAAGTTTACATTGATGCTATCCCGTCTTCTCGGACGCTGTAATAGAACTCAATACTTCAGCCCCCTGGCCACTCAACCAATACACTGAATCACTGAGTGGGTGCACTGTGATAATAACAGCCAAAGGTAATGTGCATACAAGTGTAAATGTTAGAGTGTGTGTGTGTGTGTGGGGTGTGTGTGTGTGTGTGTGCGTGTGTGTGTGAGAGTGTGTTTAGGGTGAAATCTATATTTCTGTTTGGCTGGTGGAACTGCCAACAGCAGAACATTGATGCCAGAAATCGGTGGACGCGTACTCATCTGGACTCAAAACAAACCTGCAGCAGAGCTGCATGTTAACGAGAAGGCCCTGGGTATTAGTGATTAGAAAACTCTCGCTTGTACGTCTGTGTGTGTGTGTTTGTTTGTGTGTGTCTGTCTGTCTGTCTGTCTGTCTGTCTGTCTGTCTGTCTGTCTGTCTGTCTGTCTGTGTGTGTCTGTGTGTGCGTGTGTGTCTCTCTGTGTGTGTGTGTGTGTGTGTGTGTGTGTGTGTGTGTGTGTGTGTGTGTGTGTGTGTGTGTGTGTGTCTGCGTGTGTGTGTGTGTTTACAGCATCTAAGCGAATAAATAGATCCATCTGAAAGTCTAAAATCACTTTCCCATCGTCTAATGTTGTTTTACTGTTGACTAACCTGCTCTTATACGTCAATACGTTTATTCCACTTTCTAGTAGCGCCTCTGTGTGTGTGTGTGTGTGTGTGTGTGTGTGTGTGTGTGTGTGTGTGTGTGTGTGTGTGTGTGTGTGTGTGTGTGTGTGTGTACGTGTGTGTGTGTGTGTGTGTGTGTAGTGTGTGTGTGTGTGTGTGTGTGTGTGTGTGTGTGTGTGTGTGTGTGTGTGTGTGTGTGTGTGTGTGTGTGTGTGTGTGTGTGTGTGTGAGAGTGTGTGGGGGTGTGTGTGTGTGTGTGTCTGTCTGTGTACGACGTGTGTGTGTGTGTGTGTGTGTGTGTGTGTGTTGTGTGTGTGTGTGTGTGTGTGTGTGTGTGTGTGTGTGTGTGTGTGTGTGTGTGTGTGTGTGTGTGTGTGTGTGTGTGTGTGTGTGTGTGTGTGTGTGTGTGTGTGTGTGTGTGTGTGTGTGTGTGTGTGTGTGTGGGGGACACACACACACACACACACACACACACACACACACACACACACACACACACACACACACACACACACACACACACACACACACACACACACACACACACACACACACACACACACACACACAGTGGGAGTTAATGAAGCTTTCAAGTACGTACCCCGTCCGTAATCCAACAGGGATGCTTCTCTCTTTTGGGTCCCTAACTGCTAAAACACACAGATACACACACCTACTCACACATTTATTCAGAGGCTGTGATTAGTGAGCAGTGTGTGGGAGGGAGGCGTTCAGTGGCTGCTTCTTGTTTCATGTTGCAGCTGGTTGGATGAGAGAGGCTTGTTGAGTTTATGCTCTTTTTCTGTAGCTTTCTTCTCTCAGTCTCTCAAACCTTCTTCTCATTTGTCCCTCTATGATTTTACTCTCATTCCTTTGTATAATGTTTTTGTTTTAAAATGTCTAAATGCGAGAAAAAAAATCATTTGATTTGGTCTGTGTATGGACCTAATATACATAACATGTCCTATTATACATATTTTGAATACATTTTGTATTGGTACTGTAGATGTTTGGTAAAACTGTGCATCGTGTCTTTAGAGAAAGCCCAGAGGAATAGTCGTGTCCCGTTATGACAATGGCCATGCCTTAGGCCCTAATGCTGACAACACATTACACCCAGTCGTTGCTCCTTTCACTCATGGGTGGTGAGGGAATCATTATGGATGAAGGAGGGAAGAGCTCTCAGCAGATTCTGTTGTGGCAATAACAAGCTGTCATCTTTGTGTTGGTGTCATAAAAGACAACTCTTCACACCTACAGCAAAATCTAAGAACATGCAGTACAGTCCCATGGATCCCGGTGTAATATTGTTTAAGAGTTGCCCTTTTTCTCCTCTAAAACCAAATAACCTAAACTACCTTAAACACTGATCTGCTATCACAAACATACTTTTGTGCTTTATTTTGTGACATGCTCTAATTAACAGTTTGTACGGACTTTGAAGCCAAATCCTCCTACAAATTATTCCTCTCTGCTATATAACTTTGAAAGTCACATATGAACCACAGTGATGCACTGAATGTCCTTGTTTTTTTCTGAATAATCAACATAAAACAAACTGTAGGTTATTTTTAGTAATTGTGAATACTGTGCAAGCTACCTCCTTAAATTGGTATAAACTGTGTCAAAAATTATGCGAAAAAAACAACAATATCATCCAGTTTCAAAGGAAACATTTGTCAGAAATAGAACATACTTTGTAGAATGTAATAAAAAATGAATGCCTGTATTTTTTAAGCGTTTGTTTTCAAAAGGAACCAGAGAGCTAAGGGCACAGAGCAACAGACAATGTAAGGAAATTAGAAACAGATGATCTAATACATTTTGTTGTTGTGGTTGCAAGCCCTAACATCTCCCAACATGTTAAAAAATACTACCTCTTAAGTGAGATAAAATCACCTGTTTCAGAGGCAGATCGAAACCCATCTTCACACACTGTGAAACATGCAGCCTGATATCACCCACACTTCATTGAGTGACAGTCACAATACTGCCACATTGGTAACTAGTTAAAACATCTGAACAAAATGAACAGCTCTCTGCAGCATGAAGGACGTAAAGTCTGGGAACTGTATAATGTAAACTCGCTCTTTAATTCAAACTGCCAGTTAATCCAAACAGTGAATAATGTGACTGCAAATGAATATATGAAGTATGCAGACAGGGTCAGGAGGTTCAGTTGTTGCTCGACTAAAGATGTAATTAGCTAGATTCACGGTGTAAGCAGAGGTTACTGCCACAGTGAAGTGACAGTGTATCGGCTTTGCTGTGGACAAAGTGAGACAGTGAGTCATCTCAGGATGATTCATGGACATCTGATAGCTGTTTTTTCACGAAACTGTGTCTCAGGGCTTCTTAACATGTAACAACCTATTGATGTGTCATACCCACTTAACGGGAAGAAACTCAGCTAACTGACGCTATGAATATTTTTTTCCAAAACAAAACTCTAACGCCAAGCGTCTGAATTAGCACTAAGCGAAAGAGTGCTAACACACTTAGCACATAACTCACGGTAGAAATATTTTATACTTCGTCGGATCTGCACAAACAAGATATCATAATGTGTGAAAGCTTATCATATGAGATTCCACAGATTCCAATGGTATAAGTATCATCACTGTGCAACCAAAACTCAGGGCAGCGAAGGCAAGCAAAGACAACACACAACTTCACTTTACGTGGCCAAAACAGCAAATACGTCTTACCTTTGCTGTTTTCTGATCAAAAGTGGTATTCAATGGCACTAAAATGCATATAAACGCTGCTGAAGGTTAATCCAATGTTTCTGTGTCACTTTGAAATGACTACTGATTATCTATCATAACATTTATGTCAATATTCTGAGTTTTCATATAGAGTGTATGAGAGCGTAACCCAGCTTTCGGTTTTGGGCATGCTGGCTGCGCATCACTCTCATTCACCAATGGTAATGTTTAGATGGATTTAGGAACTCCCTCTCGATTCTATTGGCTCTGACGGTTCAAAAGTGGTGTCAATCATCAAAATCGACCAATGGGTTCCAGAGATATGGCAAATCCACCCAAATGACCCCAGAGGTGTTTTTTTTCTTTTCTTCTAAACCTCTCTAAAAAGGTCATATTTCACTTGTTTTGCATCAATCTTGATACAGGGTACTTATTATATGTTATTTTTTGGATTCCTAAAGCTTTTTGTCTACTATCCCATCATTCAAGGGTGGTTTTCACTATAAGTAATGTTTTTTTTTGGACGGAAACTATAATTTACATTTCTTTACAATATTCAATCTGAATTTACTTTAAAATAAAAACATCTATATTGATTCTGACTTCTCTACATCCAACTCACAGGTTTATCATTGCTTTGAGAAAAAAGATTATTAATTTACCCCTTTTAGAAGTGAAGATATAGTCATTTGTTCTAGGAATGTCATTTTCGAGCCTGAGACCTGAACACAGGCTTGGGGCTTAACAGGTTAAAGGGGACCTATCATTTTATACATAAATATGTGTCCCCGGTGTGTCAGGGAACTCACAAAGTGTCAGCAAATAAAACCCTCTCTCTTTTCCTCCGTACCCAAATCTCTAAAAACGGGGGTACAACGGAGCTTATCCAGATTTGCATCCGATATCACGTAATATCGGAAATGTGGACCCACGCCCAAGCAGAAACGTTGCTATCAGAAACATTGCCCAACGTGTTTTGGACGTTGGTCTTTGTTTACATTAGCAAGCATCGCTAACACTCAGAGCTAACCTGTACTGGAAAGAGTATGTGTAAAAAAGCAGGAAATAAAAAAATAATAATCCTTGATGTGGTTTGAAACATGATATGTCGTTTAATCACGGCAGCATTTAGCTATATCTCGTGGAATTCTGAGCAGGCATTAGCTCCCCCTCCTCTTTTTTTTTTTTCAAGCTAAGAACCCGAAACCTGCAGTTCTCTATCAGGGCTGAAACAGAGGGATAAGAGGGAAGTCTAAAATGCATGATCTGTTTGGTATTATGAGCAAAACACATCATAGACATGTTTTTTATATATTTTTGATATATCTGAGATCCATAATATATGCCTAAAAATAGCATTAATTGGAGACCTTTAAGAACATATAAAACTGTCAACCACCAGCTAGGTTAACCAATGTGAGTGTTTACAGAGTGTAAAGGTCAGGTAGGCTAATATATTACACAAAAAAGCAACCTTTGAAATAAGGATTGAGTTATAAGCATGGGAAATGCCTCATAAAGCCTCAAGGCTGCATAAAACCCTCCGCAGTGTGAGCTTTTGATTTGTAGTCCGCAACCACAAATCCCAGTAATCCTGAAGTTACATTTGCATTGCATTGCCTTAGCGTTACGGACACCTCTCTTAACACTTCACTGCAGCAAAAGTTCATGAGTTGTTAAAATGAGTTTTAGTCTAAAGAGCGCACTGCTCTGCTGAATAATCGTATTCTTCCCGTCCCTGAGGTTAGTCAAACTTCTGTCAGCCTAATTGAGCAATTCAAAGTCTTCACATTAATTATATTGAGATTACAAATATAACCAACATGTACATCATATATTTTTTTCATTTTATAGGTTTTAATTCTAAAAGTATGATATACTTCTTTGACATGTAGCACTTGCCGTCCATATATCCAGCAGAACATCTATAGGCGCAGCATGTGATAAAAATACTTTCTAAAGATGCCACATGACAAAGATTGCATTAGGTATATCGGTGAAGTTACACTTTTTGTCATCAACTCCTCTGCCCGTTAACCACATTATGGATGAAAGAGAAAGATATTGTGATGGATTCAATACAGAAAAAAAATCAAAAGCTCACCTCAGAGAGAAATGTAATCCAACAGAGGTGAGAGAGTTAGACGGATAAGATCAAAGTGATTATCTTTTACATAACACTTTTTTAACCGTGCTGGTTTTTGTGTTTCGTTTCAGGGTTTCGCTTTTTTTGCCCAATGGCCTCTTTTCCATTGTATAAGCTGAATATGTTGCCTTTCCCTCTGTGGTGCTTCATACACTTTCCCCATGGTTTTTATTATAATTGGAACAGCCAGTTTGATTTTAGCCCCACAGGGGGGGAACTCATCCAATTTGTCTCAAGGAAATCACCAGGTACATCAAGTGACAGCATTGTTTCAGAGCTTTTCACACAGAGTCAATGAAGGGCTTTAAAAACACCCGACACATAACATTGTGATGTTTTGTGTGTATTTTCCCATGCGTATATGTGGATATGACGTATGTAACGGTACTGTAGATTTGAAGGCGTATGTATCAGTGCTGAGTGTTAGATAATGTGCTTGTGTGCGTGTGTTCTCTCTCTCCTGGATGAAAAAATCAAGTGAATAAATGAAGCCAGTTTTAGGGCCTGAAGCATGTGGATTCTCTTCACTCTGAATGAGTGGCTCTGTCCTTAATTGCGCCTCCATGAAAAACCTCTCCTCGTTGTGCGATGAAATGCTTCTGGGCATCAGTTTGCACCATGACCCAATGCTGTAAAATATCACCCTGTGACTTTGAAACTCTTTGAAACTTTCATCACTATCAATGCAAAGCTGTGTATAGGGTGTTGTTCATGTACTGTATGGTGTCTATATTTGGTATGGGTTTAAAAGCAGTTTGCCTTAAAGCAAAACCTTTATCTCTTGTGTCTATAGTGCGATGAAAAGGTGCATGCCACCTTTATCTCATAACACATCTATTTTTACTTTCTGTGTCATAGAAAATAAGTTTTATATGAGTTAGTTTTCTGTTATGCCTGTTACAGGAAGTGAGTGCAACATCCACCATGTAGACCCATTTATCATCATCCCGTGTTTTAGGAATGCATGCGAGCCGTCTACTGAAGCCAAGAGAAAGGCGACTGCTTTAGCTAATGGCTGTGAACGAGATGGTTCCGGTTGGCTTTGTCCATCGCACAACCTTCATCATCGGCATGCCTCTCATTTGTTTGGTGAATTCTCCAGTTAAACTGCTTGTGTCGTGTCAGACAGCAGCATGCTTGAGGGGAGGGTTTCCAAGTAGAACATTTTCCATCTCTTCAGCGTGGAGCAGTAGGTATTGGTCGGGAGTCGATTTCAGCAAGGCCAAAGTCATGGGTAAAGCATTGTGGGAAGCGAGGCATGCTGTAGATTGCAACTTATGACCAGCTATCTTTCCCCTGTGGGTCTTTATGATATACTGTATGTGTCAACAGTGTTTCTGTTCAGCACACATAACGAACCTCAAGCACATAGAGGATTTTTCCACTTTGCCTTGAAATTAAGGATGCTCTCAGGTATGTGCAAAAGATCTTGAAAGTGAAGTGTGTCCAGAGGTGGGAAGTAGTGAAATACAAATGCTTTGTTACTGGGCTTACTGTAAGTACATTTTTTGGTATCAGTACTTTACTCCACGATGACTTTTTACTTTTACTTCTTACATTTTTAACAAAAATACCTTTACTTTCTACTTCTTACATTTTTAAAACAGGCTTGTTACTTTAGTTTTAATCTGCGTTTGGTGGCAGGATCATAATTTTTTTCATAGTCTTTGCCTGCCTATTGATTTTCACATGATCCGTGTATCCATCATTTCGACCATTTCGAAGATCGACCAATGAGAACTTTGTAATCTTTGCCGTTTTTCAGCATCAAAACATTCATTAGCTAACAATGACATTATTGTTCTATTAATATAAAGGGAGGTCAGTTACTTTATAAAACAGCTGGTAGTTATGGGTATTTTTTACTTAAGTACATTTCGAAGCCAATACTTCTTTTACTTGAGTAAAGAAGTTTAGTCAGCACTTATATATGTTTTAAACATGACTATCTGTACCTCTACTTGAGTAAAGGATCTGTGTACTTTTGCCATCTCTGAGTGTGTCTGTGTGAGAGGGGCGCTCTGTGTATGCATGACTTTAAAAAACACGATTTATTGTCCCTCAATGAGAACAACTTAAAAGGATTTTATATTATATTCACTGGGATTCTTTGTGTTTCTCATTTATGTGCAAATACACTCAGGTTTCAACATGTCACCCCTAAATGATCACAAAAAGGCAGTCGGTTAGGTGTGATAGGAACATTTCCATCAGGCTTTTGTAAAAGGCGCTAGCTGAGAGCGGCAGCCTACCTCACCACCATTAGATGCATTGTTGTGATAAAAGAGACTTTTGAAAATCGACTACACAAGCTCATCTTACACAGGGAGAAAGGAACTAAAACTCAAGGGAATTGTGCTTTAAATTACACTCAACACACACGCTCACACACCCTCACACACACTCCTACCACGGATATAATTGCTTTTCAGTCCCGTCCTTATATTTTCAAGATACCAGCTGTCCCCTCTCTGCAGTTGTAGTAAGATGTTTGATTCAGCTGATAGTGGCAAAACTCAATACATTCAAATAGCCACATTAAAGACACACTTCTGCCCGGCACTCTTTTATCTGTGCTGATATGTGACAGTCAGCTAGAAGGATCCACGTCAGTTTTTCCTCTGTGCCGCTTTTACTTCAGCGTTCTCACTTCCCCACTCAATGGAGAGGGGATTACAGCGGCATCACTCAAACCATTTCTCTACTGAAATCCATCTGTCAACTCTCTCCCCGAGCAATATTTCCGTATTCCTCCCAAGTGGAAAGATCAAATATTTGGTATTGCCTAGTGAAATACATTCAAAGGTTCTTAGCCAGTTCCACAATCCAAACAGAAGTTTCTCTTCTAAAGTCATTTATTTTACATCAGATCAAAGGCTTTTATTTCCATTGACAGAGGATAAGGATAAGCTGCAGTGGGTCTCCTGATACGTGCACTGAAACACACACAGAATAAACACACACATGAACAGATATGTTTCCATGGTGGCGCACTACACTT
Source organism: Notothenia coriiceps (assembly GCF_000735185.1). Lineage (NCBI taxonomy): Eukaryota > Metazoa > Chordata > Actinopteri > Perciformes > Nototheniidae > Notothenia > Notothenia coriiceps. The sequence continues at coordinate 27,108,682 of NW_011369945.1, forward strand.
CTGTGTGTATTTCATATTCAACAAAGACAACATTACTGACTGTTTTTTCTCTCCTCCTACTTTTCTTCTTCTCTCCATTCCTCCACAGGTGTGCCTGTACAGGAGTGTTGAGATTGAATCCCAGCATGCCTCTGGCTCGGCAGCATCACAGGGCCACTGTGCCCACAGCAGGCTGGGTCCTGGCTCTGGCTCTGTTTCTTGCTCTGCAGGTAAAAATGGTTAGGTACAAATTCGCCCTGTCCACTTTTCTGAGTAAGGCTTCCCACGGCTTTTTTTTTTTCCACCCCCTTATTTATTATTGATTTCTAATCTACTATTTTAGCCAGCCATGTTAATCACTTGACTCTGGGCACAAATTCACACTGACTATTTAGCATATTATAGAGAACAGACAATTTTGAGTTGAGTGTTGTTTTTCTTTACTTTTCTTCTACACATCAGGCTTTTTAATGTGTACAAGGAACCTAGAACAAAATATGACAGCTTATTATTCACTAATACAAAAGAAGACTTTACATTTCTATCCAGTTACCACCAATTTTGTTGGCTGAAATAACTTCCGGTAGGTTTAATTATGTTTTACTAGTCAGCTTATTACCATTAGCTTGATGAGATGAATACAAATTATATTTCTGGCTGAATTTGTAATGTTTTCAGCTGACTCGTTTTGAAAGAGGTGTGTTGGTTCATGGTCAAGAAACATAGATAGAGATTATAAAAGAAAAAGTCATTATGATTTAAGTTTAAAAACAGATTGAATGTACAGCTTGTGCAAAGGTTCCCTGTATTAAAATGTTCAAACAGTATGTTAAAGGCTTTTAGGTTGAGGCCTAACCCATTTAATTACATCTGTGGATCTCACTTACACATGTGTTACACTTTTACTCTTGTATTTAACTCGTAAACTCTTTACATGTAGAGTATTATGCTAACTACAGCCCCATGCACACACACATCAAAATGTGGAGGAATCACAATCTTGAGAGACCTGCTGTGCCTGGTTACAGTTGCCATACTGGGTTCAGTAATTGGGTTTGCGCACAGGTAGCGTTGATATTCAAAAAGGTGTCATCATAAATACAATCCTTGGTTGATCCCATGGTGTCTGCCCGGGGCTTTATTTCCCTTGAAATGTTACCTCATCTAATGTTAGAAATGACCTGTGCTTGGTAACCTACAGAGGGAAAGCATAAGCTCTGCCCCACATGTTTAACTTGAAAATGGCATCGTCACTGTTGCAGTCAGTGAGAAAATCCTTGATATACATGTTTCAGTGTCATATTGTTTTGTGTCCCCCCCATGGGGAGTTCTCTTTGTTTTTTAGTCCCATCATATTCTGTAAACACAAGACATAAAGGATAAAAACAAACCCCGAGTCCAAACCGTCTGTGGTGGTTTTTGTTTCACATTGCCTCTCTCTCCAGGGTGCCGCTCACGCTGCTCCTTCAGGAGACAACAAGCTGGTTCGTACCACCAGAGTAAGGAGGCAGACCTCTGGGAGGGATCAGCCCCCCTCCCCAGACAACGAGACCCTGCGGGATCAACCAGTGATATTTAACCACGTCTACAACATCAACGTACCCTCGGAGTCTCTGTGCTCTGTGGACGTGGACGCCAACGCACCACCGGCCCCGGGTGATGGTGAGGTCTTCCGATCGATCGGGCGTTTGATGAAACTCACTGTAGTTCTCTTATCTTCTGTCCTGAAGCCATCTTTTGTTCTCATAGAGACACACACATGCATGCGGTATTTTTATACACTTTTTAAAAAAACCTTTCTTTTTGCTTCAAAGGCTCTTATGCTGAGTCGGGGTCCAGACCTTCTATGGAGGGTCCAATGTTTCCCAATGGTCCAACAGAATACATAGAGCAGACGATGGATGCTGACAGCCAGGTACGGATCTTAGCAATGATTTTTGGTTTGATTAGAATATAAAGCAAAGAGAGCAATGCAGCGTTTTGGATGACTGTCAGAGTGAGATGTGAAGAGCCTGTTTGTCAGTGATTTAGGCAGACGGTCTCATGAGGAACGGAAACATCTGTTTTATCACACATCATCATTTACCTACTGATATTCACGGTGATATGTAGCTTTGCCTAGAATTATTTAAAAGAGACACATCACCCAAAGCAAAAACACAAGCAGGACATATTGTTAAAAGAACCTTCAAATATTTCATAGTAAACTTTAAAGGCTGTGGTCATTGTGAATTCTAGTACATAACCTCCAGTTTAATTAATAGAAAAGTAACATTATTAAAATATTGATAGATTGCTGTTGAAAAACCACTCAGCATAATAATTATAAATGATTACATTTCAAATTTCGACATTATGTATTAAGGAGAGCACTGTTTCTTTATACATTAAAAAAACATGCCTCACAATTTATGAATAACACAGACATTTTTCAAACAGTCATAGTGTAGTGAGGCTGAATTGTTTAGAGTTTTTTTTCTTGGTGACTTCATTGGATTTGCTCAAATTAGCGATGCCACCTTTTATCTTGCTGTTGGAAAGGGTTGAATTATTTTCTAGAAATATTTTTGATTATTTTGTTATTAAACCATGAAAGCTGATGGTAAGTTGGTTAATTATTCTGCCTCGTTTTGAATCTACCAGACTAAAGGAAAGTGTCTGATACTCAAAATAATTCACGGAATCCTCCTTATCCCATTACTGTGAATTAAATAAGCTTATGCAATGCCGTTAAGTGACAAAATGCACTTCTTAACCAAACAATTGTTCTACTTCAGGTAACATTCACTCACCGCATCAACATCCCGAAGGCTGCATGTGGTTGTACGGCAACAACCACAATCCAGCAACTTGCTATCAGGGTGGAGATGCTGGAGAGAGAAGTGTCCCTGCTCAGAGCTCAGTGCGGCTCTGGGTGCTGTGGGGAGAGCTCAGCCATGGGTGAGAACTGTTTAACAATGACAAACATGTACAAAGACCGGTAGTATATAAGTAAAATATATAGAAAAAACAGCTTATGGGGAGACAGACGGCAGCAGAATATTGATGCTTGAGGGTTATTTTTTTTCTTCACACACAGTCTCGTTCTAAAAGCTTTGGAGAACCCTTTGCGACTGGTAAGAATTTAGTTCACTATTCAGAAGATGCCGGTATTATAATATGAGGGGATTAGAATGGATAGAGTTATAGGATATATTATGGTTAAAGGATCTGCTCCATTGACACCATCACCCTATTCAAATATTTCCTGAAAACGCTCAATCTCTTCTGTGGGAATATGATTATCTCCTGCAGTCAGGATGTGAATCAGAATGAGGATGAAATGTTCAGCTGTGGAGGACGGCGGCTGGGTAAAAATGCTTTTCATCGATGTCTTGACTTCTGTTTCTTCCATCATAGAGGGATAGGACTTTTTCTGGATATCAGGACGGAAATGATTCGATGTGTTCATTTCTAATTTTAACTAATCATTTAACCCTAAAACTGATTCCCTTTCGATTTAAAGGTCCCCTATTGTACTGTTTTTCATCCATATAATATGTCTCAGATATATACAAAACATGTCTCTGAAGTGTTTTGCTCAAAATACCAAACAGATCATGCATTGCAGTATCCCATAATCCCCTCTGTTTCAGCCCTGTTTCAAAAGTGCTGATTCTTTGTCTGCTACTTTATATGAAAATAAGGAGCCACTCTCCACGCCCCTCTGAGAGATATTTGGTTAAAAAAAACACAATGGTGCTCTAGGACAGGGGTTCCCAACCTTTTTTTCCCAAGAGCCCCAAATGACTCCTGTTGGAAGTTGCGTGTGTGTGTGTGTGTCGTGTCCCTCCCCCCCCCCCACACACACACACACACAAGGGGAGTTACCTTGGTTGGTGATTGGCTAATGGTTAAAGAAGCCAACAAAAACGTTATGACATCATAAAGTGGCCAAAATCTGATTTTCAGACAGGTTTTTATATAAATGGATCAGGACAAAAAGTGAGCAAATATTGTTTCCCGAAACTTTCACAATCTCTTTACACAGAGGGGACACATGTTTCTGTATAAAATACAGGAAAATGTGGATTTTGCATAATAGGTGACCTTTAATTTTACTTTGATATTTGAATAAAGCATTTTTTGTTTTTTTAAAGGTCATTTGGACTTCCTGCCAGGCTGCAGCGGCCATGGCAGCTTCAGCTTTGACATGTGCGGCTGCATCTGTGAGGAAGGCTGGGCCGGCAAAAACTGCTCCGAGTCCCGCTGCCCGGACGACTGCTCCAACCAGGGTGTGTGTGTGGAGGGGGAGTGTGTGTGCGACCGTGACTTTGGAGGCGACAACTGCTCAGAGCCGCGGTGTCCTTCAGACTGCTCGGGTCGCGGGCTCTGTATCGATGGAGAGTGTGTCTGCGAAGAGTCCTTCACCGGCGAAGACTGCATGGTGGGCAGGTGTCTGAACGACTGCTCGGACCAGGGGCAGTGCGTCAACGGGACGTGCCAGTGCAGGCCGGGGTACGTGGGGGAGGACTGCTCCATGGTCTACTGCGCCAACAACTGCAGCAAGAAGGGAGTCTGCAAGGAGGGATTCTGTGAGTGCCAGGATGGCTTCGCAGGAGATGACTGCAACTCTGGTAGGCTATTACTTTTTATCAATTTAGTCAATTTGATCCTCTTGAAGAACATTTGTCAGACATTTGGGGTTCAGTTTCCCAACATGGAAACTCCCTTAACAATTGCTCAGAAAACTCAACTTAAAGACATGCTACTTTGTGCCTGTGACTTAAGTTTGTCATTGCCATATCTGCACTGTAGCGAATGTGCACATGACAATAAAGCCTTGAATCTTGAATTGACCTATACAAATATGTTACAGAAACTTTAAATACATTACAGAAACTTTAAATACATTACAGAAACTTTAAATACATTACAGAAACTTTAAATACACGACATAAACTTTAAATACATTACATAAACTTTAAATACACAACATAAACTTGAAATACATTACAGAAACTTGAAATACATTACAGAAACTTGAAATACATTACAGAAACTTGAAATACATTACAGAAACTTTAAATACATTACAGAAACTTTAAATACATTACAGAAACTTGAAATACATTACAGAAACTTGAAATACATTACAGTGGGTAATGGCATTCATGTTCCATGGAGTGCTGAGAGTTTGCACAAAGATAACAGCTACAGTGGGGGATTTCATTTATCGCCACACTATTGAGGAAATAAAGGAAGAAATTAATCTTACAGCCGAGTGTAGTGTTTGGATAGAATATAAACCGTCTTATAAATTATGCTCCATGAATCTTGTTGGCCTCTCTGAACCCTACCGAGCAGCTAGGGAGATCTGAGCAATAGATATATTAATGCAAAGTTCTCTCTTACTTTCTGCTACAGCAGTTAGGTACATAGGATCTGAAAACTCAGGCCCATCATTTTAAGCATCTTGCAGTCCTTAAAAACATCCGCTTCAAATCCAAGTGGCGGTTGACTTGCTGGACAGCAGAAGGTATGACAACACTAAATTGTCAAAAGTCACATTCATCCGACCAGAGAGCTGTCACATTCACTGCAGCTGAGACAGTTTTTGACTCACACTCGCCTTTTGTTCAGACCCAGCGTTTCACACCAACATAACAGATGCTCCTCTCCCTTCTAAAGCTGCTGTCAACAACATGAAGGATGATGACAGGCAGAAGAGTGAGCAGGAGAAAGACAGACACTGCAACTCGTATTAAAGAGGCTCATTCTTCCTTGCTGCCCTCCCCTTTACTATACCTAGTGAGGGGGTCCGAATTGCTTATTTCTGCCCAATTAGAGGCTAAAATAGCCAATGCTTGTAGCGGATAGTTTGCTGAATACAAAACGAAGCAGTTCAATTACCAGAGACCTGTAGGGTGACAGGCTTAAGTGTTTCATGTTATCAAAAGCTGAAGAAAGCGGAATGTATTTTTTGCCTCAATTATGGTGGCCTATATTCTTCCAGTGTGAGAAATAATGGAGGGTGTTGAATTTAAATGGGATGTTTCGGGCGTATGGGAAGATACAGTATATCTTTACATACAAATATGTCCACACACAAATCAAAGATCAGCTTTTGTTATAGTGTAGTGTTTCATCTTGGCAGCAGAGAAACTCCACAATCAGTTCAATGAGTCCTGATTCTTCAGTTACAAAAGTGGCGAGTGCGTCACCGGAGTGCTCGTGGTGACAACTGACATTTACAATCTGCACATAGTGGGGGGGTCTCAGCGCTGTGCATGCACTCAGGAGGTTTTCCTTCAAACTGTGGAGTCTTTACATTCATAGTAGGATTTTTATAACATCTAAAAATGCCTTTTGTTAACTTGTTTCAGTGAGAATAAAACTGTATCACTGACAAACAATGGAGAGAGATTCCTAAATATCCTTTAGGCAAGATACATGTTAACAAATTCACACCCCTCTGCATTTGAAATAGTTTGCAACTAATATTACCGGTGCATTTGTAACATCCCGGTAATGCAGATAAGCATTTCAACACATCATTTGTTAAACATAATTCTAACATTTGGCTGAAGGGATACAACTGAACTTCAGATTCATCTTTACATGTCTGATGCTTTTTGTTCTACTTGGGGGAAATCCTTAAAACAGTTTGACATCACAACTCCTTGTAGACAGCCAAGAACAAGATGTGCTTAAAGGGATTACAAATAAATCAGACTTTAAGGTAGGCACGGACAACTGCTTCTGAAGTTGGACATTAGCCCAATCAAAAAGAAATGTTGATAGGATGTAAGAACCACGTCCTTGGTGAAAATAAAGGAAATATCTGCATTTGAGTTTCCTGGCAGCCTTTCATGTATCAACATCTATGTGAGATGCTCACCCCTCCTCTATCTCTGATGTATATTATAAGTAAAACGCTCCTTTGTCTAATATTTCATAAGTACCTTTTCCAAAGTGCCCACTTGAGAGTTTGCCCTTCATTTTCTATAGAAGAGAAAGTCTTTACTTCCTATACCGTGGGTTATAGCTCCTTCGTTTGATTTGTTATTTCCTTCATATACGTGACGAAGCTGAGTCTAATCGATGAAATAAATCTTGCTAATTGAATGCTGCAGGATCTGTCCCCAGTGCAGGCTCACTGTTTGGAAATGAGCTAACTACTGTGTAGCATGGGCCCATCTGTGGAGAGTGTGTGGAAAGGGCTGAAACGGCTCCTAGTGTGTCCAAAGGTTCCCCTGAGACGGTCTCAGTGCTGTGCTGTAGTCCTGTATCACAGGAGAGATGATGAGAGTGTGAGAGGTTGCTTATCACACTATCACACTCAATTTGCTCTGTCTCACTCTGGTTTCCCAAGTCATCCTTATTTTACTCTCATTTAACCTTGTGTTTATGAGGCTCCTCTATTCTTGTCTTTTTTCTCCTCCTGTCTGTGAACCTGTCTTGTTTATTTGACTCAAACTGTGTGTACCTTTTGTCTTGTCTTCTCCTCCTTTATGTCCTTCACCTGCCTTCCCCCCTCCTCCTTCTTGTTTTTGGCAGTGGGAGCTGTAAACACTCTTGTTTATGCCTCCACATTGACATTCAACACCACCTTTCAGGGCTTATGGCTTGACGATCTCTACTTCAGAGTGAGGGCTCCTCCCTGTCATGTAAACACTCAGCCTCGTGTTTCCACAAGCTCTGGCTTCTTTTACTGACTGGAACACACATATACGCATTGCAGTGTACCCCGTGTTCATGTTTTAACGTGTATGCATGAAGAAAACCAAGCGAAACAATGACACATATAGGGATGTTGTGTGGGGTTGGCACAATAATACAAACTTTTTAAATGTTATTTATTCTACCTTTATTGAACCTGAATGGCACAATCATGCAGAGAAAGGGGAAATATAGCAACTTGATAAGGCACTCCGCTTGACTATATTTTGCCTTTCTTATTGTCAGGATACATCCATTAGTGTCCTGGTCCATTTCCCATTAAAAAACGAAGAGAAAGGTGAACTCTTCACAATTACTCTTTGTCACAGCCCTGCCGATCCTAATTGTATCGGTGGAATGGAGAGTATGACCTCTCCCATGGGACTTACTACTAGGTGCCGCAGTCGGAGAGGACCATGTGCCTCTTTGAAGGATAGAGCTATACAAGAACGTCTCAGTATTGTGTACAATTCTGAATTAGGGCTCCAGGGTGCGGCCTAAAGTCAGTGAAGTGCAACTAAATATGTTCATTGTTCGCACCAGTGCGCCTGACATTTAGCAGGTGTGTCTCTGTATGTGTGAAACCGAGCCCTGTTTATCCCCTCAAGCCCCATCACAACCTCAAACATAACGGTCATTTCAAATGACGGTTTTGTCAGATTGCTTTGGTGCCGGTTACAGCGGTCCCCAGACCTGACATCATCAGCAGAGGTATCTGCTCCACTATCTGGCTCTCATGTCCCTGGTTAGGTGACTCATCATCCGAGGCGCTTGATTAATTTTGAAAGTGGGGAAGAAGGGTTTCCAAAAATGTGTGTGCATGCAAAAGGCCCATTACATTTTATATGTCCCTGTTGTAATCAATGTAAAAGTTAATCTGGATCCTTGCCCTGAGTATCTCAAGGCTCACTCTCATAGGGTTGGGGAAGCTCAAGCTAATCAGACTAGATCTAATGTTACTGATTGTGCTTGCTGTGGTTCAAAATCAACATGAGTACATTAAAATGCTTGACATTTAATTCAGATATGTATTATTGTGTGGTGTCAAATAAATTAACAAAAAATTCTAATTCAATCTGATGCATATTATTTGTCTGGATTAAGGAATTAGTTGTAGCACTGGCAGTCAATTCCCTAGCCATGAAGCCATATTTTAGCTTTTGCTCCATAAATTGAGTTGATATATGTTATCAAAAATGCCTCGCTTTGCTGGCAAACATAAACACACTGAAATTGTTAATTATGGGTGTGAAAAACGTTGCCATACAATTTTGAGCAAGTGCGTTTTTCAGTATTCCCACTAAGGTAGACAATTGCTAACTGCAATCTTATGACACATGCACTATACTAACAAGTGAGTCCAAAGGGGATTTTCTGATGTTACACTTTATAATTGTTATTGTAAAACACACACAAGAAAAAAGCAGTTTAAACTTCATTTGTGTTGGATTTTGTCTCAACAGTGGCACCCGCCATGAACGTGAAGATCCGAGGCGTGACTGACCGCACCATTGACGTGGAGTGGGAGGGGTCCGTTGTTCTGACAGATTTCTTAGTGACCTACACACCCAGCAGCCCGGGAGGTATGTACAGAGATATGCTGGCCTGTTGAAGGAAGGAAAATTGCATTTCAGTTACAGTTGATTCAAAATGTCTTAAAGCATGTATATCTTTGAAAATATATATACCATTGTATCTTTGTACCTGCCTTTCTATCAGGCGTGCAACTGGAGATAAGGATTCCAGGCAATACCACGACCTGCACTATCTCAGGCCTGGAGGCGGGAATAGAGTTCAACATCAACGTGTTCGCTGTCATTAACAACAGTATCAGCGTCCCTGCCAGCATCACGGTTTCCACCTGTAAGTGAAGCTCGTGGCTGTTGTGACCAAATGTTCTCACGGGAGCACTAAAGGATATTCCACTGAGGCTATGTTTGGTGCATGACCAACAGAATATAAATGTAATACCTCAAACCAGTACCTTGTTAAATATCCTCCGTCTCATTCGGTGCTGTACTTGCATTCTTCCATGAACACAGCCGTTCATGCGGATGCACACACACCCTGTCTGTCACCTTTTATTTTTTGTTAAAACCTCCCTAAGATGTTTTTCAGTGTCAATAGAGTGAGAATACCACCTGCTCCTCTGTGCCAACTGGCTGTGATTCCTACCTGAAACACCTGCGTGGTGTCACTCCCACTCAAATACACGCAAACGTAAATATGAACACCTTCTGAATATTAAACTCTTGGTCGGTGTTAATACCAGGGCACCCGATCCGACAAAGAAACACTATTCCCTGCTTATCAAAGGTATGCAAGCTCACTGAACCTCTGAATAGTAATAGCTTATTTTCAAAGGCAAACTGAATATTGTCTCCACTCAGCTGGTTACTTACCGTGCGGTGTGAAGCCATCAGTCTTGGCTGGTAAAATGATCCTCCATTTCACAGATAAGTGACTTTAATTTCAGTGATAGCAACATTTGGAGTTATAAAGTTAATTGAAGGCAATTAAGTTTGGTGCAACCATTATTCATGTATGATATGATTTGTTGGGTTGTCTTTGCAAAACGTAATTATGAAATGAAGTATTTGATTATCTGGAAAGATTTATGAGGACACGGCTGCCTGTGAAAAAGTAATTTAGGTATTTTGCAAAATAAAAGTACAAGTCATTTGTTTTAAACCGAGGCACTGATGTTGACATCGCTACGACTGGAAAACATTGCATATACATGTATAGGCAGAAAAAATAAAAGGTTGTTTATCAGTAAGAAATGTATTAAATATATTAGCAGGGGGTTACACTTTTAAACAATTGATGAAAGGAAATGTGTGCCTTTGTACTATTTTAGCAGTAAAACACGAACTTACCCTCGATTATTGATGGTTATTTTAAAGTATTACCGAGGGAACAGAACAAAAAAACAAATGTAAAAGAGAAAAAGTGGACACCTCAGTATGAGGTGGAGTCGTGATTTATGGGCTGTGTGGGTCACTGAAGACAATAATACGTCTCTGGCTCCCTCTACAGATCTCTCCAATCCCGATGGCTTGATTTTCAAATCCATCACAGAGACGTCAGTGGAGGTCCAGTGGTTACCCTTCTACTATTCCTTCGATGGATGGGAGATCAGCTTCATCCCCAAGGTAGAGTAAAGCAGTGTGAACACTCAGCGTATGTGATCGCTGTCAGTCCCAATGTGAGACTACAGCACTATTTCATGCTGTAACACAAGTGCACTGTCCTGTGTGAGACCAAACAAAAAGGATGAGGAAATGACCGTCTTTTTCTCTCTCCATCACCCACAAACACACACACAGAGTATTTTATTTTATTCATCTTGCTTGTTAACAAAAACAAAACGTTCTTTTTTCAAACTGACTTTCGATTTCTGTGAAGAAACAGGAAGAAAAATAACTGGATGGATTTATTGAGGGTTTTGCTCAACTTGAGGCCCATACCAAATTAGACGAGCGGATTGTCTTGAGCTTATTGGCTATTAGGTGGATGAGCCAATAAACCCTTTTCCAGAATAACCCCTTCATGGAACCGTAGCAGGGCCAGGTTCAAAGCCAGAAAGCAAAAACCTTTCTCTTCCTAATTCCCGCCGTAAACGCAGTTACTCTCTGCACTCTAATCTCGTGCTCTCTCACAGTAATTGGTTTTCTCCTTTAAGGTGTTCTCGGGGGGAGATAGCCTTTGGTCCGGCCTCAAATCTGATGTTAAGATGCTTTTTTTCTTTTTTATTTCAAGCCCTTAACGGATAGAACATTTCCGAATGGGGAAAAAAGCAGCGGGATTCCTAATTTAATTGTATTGCTTTCAGCCATCTTCTCTTTCTCCCCAATCCCCTATGTCTCTGTTCTTCAAGCAATTTCCATCCTTCCACCTTTTCTTCTTAATCTCTTGTTTCTATTTCCATCCACCACCTCTCAGTCGAAATACCTGACTCTCTTCCTCTCTACCCTCAAAAGGTACCCTTCAACCTTTTCTTTCTTCTTCATCTCTCTCTTCCTCTCCTCCTGTATCCTTCCTTGCTTTCCCTCCACTTGCTCCAACCACGGGGGAAATCATATTATGAATTGGCAGTCCCGCCCCCCGTGGATTTAATCCAGCAATGGGGATTGTGAATTTTGACAATCTTGTAATGGAAGTAGGCATGAAAGCTATGCGAAAAAACACAGAACTCTCTGTCAAAATGGAAACAGAGAGAGGGGGAGGGGGAGGGGCAGGGGGAGATTTGTACTTGCCGTTAACGCTGTTAGAAACAGCTACAGATATTTTATATCCGACACTAAAATGAAAAATCCCACTGCTAGCACATCATACCCATGTGTTATATGTTGGGCTTGTTGTAGCTGTAAAGCAATCATTCAATCAATATGGCTGCCAGTAGCACTGTACTTTTATTACATTAGTTTCAGTGGTATACTGTATATTCATATACAGCCATACAATCTATATTTATCTATAGAATTAGAAGGATACCAGAGCAGTTTCCTGGAAGGTCCGTCTTAATTTTGTTTTGTTTTTTTGATTGTTGGACAAGTTGCTGTGTCTTTCTTGGCAGATGAGATTAACACACATGGAAACACACACATGAGCATGCATAACGATCAGGGTTTACCTGAAGTATCTCAGCATTGTGATTCATGCTGAATATTCAAACAAATTGTCACAGCTTAGCGGTCAGTCCTCATGATGAGGCTCTGCAGTATTGTTCTTACCTTAAGCACTTTTTTTACCATAATGATCTTCACAAGCCTGAAAGGATGTTCGATCATGCTCAAACTAATGTTACGATGCACTTTGTGACTTTCTCTTTCACTCCTGGAAAGAAGAGACTGGGTAATAACTACAAATCAATCTTTCAAGCTGCATCAGGTATAATTAATCTGGTGATGAAATGAGACGTAAACCCCCAATGTGTCATTACAAACAGATTTTCCCCTTGCCTCTAGTAATATCCAGCCTTGTAGTTATTTAAAAAATATGGTGCTTCATTCGTTTTCACATTAAAGGTATTACAGTTTTATTCACTGCTGTAATACCGTTCAAATGTAATATTATTATATTGCTTTTTGTGATAGTCAGAGGATTATTAGAATCACTTCATGACTCTCTTTTTTTAGGGGCATATAATTACATGCTGTCTTACTTGAAAAACGAAATTACCATTATAATTAACCAAGAAGAAATCAAACAGATAATGATCATCAGTGTTAAATTAAAGTAATAAAAACACCTCAACAAGGACCAGAAAAAGTATTTTGTCATTCCTCATCTCAGCGACCTTGTCGGCAAAAAGAATGATGACTAATTACGAGCAAACTGGCATCGGAGATGGGAGTGGATATACTGTTATGGTGATTCATTTAGCATAATTTAACATTTAACTGTATTATTATTGAGATTGAGGACCATTTGTTATTGGAACATTACCGCTGTGTGTTACTGCCCACCCTGGTAATTTAGCTGAGGTGATTAAATGGATTACATCTCTAATTACAGTTTTGATTCAGGAAAGCAGCAAGCTGTTCTAAGTTCTGTTTTAATACTGTACGTGCCTTCGTAGCGCTCGCTTTTGGGAATCTTGGAGCAGCAGTAGGTAGAACATCTGTCTGTTGGCAGGAAGTGCATGTGCAACACTTGCTCTCTGAGAACAGCTGGGAAAAGCAGTGTCTCCATATGGATGAGTGACAGGCCTTTAGAAATGTACAGAGTGCTGCCTCTGCAGAACATGGCCTGAGAAATATCACTGACTCATACTTCCGCAACAAGGTTCTTAATGTGCTAATTCATCTAAAACATGTACGAATCAGTCAAAGGAAATATACAGTTCAGAAAGTCTACTGCATACATGAGTCACTGTTTATGTGTATCTGCTGGAGATATTTTGCATCTGCCAGATGCCTTATCTCCACTGAGACACAGAGTTTAAGCCACAAAGTAACTGGCACTTACTCGAAATATGCAGATTGCATTGCTCTTCAGCTCATCACATTTATCTCTTGTTTTTTTTTCAAAGGACAATGAAGGAGGGATGACTGCACAGCTGCCCAGCACCATCACTTTCTTCGTGCAGACTGGTCTGAGGCCAGGGGAGGAGTACACTGTGAACCTGGTTGCGCTCAGAGACCAGGGTCGCAGCCAGCCATTCACTACCACTGTCACAACATGTACGTATGAATAGAAGCTTTAAAGAAACAACATTTAAATGTCCCTATCATGCTATTTTTAGGCAATAGCATAGGTCTCAGATATATAAAAATATATAAAAAACATATTTATGGAGTGTTTTGCTCAAAACACCAAACACACCGGGGACACATATTTATGTACAAAATATATCAAAAAGTGCATTTTGCACAATAGGTGACCTTTAAACAAAATGTGATCACAGCTTTTGTTGCCAGGTCAAACCACACAACATGATTTTTGTTAATTTAGTTAAACACATTTAGCAATACTGCCATAACATGACATTTCTCTGTGTTTTGTCTTTATATTTATTTTGTAAATTATTGTCTTTTCAATTTTTTTTCTTGTGTTATTGTAGTATGCTTTTATTACATATACAGCTCTTTGGCTCGACCAAAAATCGTTTTTAAATGTGGTTTATAAATAAAACTTGATTTGGTTGGATAATAAAGTGTTTAGGGGTTTTAAGATAAGTTGTGAATGTGCCCTAAGGAGGAATACGATTAAATAGCCACTACCATTTTTCTTAAACATTTGCATATTTGATCAGAAAAAGGTTATTTTATATTAATATGAAATGTGAGCAGCACTGCAAATAAAATATTGTATTATTATGTATTAATCTGTCAGTTAAAACCCACCCAAGGGGACATCTCAAAGTCCTTGTTTTGCAGAAACAACAGTGTTTGTTTTACAGTGAATAAATAACTGAAAAACTGTAAGTTTTCAAAATTAAGAAGCTGATTGAAGCAAATGTTTGCTATTTTGCCTGATTAAAGGCTTAAATAATTAAGTGATTATTATAACTGTCAGCAATTAATTTTCTCCATAAATGTCATTTTAGGACATGTAGCATATATTCCGTCCACACAAACACACGCACACAAAAATGCAGAGTTAAATACGATGTCACCTTGACGTATTTGATAGTCTGCCATTATTAATGTCCCCAATGTAAACCTCACTGAGGTATTGCCCCACTCCTCACCGAGCTGCCATTATTACTAGACATCTGTAATAGAGGCAATTCAAACCTCTTTCGTAACAATTCAAACTCTGATATCCGTAGTCAAAACACCATCAATTGTCCTGTCAAATCTCTGTTCATTTTGTGGGGAGTAATTAAATAAGGATTAATAATTCATGGCACACTGTCATTAATTATTTTACGACGGCCCACTGCAGGACACTTTATTGGATAAAGAAAGAGGAAAAGACAAATTTGAAGTTACTCAATTATTAATAACAAAGATGTATCCTTCCTCTGAGACGGAGTGAGTGTGATGAGGAGTCGGAGGAAAACCAGAGGGAGAGGAGAGCTGATGTGAGAACAGGTTCTCAGCAGATGTCTTCCTCGGGATGTTTTCTAGGACAAGACCCAAGGGCCCAATTTCCCAATTTCAAGGATCGGGGTTGACCTGCAACATGTGTAGCCTTATTCTCAGACTTATTTAGATCTCAAAGCTTTAAGAAGGACTTTATGTTCCTGTTTCACTTACTGTTTGAAATATTTCATTTACATAAGTTGGCCCTGGGGACATCGACAGAGAATCATTATGCTCAACAAGAATGGGGCTTTCAATTCAATTACAACTGAGCATTGTCCCAGGTGCTATTTGGGCTGTCTCTTCAAACATATCATGGATAATTTAACATGTATCATAAACTGGAAATTAATTTAATTTTAGTTGTATATTAGATACCTGTTAACCCGCTGTGAAAATCATCAAGAAAAGTGTTGATTCAGAGATCAAAAGCACCTGCATTTTCACCACAATCTGTTAAAGCAACATATGTCACACCATAGCTTCAGTGGATAAAGGTAATCCACAGGTTAATGAAGCAGAGTGCTTATTGTCACATTCTTTAACACTCCATTACCTTGACTGAAATGTCTTTATTTTGATGCTCTAACAATGAGAGCATGCAGAGTAATACTTTATGTATCCCTATTCTTTCATGCAGCAACTGGTTCAAGGTTCTTTATTTGTCATACGAGCATAGCTACAGAGTAGTTATGTTGATGAAAATATTAGGTCACAGGCTTCTCCAACAGTGCAACACAATAATACAGAAAAACAGAAAAATATAGTGCAAGTAAATATTAAAAGGTAAATACAAAAAGAAAAATAGTTTAAAAAAAGTGAAGTAGTGAAATAAGCGTCTATATGCAAGTCATTGAAATATGATATATTAGATAAATAGATAAATAATTACTAAGTAGCAGATGAATTTTATGGATGTTGTTACAACAGTTCAGGTTTTTAACAGTCTTATTGCCTGTGGAATGAAACTGTCTCTGAATCTGGTGGTTTTTGTCCGGATGCTGCGGTAATGCCTGCATGATGTCAGCAGACTGAACAGTTTGTGGCTGGGGTGATGGGGGTCTTTTATAATCCGGAGGGACTTCTTGAGCCGCCGGGAGTAAAGGTCCTCCATGGATGGCAGCTTCGTCCTGGTGATGTTCTGTGCAGTTTTTATCACCCTCTGTAAAGCCTTACGATTGAGGGCGGTGCAGCTGCCGTACCAGGCCGTGATGCAGCCAGTCAGGATACTCTCTATGGTGCACCTGTAGAAGGTCAGGATGCTCTCGATGGTGCACCTGTAGAAGGTCAGGATGCTCTCTATGTGCACCTGTAGAAGTTGCAGAGTATCCTGGAGTCCATGTTGAACCTCCTCAGCCTGCAGAGGAAGAAGCGCTACTGTCAAGCTTTATTGGTGATGTTGGTGGTGTGAAGAGTCCATGTCAGGTCCTCAGTGATGTGGACACAGAGGAACCTGAAGCTGCTGACTCTCTCCACCCTAGTCCCATTGATGGCAATGGGGGCGTGTCCCTCTCTCTGCTGCTTCCTGTAATCCACAATCAGCTCCTTGGTTTTGCTGACGTTGAGATGGAGGTTGTTGTCCTGGCACCAAGATGTCCATTTTCCGACCTCTTCTCTGTACGCCGTCTCGTCGCCGTCTGTGATCTGGCCGATGATGGTCTTGTCGTCAGCAAACTTCACGATGGTGTTGGAGCTGTGTGTGGCCACGCAGTCATGTGTGAACAGGGAGTAGAGGAGAGGGCTGAGCATGCAGCCTTGAGGATCAGGGTGGAGGATGTGATGTTTCCCACCCGCACTGCCTGGGGTCTGCCCGTCAGGAAGTTCAGGATCCAGTCACAGAGGGCGCTGTTGACCAGCTTGTAGGGCACAATGGTGTTGAAAGCTGAATTCCCACCCGCACTGCCTGGGGTCTGCCCGTCAGGAAGTTCAGGATCCAGTCACAGAGGGCGCTGTTGAGCCCGAGGTCCCTGAGCTGTAACTGAAGGCTGAACTGTAATCAATGAACAGCATTCTCACATATGTGTTCCTCTGGTCCAGGGGTGAGAGGGCAGTGTGGATGGTGAGGGCTATGGCGTCGTCTGTGGACCTGTTTGCTCTGTAGGCGAATCGAAAGCTTTTCCTACACTCATTAGTGAACAAGAACTGAGTGTTTAAACCATAAAGCCAGAGAGTTTATGTTACGGCCACACATTTGATCATATATTTTGGGCCTATGGTAGTACCAGTTACAGTTGTGCATGGATCACCCTATGCTTGAACATGACGTTTGTTATTGCTATTTCATGACTAGCAAAGTCCTATGAATCAACATAACAAAGCACCGGTCCAGATTGGGCTCCCCTCTGAGAAACACCACCTTATTGTGGAGGAGGGTTTTGTGTTTCTTCGACACGGGGAGCTAACTTCTTTTGAAATGTGTTTAAGTTCTTAACACCTAGTATGTGCTGTTTTCCAGCAATCGGCATAGAAAGACTTTAATCGCGGCTTATGTTTTACACCTTGCAGAGATAAAGCCTATTGTCTCGCGTGTGTTGGGTCTGATAAGCTCTACAGTACATGCTTGGCTGTCAACGAACAGCTTTTCCTGATAACCAATCTACCAATGCATTGGCCTGTAGCAGTATTAACATGAACTTTCATCTCTTCCTTATAGACTGACTGAAATGTGTTCAAATCAAAAGTTGGCTTCAATCATTTGGTCAAATTACCAATCGTATTAATTATATCTTTTGATTTTGTTCAGTTCAAACATAATTTAACATTACCATATTTTAAGCTGCTTGTGGTTAGACAACATTTAACAACTAAGAATGAATTTGATTTTAATCAATGAAAGAAAATTAGATATTTTAAGACAAATAAAAAAAAAAGTTGTTTCTTAATGTAAAGTATGTTTACAAAAATAGTATTCAAATTAGACAATCTAAGAAGATAAAACATTAAATATTTTAAGTATTTTTGTCACGTGTGGTTATTTTTGTATGTGTTACAAGGCAAAAAGACTAAGAAGCACTGTCTTATGTGATGGCAAACATATGAAATATGTTGGGGTTTCTGGAGTGTGTTTTGGACAAAACAAGCAATTTATAGACATCACCTTATGCTTCACAGACTTTTGACGATTTTCTTAAATTGTATTTACCATATTAAATAATTGTTGGTAGCATCTCCACCTACGAATGTTTTGGAATCCAACCAAAAAATCTGGTCAAATTAAAAAGACTGTACATTTTGAAAACAATAAATCGACCAAGTAAAATAAAAGTGCAGCAATAGATGGAAAGGTTGGCAAAGCGAGCAACAGGACGGTCGATAATTCTGCTTCTTTCCTCCTTTTTCTGTATGCAGTGATTGATGGCCCCACTCAGCTGGTTGTGCGGGATGTGTCAGACACCGTAGCGTTCGTGGAGTGGACACCACCGAAGGCAAAGATTGATCAGATCGTGTTACGATACGGCCTGGTGGGAGGAGAGGGTCCACGGACCACCTTCCGCCTCCAGCCAACGCTCAGTCAATACTCCCTGCAGGTGAGTGGTGTGGTGTGTGTGCAATGTATCACATTGTGGTGTCACAGATCTCATCATACACACACATCATGTGGATTCACCTGCCATCTGTGGACAGAAAAGCTCGTCCTCACAACTTAAACCATTTATCTTTGGGTTCATGGTTGGCTTTGGTGTTATTACTTTGTACTCACAAGTGCTATGTTGTGTGTGTACTGTTGTCATGCTTGGTAATATTATTTATTCCCAGAGTCTGCCAGCCGTCTGTGTCTGGAGATTAAACATAAAACAAATGAGAAAAGCCATGCGAAGAGATTAAACAGGCCTAACTGTCCCTGTTTTTTGTTTTTGTTTCAAAGGTTCTGCGTCCTGGCTCGCGTTACGAGGTTTCTGTGAGCGGAGTGCGTAGAGGAAATGAGAGCGGATCTATTTCCACTGAATTTACTACTGGTGAGGTCTGACAGCAAGCAGATGTGGTGATAGTAGTGTGTGTTTGTGTGTGTGGGATCCTGGCCTGCCTCTGAGGATAGAAAAGTCTATGACATATGGCCTAATGTAAAACATAACGTTTATCTGTATTGCGTATAGTAGTGAACATCTGGTCAGAGTAATTATTGCTGCAGTGTGTACCGTAGTTTGTGGATTTGTTGTGGAAACACTATCCTTTCTTGTTTTGAATGCAAACAAAAAGTGAATTCATCAAAATGAAATTTTTTGAATACATCATCTATTTGTATGTAATATAATATGCATTGACTTACTAATGAGCTATACAATGTTACAAATGAACATGTGATGCAACTGATGTAAATAATGTATTCATACAAACAGATCAACTGTAGTAATTAACAGTTGCCCACCAGCAGTGTCTGTGTCTGATTTGTAAACCGCTGATGTTTGCTTGTTCACAATCGCTGAGAATTGGTCTCAGTGTCCCCAACATTGTCAGCTTTATCGTTCTTCTCAGAGATCGATGCCCCTAAGAACCTGCGGCTCGTGTCCAAGACCTCCACCTCCCTGGAGCTCGAATGGGACAACAGCGAGGCTGAGGTAAATAAATGATGACCGAATAGCCGTTGCATTTCATTTTCATGACTTGTTTTTCAGCCAATTTAAGTTACTAACACGCAGGGACAAAACAACATTTGAATAGCATATAAAATGTAATGCAATGTTATATATTAGAACATCCCAGAGAATAGGAACTTGTTTAAATTATATTATAATAATTAAATAATGAGTAAAGATTCTGAATACCTCCACAAGCTATTCATGCCAAACATCTGCAATGTAATATACAGATATATGGTCTCTTCTGAAAGCACATGTTTTGTCTCTTTTATTTTTTCTGATTATGTTCATTATTCAAATATGTGTACTGGACTAACCTGAAATACTTTTTAGATTACACAAGATCTCAAATCAACCTTACAGTAGGTGTCCCGTATTTAACTGAATACATGTTGTGTAAACAACTCATTTGTCCTTAATCCCTTGACCTTATCCATGCTCCCCGGACCCTTCCTGCATACTACCCACCGTAAAGCGGGTTTTTTATTCCTTCCATTTCTCTAAGCTCTGTCTTGTTGTATTGAGCACTTTATCATCACCGACAGGTCTGTGTGCATTTTGTCAGCTTGGTAAATGCCAATACAGAGAATGTAGCAAACAAATGTGTTGGGTTCAAGTGGTCACCGAAACGTTTTACTGTGACTAAAAATCTAAATTAGCAATTTTAAATTAGCAAAATAGAATTACAAACATCAGCCAAAAAACAAACAATAAGCAATGTTTTTAGCCAATCACTGGTAGCAGATATCTTCATGATCCAATCGCCCGACCCTAATAACTACACAAACAGACGTGCCGCTTACTGTAGAACTACAAATGTATTCATCCCCATGATCCTGCACGGCAGAGAGACTAATGTCATGCTGGGCTAATGCAACATAATGCATTTATTCTGTGATCCGACTATTGGTTAATAGTCTTGTACTTTCTTCATTTTGTTTAAAATGTTTCCTTTTTGTTGGTGTTCTTAAAGTTTCAACGTATATGTTTAAATCCAGATGGAGGGCTACCAGGTGGTGTACAGCACTTTAGCAGGAGACCAGTATGATAAAGTCATTGTACCACGCAATGAGGGAGCCACCACTAAGACCACCCTCACAGGTAAGGAAAAAGTGCTGTTTCTTTTCTTTAATTTATTTCTTCATTTGTGGTGTAGTTCATTTGTATTGAATTATGTATGAACATCTGTAGGGGCCTTTTGCTCAGTGCGATGTGTTTTCCTTATGTCTCCAGTATTATCTCAGAGCATCTAATGTATGCGGAGGAAGCTGGAAGAGCCTGTGTGTTTTACATGGCAGGATTATCTGCAGAGCTAACATTCAGCTGACAGGGCTACTGATTGTATCTGTAGAAATGCTTGTTGTCCTGCGGGCGTATTGAAAGGCTGTCAGAAAGGAAGGGTCAGCTGGTATGTTTTTTCTGAAAGGCCACAGTCCTGGAAAGGGCACGGCCAGCATAAGAATAGAAGCCAAAGGTCCTTGTGTTATTTTGTTGGGCCATTGCAATCAATGCTGCCGACACCCTCATTCCTTCTCTGTCACTCTCACTTTCTCTCTACTAATAATCTTTGTCACTTCCACGCTCATTTCCATTCCTCATTATCTTATTCCTGTAACTTATGAAACTCACTGTGGATGTATTGAATGGATTTGAAACTGATCAGTTATGCTGTAAGAGTTTTTTTCATAGAAATGATACTGATGTACGTTAATTTACCCAGACCTCATCACCAATGTAGAGCTAATTGGGCTGTTGTGAAAAACTCATTCTAATTGACATGCACTCTGCTTGAGAAGGAGAGTGGGAAACAAGTGTGTGTTTATTTTTGCTGTATGATATTTTAATTTAGTAACGGATTCCCTCTCTGTCTTCGTGCCTTAGACCTGCTGCCAGGCACAGAGTACGGCATTGGTATTTCTGCCATGAAAGATAGCAACCAGAGTACGCCAGCTACAATGAATGCCAGGACAGGTGAGTCCATCCCTGTTTCTACTCCACTGATGTATGTAAAACAGATTATAGGAATACTTCACCCTTGAAATTACTATAAAATACAACATCATTTGTATATACAATTTGATTTGTATATCAATTACTCAAGGTGTAATTGTAATTAAAGGTTTTGTCGAAAACTGAGTTACTTGCATATCTGCATAGTGAACCGAGAATCCAGAAATTGGAACATCAGTTAAGCAAGTTTCACACGACTTGTGCAGTATAAACATGGAGAAAATGTACGTGTTTAGTAGTGAGCAAATTGGAGAAATGAAACTTATTTATCATTATTGTACTGCAACAGTGGTGTGAGAGTTTGTAAACTGTACTTTTCATATAGTTTTGCTATTTTAAAACCTGTATGCTATTTCATTAAAGACTATACGTTTTTGGTCTATACCGTCACTGTAGAGTCATAAAAGAAAATAAATCTAGGATTTCTAGGACAAAGACACATTCAGTGAGTAAATGATGTTCAAATGGTCTTTTTGAGGGTGGCACTTTCTTGTAAGTGGATCACAGCGGCGTTGTAGAAATACCGGCTTCACAGCATCTGGTTTGCTATTATACTTGTAATGTTCAGTTCCTGCTGTGGGTCAGTGCTCCTGTGCCAACCATTTAAAGCCACTTTAGTGAAATTTAGCAAGACGTGTGCTATTTTTGGTGATGTTCTATAAAACCTGCTGGGGCTAAAGTTCTCATTACAGCATTTTAAGGCTGTGATAATGCATACCATTGACTGCTAATGGCCCTCGTTGTCTCATATCATTATAAGCTATTTGAATTTTTATTGTGTTTTTTCTGTCTTTTAAAAAACATTTAACCTTCTGTTAAAATGTTAGTGGGTGAAGGTGCTTTGCTAATCTTTCCCATCATGTTGAATGTCAAGCACATCTTCCCTCCAGTTGCAATCATTTTAATGGCTGAAGGTATTTTGCACTTTACGAAATTATACCTCAATTTTACGAACAAGCACTTTCTATCCAACTCTTTGAACTTTAAAGGTGCAGTACAGCTATCACATCTTTCTCAAAAAGACAACAACACCTCTCTGGCCAGCATGCAGCAGTGGTCATGTTGCTGAAAGCTAAAAGCATAATTTCCATTATCAGTGGCTTCAATCGAAGTACTTTCAGTCTTACTTTACCCTTCAAAAATCAGTTTGACAGTAATCTCCAAAAACATTTGCACTAGAGGAGAATTAAACATTGATGATCCGGTGGGCAAGTTGGGTCATTGCTGCAGGAAATAAAAAGACAATCTTAAAACCAGAACAAAAACAAGAAGATTAAACACAGAATGTGGGATGATTATGATAATAAGGAGGAGTAAGCAACATTTGAATCAGCAACAGTCCTGCTTTTCTGTCAGTGCTGCGCCAAAGAACAACTAGCTAAAACGTTGGGGGCAGATCGCTGAAATGTAAACAAAACAAAGGTTTCAATCAACTCAATTTATTTGAGGAAAATGTAAGGATGTGACATGAAACAACGTCTGGACTTTCTCATTAGCAGGATGGGGAGGCATGCAAATTTGAGATATGATTGTTTTTTCTAAAGCGAAAGAGGGGACTGAAACATCAGAGTGTCTTAGAAATAGTTTTACAGTTGTAAACACAAAAGGCTCGGACAGTGTAGCAATAAACAGAAAACATCCTACAACATAACATGAGATTATAACTTTTAAGTAAGTCAACAGAGAGTTAAAATCAAGCTTTGTGTACCTACTGTTGTTATAACTTTTTGAGGTCGCCCAAACAAAAGGAGGGTAAAATAAATGTTAAAAACGAATTAAAGGCATCATTTAAATTGCACAAATAACCTTTTTTTTATTTTCTCCAAATTAAAAGATCATAATTTGTTTGACCTGAAATCTTGTCTCCTCATTATCAGGTCTGGACGTGCCCATGGATCTCACTGTGACGGCTTCTACAGACAACACCATCACTCTGGTGTGGGGCTTGGTCCAGGGTCCCATCGACCATTACAAGGTCACCTTCACATCCTCGTCTGGTGCCTCTACTGAGGTAAGGAAAAGGACAGACTAATACCTCATGAATAATAGATCAAATATTAAACATACTTTTAATAATACTGTACATAGATGGGTCAACAATCATCCAAGGACCAACGTGACTCTGACCTTTTGTGTCTGAAGAAATCCTATTGAATTAATGCTTAACTGTGTCTTTCTTTTCAGCTGACTGTGCCTAAAGATGTTACCACCACCACTCTGACCGACCTTGAGCCGGGGACTGAGTACAGCATCACTGTGGCAGCGAGAAGAGGAAGACAGCAGAGCACTGCAGCCACTATAGATGCCTTCACTGGTATGGAGAATACTCAACTTGTACATACTCAAACAGGTACACAGTGTCGTATAAGTAGAGCAGTTGTGTTTTCCTTGAAGCCAATAATAAAGCACCTGCCAAATACAGAGGTGACTGTGTCAGGTAAAACATTCAGCACACCTGCCACCAAAGAAATCCCTTAGTTGATAAAAGTCAGGAATTATTTAGGTAACGTACCACTGACTCAGTGTTTACAATTCAAAGTGTCTGGCATACAAATATGAGCAGCTGATTTACCTGCTGCAGTGGCAGGTGAGGAAACCTCTGTCTTTGCTACAGTGCTATATACACTTTTGTGGCATATCAAGATTTGAGTCACTTGAATCCTCTCAATTATCAGGCAAAGCTAAGAGACATTTACTCTAGAGTGTTTTCTCGGCTCAGATGAAGAAATGAAAGATCAGCCCATTACTGCACAGAGCTGGAGAACGGTTTTAACAACGGTGGCGCGTAATGAAGTTGAACGGTGTCTATAATGGACTAAAGTGAGGCAGCAGGTAAGGTGAGTCACACTAAAAGAAAATGGAGGGACCTCATAATACTCTGAAGAAGCGATTAGCAGCACTTAATTATTTACGTAAGCTAATGAGCGTGTTATGAGTGTTCCCTGATTGCACCTCTGTTTTTCGTCTTAATGTGTGTGGTGCTCTCAGCTTTTTCTGCCACACTCGTTAGTGTCAGCTTGCCACGCTCTTCCTCTTTCTCAGCTTGATGTTTCCTCTTTCTCTGATAATTTCAATCACAACCAAGTTCTCTTTTCCCCAGACGTGTGTGCATCCCTCCAACTATGTGTCGGATTGCTCTCAATCTACTAGGGCTGTACCCGAATATCCATATATTTGTTCGTTGGAGTACTATTTGGGTTTCAATTTCGTTCTTCGGATATTCGTTTTTTTATTTTTATTTATTTATTGAAAACTCCAATATCAACGTAAGAGCTTGTGCCTCTTCGGGGGGTGCTAACACTTAACCATACACTTTATCGTTTACTTTATCAATCTTTATATGTAGATATAACTTTTTCGCCGTTAATCTCCGTCACGTTGTTTCCATAGCAACAACAACTCCCTGTCAACAGCGCTAACTCTCCTTCAAAATAAAAGCATGTCCATACAAAATAGGAAGCCAAGCCAAATTACACTTAAGACATACAGCTGCGACGAAAGTAACAAACACAATGCAATATCCTTTTCAATTTCAAAGAACACAAATTGGGTTGTATACATTAACAAATAACTATAGAACAACAATACTGTAGAATAACAAAATGAATGCCGTGAATAAACCGAAAAGACACGTGTTGAAGCGGTTCGCTGCTGATTACTGCGCACCCTCCCCCCGCGCGGGCCGAATACCCGGAGCCCGAAAAATGGTATTCGGGACAGCCCTACAAAGCACAAAGA
>NW_011369945.1:27134266-27151784 GCF_000735185.1 Notothenia coriiceps
AACAGCCAGTCAGTCTCTAATCCACAATACAGGGGGACGTACCTCTGAGCCCATTAGCTGCCTCAACTCACATACAGGTGAGCCTGCTTGGTTTCCATACAACAGTGGTAATCAAGAGGATAACACACAACCATCGATAAAACATGAGCAGCAGAGTGAAGGCTTATGGCTGGAGTGTAATGAGACGCAGTTTTCAGCGGTTAGGTATTCTTGCTTCAATATAATATGAGTATTTGTATTTACATTCATAGATTTTTCTGTTCCTCTGTACTTAAAGGTCCCATGTCATGGCCATTTCTACTGATCATAATTCCATTGTTGAGGTATACCAGAATAGATTTATATTGTGCAATTTTCCAAACTCACATTGGTTTCTCATACAGCATCTCTGTATAGTATGTGTATTCACTCTCTGTCCTACACGGCTTGTTGGAGCTCCTGCCCCCCCCTCCCTGTGAGCCCAGTGTGCTCTGATTGGTCAGCTCGCCCACTCCTTTCTGATGAGTCCACCACCGTTACAGCGGAACATCAGTGATTATGTTACAATGGTGTTAGCAACCAGAAAATGACACATAGATGAGAATGCTGCGTGGGGTCTGGGTGCCGTGTTGGCGGGACGTTGCGAGGCTCGCTGCTGCGAGGAGCGGACAGTGTGAGCTGGCTTACTGGTGTGGTTTCCTGGTTGCTGCGTGGGGTTGACGAGACAGCGAGACACAGCTAAACCCAGCCTGAAACCAGCCCGAGCACACACACACACCCGCAGCCTGGCTGTGAGTCTGTGTGTGTGCTCACACTCAGACTCACAGCCTTGCCGCGTCCCACCGTCTCAGGCTGAGAAATCAGCGGAGCTGCAGCTGCCTGAGAAAAGATTGATTGTGTGTGTGTGAGGAAATAACGGTTCCGTGGACGTAACTTAACGGCTCCGCAGGATTGGTCCATTTGGACCAATTGGTCCATTGGGTCGTCGTTACGTCACTTGGTTCCCGGAAGAAACAAATGGAAAAAGAAAAATCCCCAACGAGGCGTTTTGGGGCAGCATAGACAGATCTTTTCTGTGTTAGAGATTTAATCGCTACAGGGTGTACTTTGAGGGTTTGTGACTCTGCAGACCGTTTACATGCATAAAAAGCTACATAACACACAAGGGGACGGGTAATAACCGGAAAGCATGACATGGGACCTTTAACATTAGACCACGTTTAGGGTTTCAACTTACAATCTTTTACATGTTGATTGATCTGCAAATTGAGCAATTTTTGGATCCATGAAAGGTCAGAAAAAAGCGAACATTGTCCTTCATAAATAATTTTCCAAAGCCTAACACTCCATAGAAATGTCAATGTACTTTCACCTGAGACTAAAACAAGCAGAAAATCCAGACAATGGAGAAGCTATAATTCCCTTTTTTTCACAAGACAAATTCATAGATAAAGAGATAATCAAAATATAATATTTTAGTATTTTCCAGTATTTTTTAACCAGTAACCAAGGAAGAACATTAGTAGAACACAGTTGCAAGTGTGGGAAAGGAAACGGGATAACAAATGGAAAAATGGAAATTCAAAGTGATTTTAAATTAAATATGCATTTGCAAAATATGCTGTTTTAGCATTTCATTCCAGAGCAGAATTATTGTTAATAATTACAGATCTGCCTGGGAGATTTTTTCTTTCTATTTCTTTGTAAGACGTAGTACCAACAATACAAGTTGTATTCTCCTGCGGTGTCATATAGCTGAGAGTTGCCACAAACATGACATTTGAGTCAACAGCCAAGTGCTAAGTCATGTTTATAAACTCATACGCAATCGTAACTTTTGGTGATATTTGAGACATTTCTGAAAAAAACAGTAAAGGACAGAGAGAAGAAGAATGAGAGAGGAGGCGGACATGGGCATTGTTACTGTAAATTAAAGATGTCTGCCAATGCTTTGAGCTGTTTTCTGCACATTTAAAATTAATATTTTCCATTCAGTCTGCCCTTTATTTAATCTCTTTAGTTTTTGTCTATAATTTCTCTCTGTGTCTTTTTATTAAAATGTTTTTCCTCAAACCACGCTGCAAAGATGGTTCATATCTTTCTCTCTTTGTCAATACGTAATACAGTATTACCTTGTCATTTCACGCTAATTGGCTTTTTGATAGAAGGAGCTCTTGAATCATTTATTTTGATTATGAGTGTGCTATTCACATTTGGAAAGAGAATACATGAGAAGGGGGTCAGTGAAGTGACCTGCCTGAGAAAGAGACAGTGGGCAAAACAGAAAAGAAAAATCAGGACAAAAAGGAAATCAAAAGAGAGGACTGAGACTATTAGAGGAAAGGCAAAAGTCAGCATTGAACAACATATATATTATCTTTGCATCAGTGCCAGAGACACCTGCAAGCTGCCATCTGATAACTGAGCCAGTTTAACATAATACCTTGGCAGTCACAAGCACTCCCTCTTTACGCTCACCCACACATGATTATAAGCACATTCTGAGGGTGAAATTGGATGGGGATTTTGAGATGGCTATACAGTATTTCTTGCACCTGTCTTCAGAATGGGTGTAATGCTTTGATCCTGCTCATTTCAATGTGAGCACTGATTAGAGACTTTGGCTTTCCTTTTCGATTAAATGTTTTTTTTTGTTAGATTTTATCGTTTCAAATGTTCTGGAGTCCTCAGTTTCTAACCCGTTCAGTATATTTTTTGCTGTTTATCGGTTCAAACCGTGCTTCAGTGTTGCTAAGCCTGAGGGCCACATTCATGTATTAGCTTATGTTTATGTTTATTAAGGATCCCCATTAGCTTTTGCTCTTGACAAAAGCTACTCTTCCTGGGGTCCGACACTTAAAACAATACAACAATATCAAGCAACATTCAAGACATACTGTAAGTCCTTACAGTGCAAATTGAATTGTGATCTTTCAGGAGGATCAGGTCAATAGCAGTAGAGTTCACTGACAGACCTGTTCTGTAACTGTTCCCATTCCGAACCTCGAGAAGCTCTTTATTTTTCCAGCTGTTATTTTTACCAAAGTAAACATAATTAGTAAGATATGCATGCATGAATAATATGCAAAACATATGTAAATGAAGGTAGTGTATGTCATACAAGTTGAATTCAAATGACTTCAAAGCCAGGAGTAATAAACTGCCCCCTCTGCTTGTGAATAATAGCCATTATTCTTCAGCAGGGGGTGGGGTTGTTGTTTTATGTGCTGCTCGTTCCTCCTCTTGTCCACACCGACAGATAGACGTTATCTCTTTATCTCTTCCTTTTCTGTTTTTTTGTCTTTTTCCCCCTTTTGAACTTTCTTTATCCCTCCGTTTCTTTCTCTAGCAGCTAAGGACCTATCCTCAGTTTAATTGTTTTCTCACATTGTTTTGTCCATAACCTTTTCCATGGCAGCTCGATAGTCTCAGGAGACGCATAAAACAAATTGTCAGCTGGGGGGGTAAATCTCCTCCGAGTAAGCCCTGCTCAGTCTCAATGCTAATGCCGCCCATTGTGCTCTTTACCAGATAGATTTCTTCTGGAATATCTTTTGATGGTGTTTATTTATTTATTTTGAACAAGCTGGGCTTCTGCAGACCGGGCAGGTCTGTTTGTGCAAATATAATGAAGAGCAGATTAGAAATGGACAAAGCAAGGATTTATGAAGTACCTCGGGTTTCAAGGGCACTGAATCTTTTAGATTTGTATGTAAATTCCCCTATTTGCCTAGTATACCACATAATGCGCTTTTCTGGGATCAGAATACATTCTCCCATGTTATCCATTGTGGACCATTTTGATCCTATGCTAACACTTATATCTCCCTTCTAGGCATGGACCCACCAAAAGAGATGACAATGTCAGATGTGACTGAAGACTCTGTGATTATCTCTTGGATCAAACCAATGGCGCCATTTGAATATTATAAGCTGTCCTACCAATCAGCCAGAGGTAACCCAGTCTTTAACGACACTTCAATGTATTATAAGAACAAGGAATTCACTATATCAATATGCACGCTGGAGCACTGTGTTTTCGTGTTGCAGTTAAATGAACATGGCATGTGCTGCAGAGAGTCTCTCTGATGTAAGATATTTTGTAGAAGGGAGCACTGTTACACACACTGTTGTAGCTGTAATTAATTGATAACATTTTATCAGTAGAATGTAACTGAATCTTTAATTAACAGTTTGTATTGATTAAATATTTACCCTGTGATGTACAACTTGCCCTTTACCTGATAAATCTGAGATCAGAGTGACGGCGGCTGTTCTGATGTCTGTGCAGGTCGAGTGGACAGCGTGGTGATTGACAGCGATGTGACCAACTACACCTTGTCCAGCCTGTTCCCTGCGACTGAATACGAGATCAGCATCAGCGCTGTCAAGGGGAGTCAGGAGAGCAAAGTCGTCAGCACCGCCGTCTTCACAGGTAGGAGGAAACATGGCTGTATATTAAGAGGAGAGCCAAATAGCCATGCAACAAAACAAACTGCAGCTGAATTAAACAAACGATCAGACTTAATTGACAATTTTTCCCCTCATTTATTCAGCTTGACTTCTTTCTTGATGTGGAGGTTATTTTGTGTTGCCCTTACCAATCAGTATCTAGTCACTAGAAAAATCTGTGGAGCTGTGTCCATGTCACTCACACTGGTAATTTTTCTGTTGTCATACATTAATAAATTGCTTAACAAGTCAGAGATGTAGTTAACAATGTTCGAGGTCAGTAGCAGGCTACATCTGCACAGTGCAGGGACAGAAAACAAAAATATCTGGTTTCCTCCTCGGGACTGTCAGTCACACAGCGGTGGAGTGAAGCAGGTGAGAGGAGAACATGCTTTTATTATAAATGTTGTATTGGCCGTAGGTTGGCTGGGGAAGCTGAGTGTTTCTAGGGTTTCTCGGTTTATTCCTTTGTTAAAACTTTCGCTACTATGGACAGGGAGTGAAATATAAATGTGGTGGATAAAATACTAGAAACATCAGTCAGTATGCAATAGAGCAGCATCACAAACTACAGCCTGATAAGTAAATCATCACCTCTTTTAATAAAAACATTACTTTTAAAGGTCCCAATTTTCCAAACTCACATTGGTTTCTCATACAGCATCTCTGTAAAGTATGTGTATTCACTCTCTGTCCTAAACGGCTTGTTGGAGCTCCTGCCCCCCCCCCCCTCCCCTGTGAGCCCACTGTGCTCTGATTGGTCAGCTCGCCCACTCTGTTCTGATGAGTCTACCACCGTTACAGCGGAACATCAGTGATTATGTGTTACAATGGCGTTAGCAACCAGAAAATGACACCAGTAAGGACAAACAGATGAGAATGCTGCGTGGGGTCTGGGTGCCGTGTTGGCGGGACGTTACTGCGAGGAGCGGAGAGTGTGAGCTCGGTTCATTTCCTGCTTGCTGCGTGGGATCTGCAAGACATCGCGAATGGACGCGGGAAGGGGGGGGTGCTGAGGGGGCTGCAGCACCTCAGCACCATCGGCTCCACTAGCACCACCTACCGCGTCACAGTTTCGCTGCTGAGAGAACCATTTGGGTGTGGTCACGTCATTGTACCCAAGAAGAAAAAGAGAAATGTCCAACGAGGCGTTCTGGGGCAGCAGACAGGTCTTTTCTGTGTTAGAGTTGTACTCGCTACACGGTGTACTTTGAGGGTTTGTGACTCTGCAGACCGTTTACATGTAGAAAAACCTTCATAACACACAAGGGGATGGGTAATAACTGGAAAAGCATGACATGGGACCTTTAATGAAGGAACAATTTATTGCAGGATTGTTGCATTAGAATGCTTTAGTTTGAGCTATATGAACCCATTTAGCTGTCGAGTAAATGTTTTGGCTAAACACTTTAATGAAATCAAGTTTTATTTATAAAGCACATTTAAAAGCGATTTTTGGTCGAGCCAAAGTGCTGTACATGTAATAAAAACACATTACTACAATCACAATAAAAGACAATAATTTACAACAGAAAATATAAAAAACACAGGGAATAGTCAGGTGTCATACTTAATATGCTTCTGATGTGCTGTCCTCATGTTCTCTTAATCGACATTATGAAATGTCTCTACTTTAAAACCACTCTCCTGGCTCCCTCCACTTTTTGATAAACGCCCTTCTTGGAGAGGGAGCGACACAGGAACACAATGTTTGCTGTGTGATCTGTATGAAGAATCCCTCTTTTCTCAGTTAGACTTCGGACCAATTGTTCTTTCCCAAAAACAGCTGCGCATTGGGACTTCTGTGCTAAAAAGAGCAACACGCACATATACAGACGTCAGACAAAATCTAAGGGTACAACTGACATTGCAGGAGGAGCTGCAATAGATGAAGCTGTCCACTCCGTGACCCAGTAATTGGTAACCTACTCCCAACTCCAGCTCACTGTCCTCTATCTCCTGCCTTTTTCTATCCCTTTCTACTTTTTCCTCACCTCTATCCAGCTGCATTGTTACCCTCTTCTTTCTCTCAGTATCCTTTATTCTGTTCTCTTTGCATTTCTTCTCTGCTTCATCCTTTCTCTCCTTTTAGCTTCTTTCTACCCGAGTGTCTACCCAACCTATTTCTTCCAAATCTAAAGATCAGAACTCTCAGGCTCTCTTGCTTTCAGACTTGTTGGCTTTTTCAGATTCCTTACTAGCTAGCTCTAAATCACAAGTTAGGGAACGTCCCATATTTACTTGCGTGCAAACATGCAAGTAAATATGGGACGCTGTTCTTCCACTAACCTAATATAAACAATCAGCCACTGCTTTATGCATAATCTTCTGTGTGTGTGTGTGTGTGTGTGTGTGTGTGTGTGTGTGTGTGTGTGTGTGTGTGTGTGTGTGTGTGTGTGTGAGCGGGGGAAAATAAGGAGAGCTAAATAGGGCCCAGCAAAGGAGTGAGAAAAGGAGCAGGAGGTGAGTTTGAATGCAAATGAGACCTGATTAACCAGGAGTTGCGAGGTTTAAAACTCCAGTGGGAAAAAAATAAAAGTATTCCTTTCTCTCTGATTTTCACTTGTATGTCTGGCTCTTCCCCTGCAATTCTTTATCATCAGCTTCCTTTTTAACAATCCCACTGTACTTACAATGAGCAGAGCCGTTGGGGCTGTAATAGACTGCAAAGAACATAACTCTAAAGTCAAGCTTGTTAGAAAAGGTAAAACACATTTCCTCACATCACACAATGCCCAACCAGGGACCTTCTAATGCCGCCGTTCAACAACAATACATAAACAGGGGATTTAGAAAAGTAAGCCTGCTTGGCCCGGCCAAGTCTGTAATGACTTGAATAACGCTGCAATTGCCACGTACTTCTCTTTCGTAATCAATTATTGTCAGGGGGGGATGAAGAAGCAGGGAGCAATATTTCATTAAGCTAACACAGCAGGTGCTGCTAATCTCAGATGAATTTGGGAGGGTTGAAACTAAATTGACTATGTTTATGTACAACAAAAGGCTAATAACGGCGCTCATTAGCAAAGTGCCAGGACACCTACTTAAGTCTCACTTTTCTCAAAACTGTTCGGAAACAGACCTTTACAGTCCTCTCTTCTTTATTCACAATATTTATATCTGATATTTCAAGAAGAGATAGATAAGGGATGTGCGTTTCTATTTGAAATGATTTGTTATCATATGACAGAGCTATTCCAAAGATACACTGCATGGTTTTCATCTTCAAAAACCTTTATTTTCCTCGTCAGAGAGCTGTTCTTCTTGTTAGGCTTTGTTGTGAAATCTTCTGCAACACATTTTGTCGCTGCTACACATCAAGTCACAGTCTCAGCGTGACATGTCTACTTACAGTAAGAGCTGCAAGACTACACCTTCATAATGACAAATTAAAGGTGATACAGCGGGCTATTATTGCAGTCGTTAACACAATAGTTAAGAAACTTCATACAAAGGCACAGCAGGTTCCAGCAAATCAGCTGAAGACTACCAGTTAGGTAATACATTAGCTTACAAGTCATTTCAGTATTTCTTTGAATAAAGCATTATGATAATGAGCGTTACATAAATGTTTTTTTCCTCAACATACAATACATTCACAATCAACAAAGAGCAGTGAAAATGTTCCACGCAGCTTTATACAGTACAACCTCCTTTCAGCATAACATCATTAGGTACAATGGTTGCCAAATGTCACCCTTCCAGTGGAGAGTTGTGGAGAACACACACTCACACTGATAACATGCTTTTCTTTACACTGAGGCAGTACTGCTTCCATTGTAATGAGAGGGGATGCAGAGATGGACTGGGGAGTAAATGGTCCGATGTGTCTCGCTAACTGCACTGTCTGCTGCGGTCTGCGGTTCATAATGGCCACAGCACACAGCAGACTGACCTCATGGTCAACTGTCACATCTAAAGTTTTTTTTTTTCCAGCAAAGCACAAATACTCAATGTAAAACATTGTCCTGAAGTTTTGCTGAGATGTATTCACACGTAATAGCACACCGACAAAGATTCATACGTCAATACAACATTCCTGTGCCCTATTCTCTCCCTTACAATCAAGGACCGAAGTTGTTAGTCTTTATTTTATGAATAAGCTGTGCACTGCAAACCGATGTTTCCACACTTAGTTTGATAGAGAGGGTAAACCACTCTGTGCCTTTTTAACATTATGAGAATCCTGATCTAATGTTTAGCAGATAAAGAGGAGACTGGGGATTCTCAACATGATCAGTTATGATTTAATACTTTTAGCTTCAATTGTCTAATGCGACCATCTTTCATCAGATAATCGCATACAGTAGAATTCACCACTAAATGTTATTGCACTTATCAATGCAATGATTAGAGTTTTGGAAAACTAATTTCAAGCATCACAGTAATAAACATCACTAAATCGGTCAGATTGTCTATATACAGAATAGTTTTCAAATTGTCTGAGGCCGATTTTAGGAAAAAGCACTGAATAAAGTATATGTATAAGTGGCTTCATTTTTTTTACTTGTTTAATTTAACGATAACACAAAACTCATTTGTTTTGAGCAATTGAACAGAAATCAAAGGTATGTCTGAACTAGTTTGTCCAATATCATTTCTCACATAATGTTAATATTAATTTCAGTATATACAGTACCTGATGTTTTGTGTCTACAGTTTTTAAAATGTCATCCAGTGGGAAGAACACTATAGAAAATACTTCTTGGTCCATTTGACCCCCTTAAAGGCAAACACTGCAATTAGCTTTGGAAGCACAACATATGAGTTTGTACTTGCCTTATTGTGTAATTGGCATTTGATTTGCTCTGCTGTCAGTGATGTAATGTTTGGAAACAGCAGGTTTACAGGATAATTGTGTCAATGCTCAGGCTTTCTTGTATTTCTGGAGGTTTAATTGAGCAGAGCTTCCCATCAGCATGGGACTGCAACGCAGCATTATGCCCCACAGCAGCCTTTTGTTCCTTTTCTGAATCTTAAGCACCTCGAGTGCGAACGTGATGTATTTGGCTCAGTCTGCGATCCACCGGAGCAATCAGGAGATGGAGAGTGATGATTGGATTATCACAGAGGCTGTTGAAGGTGGATGACCTGTTTATTTATTTCTTTATTGGCCATCTCAACTCCATCTCCATTGCCAAACTAATTGACTTGGCAGGTCTCCATTAAATTCACTTAAACCTTTTTTGCAATTAAAGTAATGATTTTAATCAGGTTTGTTCATCTATCGCAGAGATAAGGAAGAGTCAAACTCACTTCGTTGTGCTAATGAGCACACATTTTTTTTTTAGTCTGATGAGGGCAGGGCAACATTAATTACCTCATCTGGGCAGAGCTTTGGAGCACATGTGGTGTTGTGTGTTCTGCTGCTATGCTCTCTACTGCGCAGAAATAACATGCCTTAGGAGAAATGGGGTTGAAACACTGAGGTTAAAGGTATAATTAAATTCAAACTCAATGTTGCCATGTCTAGCAGTCTGAGAATTAAATTAGGAAAAGGTTGGGGAAACGTCAGGCTCAGGAGAGTTTCTCAGACTTTCTACAGCCTTTTGACTGCATAATTTCTCTTTTGATGTGTCTATGAATTGAGGAAACAGTGATCAAAATGGCATTAAACAGTGTAGAATAGATGCGAAGCTTTTCTGTCTCTCAATTTCTATAATTAAAACTAAGATGTGGATCGAATAATGGTTTTCCATTTTGAATTGTATTGAATTGTCTAGGTGTAATTGGCATTCCATGTGTTTTTACGATTGTATCTCGACCCATTGTGTACAGAATCACAATGTCTTTGTGTATGTAAGTGACTGACACAGCTCCACAGTTTGTGAACAAAATTATGGCAGTGTAGTTTTCAAAAATATCTGGCAAATGCTAGACAAAAGAGACAATTTAAGTTTTATTTTAATTTGACTGCGGTTTCAGCTTCTGAATTGTAAGAATGTTAATGTGTTTGCTCTTTAATTTGATAAAGAAAGCTGTTAATGTTTTTGGCTGATACAGTATGTAGCCAACATTTAGACTGTCATTTAAGGGTCCTTCAAGGTGATCCATTGCTGTCATACTGGCCAGACTGAAAATACTGTTATTGTTGTATTTGTCTGAGCTTATATTTGTGTTGTAATCCTAGCGATGGACATGCCAGCTGAGTTGACAGCTCTCAACATCACTCCCCAAGGGGCTCTGTTGAGGTGGAATCCCCCCATTTCCAGTGTCGACAACTACGTGCTGACCCTCACACACAACCAGGGTGAGTAATATGAACTGCCATTAAGAGGCATTTGCTGTTAATTAGACGGGGAGAAGACGGCTTGATTAACCACCATCAAAGCACGAGAATTATACTAATTAAAGCATTTGGACAGAATCATCAACACCTTTCTCTCTTTAATGCCTCACTTTCTTTGATGTCACTTGACTACCTTCGTTCAAAACTGTGAATCACATTTTACAAATCAGCCTTTTAGCTTATGCTGCCATTTGTAGGTGTCATGTTTCTGTGTCGTGAAGTACTTATTAACCTCGGTTGTGAAAAGCACTGTACAACTACGTACCAAATTAGTATTGATAATAGCTCTCTGCACAATGATTTGCTTTAAGTTTAATAGAGTGATAGCTGCTGTAAGGTCAGAGCATGATGAGCAGATTTCTTTTTGGTCATTCATGTGCAACGTGCGGTGATATTTTAGGTACCGTCAAGGTTTTTCCAATAAGAAGTGAGATCAGTACGATCCTTGAAGGCAATATGGATCGATTTGTCTTGGCTCCAGAGACTTCATTATGCTCGGTTGAAGTACTTAGCCTTGAAACCAATTGTGCTTTTTACAGGGCATATGTTTCTGATGCAGCCCGTGTATTCACTGTCTGACAGCCATATCCAGATAGGTAACAGATAGCCATATTGCTTTGCCCCTCGGAGTCAGTTTATAATTTGCTCCCTGAACCATGTGGATGACTGCCAAGTTACAGTAGGCAACACTGCCACCGATAAAACATCTTGACATACACAGCGAGAGCACTGGAATAGAAAAAAAATTGTAAGGAAATTGTATTTTTAAACAAACATCCCCCCATTTTCTCAGTCATTTTCTTTTTCAAACTAGCCAGTTTATTTATTTATTTGTTTATTCCACACATGGCAGTTATTTTAAAACAAAACATGTACACTTATACTGGTTTTTTATTTTGTATAGCGCATGGTGGAAAGGAGTAGGGAGAAGACAATCTTATTTTACCTGCCCCTTCTTACAAAAGAATAACAACAATAAAAAATGAAATAACCATTAAAAAGTCAAATAAAAGCAATATTCTTTCATGCACAGTTGCTGACAAATACTGAAACATAAAACCAGAACACAATCAAAAGTCAACTTCATACTGTCTAATTACACTTTCTTTATACATTTTCTTGAACATAAAAATGTTCTTACAGCCCTTTAAATCATCCGGCAAAGAATTCCACTTCTTTACGGCAACTACACATCTGCTTTAAAGTAGTACGTGCAAACTGATGCTTAAAATGTAATTTCCTCCTATGATGCTTTTTGTATATTTTCTGGCAGTATTCTGTTTTTTGCTTTATGCATAACTAAAGCCATCAGTAATTATATTACATCTTTCAATTTTAACAGCCTTGAGTCAATAAATAGTTTGTTAAAGGTTTAATAAAACTTGATAACTATAATTTCCCTCCTGACTTTTAGGAGCCGTCTGGATGACATTTTATGGGGAGGATATTTCTCATTTGCACATGACCCGACTGTCTAAGCCTGGAGTTATCCAGAGGAATCTGTATAACTCAGCTCTCTGAGTCAATTTGTGCGTTACACCCTGCCTGACTGGACTGCAGCCAGATAATCTCAGATACTGAGACACTTTCTTTATGCTGAGCACATAGTTGGAAAGCATCCCCAGCCAGGGTTTAGGACAGTGCCATAATAAAGTTGTGGACAATTCCCTTGAGTGTCAGTGTGTCACATCAAGGTCAATACATCTCATATTTCATCAGGTACTGTCCTGCATTACAAAACAGATTTTTATTGGCACAACCTCATAAAACTCTAAGTCAAATAAGTCAAACTTTCTGTAAAATAGGTTCATACTCTAGCATGGACATATTTGCATGTTTAATTCCTCACAATTGTCACTGTGACATTTAGGGTAAAAGAAAGTCTGGCGTAAGAGGAATATTACTACAAATTTAAATTCTGTTGTAAAGCACCCCCTGTCAGTGAGCTGCTGACAACACAGCAGTTATATGAAATGTATTTTCCAGTCAAATTAAATTATTGCTCGTGTCACACAATTATTTTCTTAATCAGCAATTTTGCACAGTTGATTCATTGATGTGAAGTGGTTACCGAATGATAATGTATCCGTATTTAAATGTGTACACAATTCAAACTTCAAATGGGTTAGATGGTTTATATTAGCCATGAAAATACCTTAAACTGATTCCTGGGATATTAAATTAGATGAGAAGGTGTTTTCTTAGTCTTGCATTTCTTCTATATTCCGTCAGATGTTATAAGCAATAGATATTTATAGTGTGCTTTATTTATGCAGAGTTGCCCCCAAAAGCAAGTTCAACTCAAAGCATAATAAGTGTAGAAATCCTTCAACTTCAAAGAGCACCCCAAAGGTTGCCAAACAGTGCAGGATTAATTTGAGATTAAGTTTGAACATGCTCAGGAGCTTATTTCTAAAGAGTGACAAATGAATGCAGTCTTTTCAGAGATAAATAATAACGGGAGCAGTGTGGTAAACATATGAACTTTTTATGTTTTCCAGTGACAGCTGACACTTTCCTCGTGGAAGGCAACAAGCAGGAGCACCAGCTGTCCAATCTGAAGCCGAGCACCACCTACTCTGTGGCTCTGTACGCCACCAAAGGACCCCTCACCAGCGGCACCGTCATCACCAACCTTCAAACTCGTAAGTGCTCATTTTATTCAGCTGGTGCCTGTTCAGTGGGAGGTGCGTGATTCTGTGGTTAGCTTTGAAGCATCCCAGCAGGACGCGCCTCCAGGCCCCACCGGAGCCTTTCTGTGTGGAATGAAAATCTTTTTTCTGTGTTTTGCGTGGGTCTCCTCCGGGTGCTGGGTTTCATTCACTGCTAAAGAAAAGTATGTTAAGTAGGAATTCTCCTGCCATTGTCCTTGACCAAGGACTATGGCTGCTTCACACTGCTTCTAAAGTAGGTAGGATGAGTCAAATACTGATGATGTGTTTCTCTCTCTTCAAAGGAAATATAGTCAGTGTCTCTGTGCTTTACCTGTTACTCCCCACCAGGACTATTGTAGAAAAGCGGACTTGATGGTTGTTAAATCTTAAAACCCCTCATCTCTGAAGTGATTTTCTTAGTTTTACGTCTGCGTTTATATTTACATATAAATGAAAAGGTCAGTGCGTGGTAAGTGCATATATATTTTATTTTGCAGCCATAGATAAAAGGGTACAAGCAATTATTTGAAAAGATATAGAGTACTGTTATTATTATCAAACGTTTACAGTACATACCGAGTGTGTGTACTTCTTTGATCCTTAATCCCTGTGTAACCCTTGCTGCAGGGTCAGTACCTAGGTACTTTGACATGGTCATAACATAAACTGGGGGGGATTAAACTTTTGCGCTCTTCATCTTTGCCTACTTCACCTCAAGGTGACCCCTCTCTCAAACGATATTTACTTTTATTGGCTGATCTGTCAAGAGCAAAGTTAGGGGTGAAGGAATTGTTCCAGTTTAGCTGAGTTGCACCTCTGAAAACTTCTGAGTTCTTGCAGTAAAAAAACTTTTCAGTCAGCAGTGGAGGCCATATCCCCCGAGGAGTACCAGAGCTACCTGTCCTGCACTGCAGCAGAAACAAACAACGCACGAGAGCAGCGCTGCAGAGACTTCAAAACATAAATGGGGCTCAGGAAAATTATGCATACATACAGCCATGTTACTGCCATAAATACAACTCATACATAAACAAATATTTGTGGCAGGTTAAGGTGATTCTATTTTGGAAACAGATGCTCTGCCTAGTACGTCATGTACCTTGTTTGTTCCGAGAACAAAAACATGTATTTCTGCCTCCGTTAGACTCTCTCTTATACTGTAAAGGACATTTGGAAATTGCTGTGATGTACAAAGCACTATGGATCGAGCCAAAGAAACGATTTTAGTTGTTGAGTGTGTTACTTGTCTTATGGTCCTAGAATAGGACCTTCAAAAACTATAACATTCACATTTTATAATTGAATTCAATGCTTAGTCGTCTTTTTCTAAAAAATCAAATGTAATAAATAAACATTGAAGGATCATCCCTGAACTTAATCAAGCGCTACTCTTGGGCATTAAAGGTATTATCACTGTGTATTTTAACAATGTCATCTTTCTAGTGCACATTCAAGCTGTGAGGGTACAGTGTACAATCATCTGTGTACAGTATACTTGCACACAAGCACACACCAATAGAGTCTTCCTCTTTGCAGAGATGATGATGACAGGTCTCACAGGGGGCGCCTTATAGACAACCCCAACTTCACAGGAAACTTCTAGTGTTGTTAATTAAACTTCCTAATTGAAATCTTAAAGCCTGTTTCGGTTCCGCTCACACAGCTTGTTTTCCTAGGGCTGTTCCGCTCCACTGGAAAATGTCACATTGTGAACAGGCTGTGAACGAGGAGGAGACCCTTGATTGGGTTGGTCAACTGCCTCTGCTACTGCTGCTCTGTTTCTGTCTGCCTCTCGCTCTCCGTCTGTCTACTGAGCCACAGTGTTAAGAATTACTCAGATGGACGGCCTCGAGAAGCAACCGGTGACAGTGGCTGAAAAAGGTTTATCTATCATGAGAGATAGCCAAGTGAAGTTTATTTAATTTTTTTAAAATTAAAACACACAAGTGCTTTGAAGAAACATTTAAGGTAAAATACAATAATATTAATTAATTCACATGTATAGTAATTTAATAAGAAGGGGACTCATACATAATTGTAAAAGGATTTGCCTTAAGAAGCCATTTCAAAGTATTTGTCTTATAGTGGAGTATACATTTTCGAAGTTCTTCTTATCTTCTTAGATATCGCTAATGATAAACAGCAATCATGCAGATAGTAGTTGTGTCGAGCATTATTGACCGATTTGCAAAACAATTACACAACATTTTCAAGTGTTTTCTTTTTTTAATCAAAAACATTTTAGGCAGCATTTTTGTCTGTAACATTCTGGAATCTCTGGTTTCAGTGTGCAGTATGTGTCTGAGATGTATGTATACTAGGGCCGGGACTCGATTAAAAAAATTAATCTAATTAATTACGGGCTTTGTAATTAATTAATCGCAATTAATCGCATTTTTAATCACACATAAATATTTGACCTGAGAACAGTGAGAAGCAATTTTTTTCACATGGATTTTAGTATACCATTGAATAATGACTGAATACATAAACTTAAGCAACAAAACATTGTTTATTTTTTTCAAGGTGGTACTTAACCAAGACCAACAGAAAAGTGCAATTTTTGCCATAAAGTGTAGCAATAGCATATTTAGGAATATAGTACATTTCAGACATTCAGGTAGCCTATAGGTAGGTAGACCTTCTGTAAACTATAACACTTTGTTTTTTAAGTATAACACAATACTTTCAAGTACATTCAGAACATTGGAAACCCTGACTATTAGAAAACATCTCTCTGTTGCTTCAGAGGCCATAACAGACTTTGTTGATTTACCAACAGTTGATTTAAAAAATCTAATCAATTTCAGTCCAACTCTCTCAATAACCTTGGCCAAAACAATAAACAGTTCAACATAAAGTGCCAGTTGCACCAACAACATAATAAATAGTTCAACATAAAGTGTACTGTACCATTTAAAATAAAATAAAAAAGTGCCAGTGATTGACCTCAATCCCTCCTATTCTTCCAATATCCTGATGAAAAATAAAATCTCTCTGTTGCATAGGCCACTGTTTGATCAACGCGAATTGGGTGTGGGTCCTTGTACTCCGAGTCGGGCTAACGTCCACGCTAGCTTCCACGCTAGCTGCTATAGGGTTTGCATTGAGGTGATACTTGAGGCTTGATGTGCTGCGGTGATATGCAAATTCCTTTTTGCATAATTTGCAAACAACCGTGCTCTTATCGACGCTTCCATCCGTCCGTTTTTTAAAACAAAATNACAACTGGATCGAGTGCTGCCAAAGCAAACGATTAATGTGCAACCAAAGTCCACTATTCAATCACTTAGATCCAACGACTTATTTGTTTCAGTGAGCAACATATTGTCATGTAAGCAGACAATGTGACTCACATACAAATGTTGATGTACCCTATATATATATATTAGGGCCGGGACTCGATTAAAAAATTAATCTAATTAATTACAGGCTTTGTAATTAATTAATCGCAATTAATCGCATTTTTAATCACATATAAATATTTGACCTGAGAGAAGCAATTTTTTTCACATGGATTTTAGTATACCATTGAATAATGACTGAATACATAAACTTAAGCAACAAAACATTGTTTATTTTTTTCAAGGATGTACTTAACCAAGACCAACAGAAAAGTGCAATTTTTGCCATAAAGTGTAGCAATAGCATATTTAGGAATACAGTACATTTCAGACATTCAGGTAGCCTATAGGTAGGTAGACCTTCTGTAAACTATAACACTTTGTTTTTTAAGTATAACACAATACTTTCAAGTACATTCAGAACATTGGAAACCCTGACTATTAGAAAACATCTCTCTGTTGCTTCAGAGGCCATAACAGACTTTGTTGATTTACCAACAGTTGATTTAAAAAATCTAATAAATTTCAGTCCAACTCTCTCAATAACCTTGGCCAAAACAATAAACAGTTCAACATAAAGTGCCAGTTGCACCAACAACGTAATAAATAGTTCAACATAAAGTGTAGTGTACCATTTAAAATAAAATAAAAAAGTGCCAGTGATTGACCTCAATCCCTCCTATTCTTCCTATATCCTGATGAAAAATAAAATCTCTCTGTTGCATAGGCCACTGTTTGATCAACGCGAATTGGGTGTGGGTCCTTGTACTCCGAGTCGGGCTAACGTCCACGCTAGCTGC
>NW_011369945.1:27151792-27164009 GCF_000735185.1 Notothenia coriiceps
CTGCTATAGGTTTTGCATTGAGGTGATACTTGAGGCTTGATGTGCTGCGGTGATATGCAAATTCCTTTTTGCATAATTTGCAAACAACCGTGCTCTTATCGATGCTTCCATCCGTCCGTTTTTTAAAACAAAATGTCCCATCCACGGCCACGGGGCCAACCAAGCGGTCTCATCAGCTTCTTCGTTCATGTTTGACTATTGTTCACTGTGGTTTGTTGTTGTTTGAAGTCATGAACGTTAGTTGGTGCTCCAGTATAATCGGTACCCCTGAAACTCATCCAGTGAGAAACGTTCCGCGGTGCAAAAATAAGTGCGATTAAAATGCGTTAATTTTTGTGTAATTAATTAATCTTAATTAACGCGTTAAAGTCCCGGCCCTAATATATACATATTCTTTTATAACAGTTGAAATATTGGTTATTTGAGAGGGCAATCATTCGTGGTCCATCTGGTGTGTACTGTAGCAGATGTGCAAACGCAAAGGCGTGATGGAGAAGAGTTGATGGGTCAGTGATGCTCTTTCTGTCCGGATGGTCTCTCCACACGGCACAAAGAGAGGAGAGGAGTACAAGCAATGCGTCTGGCTCCTATCAAAATGTGTCCAAGACCCTCTCAGCCATTCCGTTTTTTAGTGAGGAGTTTCTTTGTGGATTTCCAAGACTCTTAACCACATCTCAGAGTTGTTTCGTTGTCTGGCCTCCACGCCTCAGGAGATCAACACAGAGTAAGACAGCTTGACTCTCCATCAGCTGTTATTTAGCCATAGGGCTGGAAGATAAGGGCTTTTGCTACGGGTGTCTCAATAAGCCTGCAGCGCCGGGACCTCTCCTCCCTCAGATATGTCTGAGCCCACGGAGAAGTGCTCGGCAAGTTTTGGAAGCAGCAGAGATCTGCGCTGCGGGCAGATCACTGAGCTCTGGCTGGAGATGTTCACCAAGTACTGAGCGAGCTGCCTTTGATTTTATTTAGGTATTCATTTATTCCATATTCTCTGATATGGTATCCATTTTACAAAGATGTTTCAAATGTCATATTAGGAGGAATAGATAAAGCCAAAACAACCAGAAATAGACCGGCAAGGCCTTATTACGGTAATAATGTTTGGGATGACGTAGGATTCATCATTCATGTGTTTGTTTGTTTTAATATCACTATATCACTGTCAGTTGAAAGTAGGTTTTGAATGTTTGTTTGCAAACAGTTTAAAATACAAAAAGGTTTATTGAGTTGAGCCTATTAACTTACTGTTCCCACACA
Organism: Notothenia coriiceps; assembly: GCF_000735185.1. NCBI lineage: Eukaryota > Metazoa > Chordata > Actinopteri > Perciformes > Nototheniidae > Notothenia > Notothenia coriiceps. The sequence continues at coordinate 27,153,050 of NW_011369945.1, forward strand.
ATATTTGAAAGCAGTTTATAAAAGAAATTGACTAAACTAATAAGATATGAAACAATCCTTGGGTGCCATGGATGGAATCAATGGCTTGATGAGATATCTTCGCTTGATCATCTGCCCTGTAATAAGAGAATGAGGATGCAAAAAGAATATACAAAAGCAAAGGGAGTAAGCGACAAACTGAAGAAAGGCAGAAGAAAATGTATGACATTGAGGCGTCGTCTTTGTTCTTGTTTTAAACTTATAAAACAAGACAAAGAAACCTGGTTTGTTAGGTGAATAAATTAAACAAACTACTCGTCTGAAGAAGAACCTCGGTGGAGGGAAGTGCTCTCAAACGCTATAGTGTATGCAGAAGTTTGAAGTAATCCTCATTGATGGTGGTTGTCAGGCTCCTTTTGGCTCTTTAATATTGGCCATGACACTAATCAAGGCTCTTGAGTGTTCTTACAGAAAAATAACAAGGCGTAACATCAAACTACAATCTGTCAGGCTCATCCAAGCAGCATTGTGTTCACTTCAATGGGCTTCATTTATTCAAAGGAGTTACCTATACATCATTCAGGCAGAATGATTCACTTGCAAATTGGCATAGAGTTGTGTTTCCCTCTCCAGAAGAATAACTTCCTCTGTCGTTCTACAACAAATTACTGCTGCCCATGCTGCCCTTCCCATCTGCTGCCCTGTGTGTGTTCTTTTTTTTACTTTCCCTTTGTTTACACAGCGTGTTAATGAGACATTAGATGAAGCCAAATCCATTCATCTCAATACCATTGTTCAAACTGCCTCGCCTGAAAATGGAGCTTCAGAGCTGCCTGTAACACCCGACACCTGCTCACCTGCCTGGGCGCACGCCATGGAAAGGTTGAATTGGAGGGAGAGCGTCAGTGAGAACAGGATAAGGAAACTGTTTTATTTAGTTAATTAAGAGAAAGTGATGGACAGAAAGATAAAGCTGTTTGCTGGCCATCCTTTTTTAAGGAATGCCCCCTTCTGGCTCTTCTTTCTCTCACCTATCTCCCATGCGTGCATAACATAGCAGCAGTGTACACCAAGCAGAAGGAGGACAAGAACAAAAAGATAAACTCTAGTTCACTCTCGAGCACATCGAGTTAGAATGGCAGCCTGTCAGATAAGCAAGAATAGAAGTGGACAAAGGATGGGAAGGAGAGAGAAACACAAGCACCAATGGAGATAAGAAGTGATAAGAGAATGAAGGAGAGGAAGACCGCAGATTGTTTTGGGAATAGGAGGAAACAGACAAAAGAAGAGGAGGAAGAAAGGCAGAGAAGTGATGCAGACCAGGTCAATAAAGCTGAGAAGGTGCAGGAGAGAGAACTTCAGCACAATGTGCACTGTGCTGTGTTCATCTCCAAGCTCAGCCTGGCGCTCCTAAAAAAAACTCTTTGTTCCATTTCTGTCACTCTCTCTAAATCCCCCCGCCACACAATGTGAATCTGCCTATCACTGTCTCCTAAAGGAAGCACCCCACTTAATTCAGGAGGTTATCAAGGCGGTACGTGCTGTTAATTACCCAGCTGTCATTGATCCTTCCAAATGTGCACGCAGACAAGTATTTAAATTAGAAGACAGTGTGTGTTTGGGGATTTTGTATGTGCGTGTGGGGAGTTGTGTAAAATCTGAGTTCAGTTAGGGGTGAGTTGTTTAGCTAAAAGTTAGGGAGAAGTACTCCGAAGAAGTTACAAGTTCAGACTGTTTACAAAAGTCTCACGTCGAAAAAGAAATCACAGAAAGGGACAGGCATGTTAGTAGACATCTTTATCTTGTCTTCACCGTGGGGACATTGGATTGCACATAACACAAAGTGGAGCACTTCACTTGTTTCAGTCCCTGCCTCCCATGCTAAGACTGCTGTTTGCTGACAATGTGCCCCAGACCCATGATGTAACTCCTGGAAACTGATGTTTTCAAAATGAAGGTCGTCTATTTTCCATCAAGCTCTCAATTGAGGTTACAGCGTGTCAATGCTTCTGCCACCATGTCGGAAGATCAGATATTGACTAAAACAGGGTGATGTAAGGTGGGGAAACTGAGGTGAGTCTGCTTGTGATCTGGTTAAGGTCTCAAGACAGACTATAATCAAGCCTTGTTCAAACTGTGCAGGCACCAAGAATATACTTGGATGTGATGTAATGTGCGGTAAAACTTGGGTGGGCTTACCGATCAAGGGCTTGAATGCTTTTGAAGCGGGGATACACTGTGACTAAACATGGAAAAGTGTCTGTCTGCTCCTCTCTCTCAGTCCTGTGGGGATTTAGGATAACTGATGGAGAGATTATTATTTTTTTAATGTTCCTTTTTGTTCCAATGGCTTTCATCCCTAATGAGGACCATATTACCGAGCTTGGTTTTCATGCATTATGGATACGTCTGGTAATATTATACTCCTAATCTACCTATCATAAGACCAAAGCCCGAATATATATTTGTTACTGAGAGGTGTTGCCTTTGTAGTCAAAGCCTAGCATAGATCATTCCCCTGTGACATAGACTGGCATTGTCCAAAATCTATAAATCACATCAATGATACACAACATGGATGACATTATTTCTATGTTTCTATCAACATTGGCACTATCATCAACATTGGTAAAATGGTCTACAACAATTACACGAAAACATGTCAAACAACTGATTTGTATGCAGATGTCAATAGTTTAATGTGTATTCAAGGTTGTGGAAATCTAACGCCTGCACTGTCAAAGTATCAAATAAACGCACAAATTCTATAAAGAAATAAAGAGAAATATTAAGATACAGGCCAATGCTTTGGTTTGCACATGGTTCACATGGTCTCTTTATCAGATGTGTTTAAGGGAACAATAATATGTATTATTGCTTCTGGCAGCATCACACTTTTGGTACAAGTTGCAAAGAAAATGGAAATAAAGAGATCCATTCAAGATGACCTTCAGCAGTTATGGCATAGCTTTTGTCTGGTTTATTTAATCAAAGAAAGAGAGGTTTGTGGGAAGGTTGGGGTCATTGACGCTTTGTTGCATCTCTTGCTGGTTCTGTCCAGAGAGAGAAAAATCTGGCCAAGGCAGAACAGCAGGAGAGCCAACCTCAGAGAAAGGTCCAATAAGGTTTTGGTTTTCTGTAGTGCGGCCAGATAGCCTCATTCAGGGGTGCAAAAGAAAAAAAGATTTGAAATAAAATGGAATAAAGCAAGAACATAAATTATCAGCACATTTGGTACATGTTCCGGAAGAGTTTCCAATTGTGCTATGCATAATGCATGCAGATCAGTGTTTGCATATATCAGCGGTGCTTTGTTTGCTAATGAAAAGTCTTCTGCCAAAACGCGGAAGTACTATTTCTTTCAAATGAAAGCTTTGAACCACAGATCAAAAAGAAGTTGTCCGATCCGGCTTCCTTTAAATAAGAACCATCTCCAGGATTGAAACAATGCTCTCACACTCTGACCTAGAAAATGTCATTCACACAACTACAGTATGTTAAAAACTTGACTGCTACCACTTCCTCATTTCCGCCATCAACTATACATCTCACCTCAAAGTAGTTCAGGCTGTAAGGTCTTTACTCACAACATCAAATAACCCCAATCATGGCTTCTCTGCAATAACTCTTTGTTTTGATTTGGTTTACAAATCCCTTTAAAGCTCACAGGATTTGGCCTTCAGAGGCAATATTACAGAAATGTTGACCCCATATGAGCCAATCCACAGCCTCAAGTCAGCTGTCCGCTGATGTGGCTTGCAGAATCAAGTATTTAGTTTAAAACGCTAAGAAAAACTAACTTTATATAGACCTGCTTTTCAACTCCAAGTAGATTGTGGACTTGTACATGGAGAGGTGCTGTTTTGCCCTTAAGCTACTAGCAGCTCATTGCTACCAAACAATTAATGGAATCCTCCATTTTCAAACTAGTGGGCACTCTTCAGATGGTAGGAATGAGAATGTGGGGGAAACTTCTGTGTAGCAATGCAGTGGGAGTCACCGACTCATGAAGGAGACACGGGAAGAGCAATAGCTTTGATGTCAAACACTGATGGTTTATTTAGGAGCTTCAGCCGGAGAATTCACATCACAAGTCCAAGAGCCAGAGGTTCTGACTTCACGGTAGAGTTGCCACGTCAATTCTGAAGAACTCTACCCCAGACCCATGTATTCAGCTAGTTCTGAGAGAATGATCAACATGCTGCATAACAAGATAGAATGATAACGCCTCTATCAGCTGACGCCAACAGGCAGGAACAGGGAGAAAGAACACTGAGAGCACAGCAGCCAAGGTTACAGGTGCGTGTGCTCAGTCAGTTTGAACTGATACACTGGGTCAAAGTTATGGACCTTGGAAAATATTTCCCCAACAGAGAACATATTTTTCTTAAAGTAAAGAGATAAATCTATGTTATTGTGTTTAAAATAGATCCGTTGCCCACCCATTTTCTTCCGCATTTTTTTTTTCAACCCCAGACATTCACTCATTCCACCATGACAACTGAGCATCTATAAAAAGCGAAATTGCAATGTGTATAATTGATATAAATACTTTGTAAGAAGTTGAGTTGGACAATTCAACAGCTCAATCATTATTTGATAACTACAGTAATCAGAAGATGTAGAAAATGTCCTGAAAGCATTCCTTATTTGGAACTTAATTGGTATGTTTTTTTTCTCTCTGTCAGCCATGGACGCGCCCCTGAATCTGACTGCCAGTGAGGTGAATCACCGCAGCGCTCTCATCTCCTGGCAACCACCACTCGCAGAAATTGACAACTACATGCTCACTTACAAGGCAACGGACGGCAGCCGCAAAGTATGTAGTGCACCCAGCAGAACTGTCTCAACTGTGTCTGTTATCTCATATCTGTTATACTGTATTTACATGTATGTTAAAGTTTTATCTGAGGTTTCCTTATCTGCTTTCTTTCTTCTAAATTCCTGTTGGGTATCCATGAAACATTTGCAATCATGTGTCCGGGAGATAAACTGTACTTTTGCTAATCCAATCACCTGAAAATAGAAACTGCAGATATTAGACGCACATTGACAACACCTTCTTGGATTTCTGCAAAGAAGAACATGTTCCCAGTTTATTGAACCTATTGTTACAGAGTTGAACAATGTTCTGGAAAGGTAAATCACAACTTTTCAAAATCCAAATTATATCTTTTAATCATGTAATCCCTTGATATTGAGTGCAAGCGTTCGGGGACACACAGATTGATTCACACACACACACACACACACACACACACACACACACACACACACACACACACACACACACACACACACACCAGGGAATCATGAAGGGGAAGTGGCTGTCTAATGAAGATGTAACTTGAATGTGTCTCAGTAGAGCCATTGTTTATTTTGATTAAATATTTTCATGTGGCCGATTCATGGTAATAAAGCACATTAGTAAGCTCTGTGTAGAACGCACCACGCCTGTTATCGAATTGACTAGAACCATTTCCCATGATGCTCTGCAACAGCCTCCCTTTTATTGGCAATTAGGTGTCCTACACACAAGCACACACATGAAACCAGATGTTCAAAGACTGTCCCCTTCAAGACCCAATGTCAGGCACACACACACACACACACACACACACACACACACACACACACACACACACACACACACACACACACTGAGCTTGAATGTGTAGTACTGCTTTGTGGTTGACCATCGGGTGTCACTCATGTACAAAGAATGCAACAGTATCCCATTTGTTTTTATTATAAGTGCCATCAGCATTCTTCTTAATATAATTTTCTTGATATTCATCCCTCGTTCTGCCTTTTCCTCTATTTTCCGAAACAATGGTTTGTTTCAAAAGAAAAATGTTCCCTAGAAATGTAATGGCGTTTACACAAGAATACTTTTAAATCAACATTTTGATATGCCATTTCCAAGACTCTGTATACATTTGCATGCTAAAGAGAAATAACATTTTTCACAATTATTGTTCTCCTACGACATACATATCTGCATAATACACAAACACGCAGCATACAAATCAATACCAAAAGGTAGAACTTCATATCTAACAGTTAGGTTTCATTATGGAGCTTTCTTTTTAATGCTATCAAAACACTCTTGTTTTCATACAGCCAATAATGTAGTTTCTTATAAATCATATTTGCATAAAACACTTTTTTATCATAGGCATTCTGACTTACAACCAGACAGCAGCCTGCTAAATAGAACAAGAGCAACAGACTTTACCAAGACCTCATCCTCTACCAACCACCCCGGTCCCTCAGATCCACCTCAGCTGGTTTGCTTTCCATCCCCAAGGCCAAACTCCGGAGCTTTGGGGATAGAGCCTTCTCTTTGGCAGCCCCGAAGCTCTGGAACTCCCTCCCCCAAGACCTCCGTGACTCTCTCACCCCCTCACCTGTTCCAGTCCACTCCAAAAACCACCTCTTCAAACTCTGTATCCATAAGCCCCCCCCCCTCCACATCTTTGGGTTACAAGAAAAGCGCTATAGAAATATAGTTTATTATTATTATTAATATTACTTTGAAAAACACACATTACCTTTGACGATACTGTATGCTTCCTATCAAATGTAGACATGTATTCAGCTTAATTGTCTCAGTTGCTCAATTGGCCACTGAAAGAAGAATGATGCATTGCTAACGTCAGTTTGCAGGCTGGATAGCTCATTAGCTGGTCATATGCAGCACCTTTTACAGCTCAAAAAGTTAGCAGCTAATGTCATATCGGTGTGTATAGATGTTGGCTCTGGCCCACTGTAGGCCCATAGCTCCTTAACAGTTTGCGGCTTAAGTATTTCTTTCATATTTTCAAGAAGAAAACCCCCAAAGATAACTACATTTTTGATAAAGCTTTGATCATTTATAAAGAAAATGTGTTTAAATCTGTAAGATTGTGTTAGATGGAGTATGAACATGTTTCTTTTTGTCTCACTCTCCTCGCCACCTTTAATAATGTTCTTTTAAATTTCATTCAATTCTTTGTTCTCCACAGTGAGCTGCCTCAATAACAAGTGCCACATTCATTGTGTTTGAAAAGGAAATGAGTCACAACACATTCAATTCAGAGCCAAACCGACCGCTGTGGCCACAGATTGAAGTGCTCATTGAGAGATTCTCCTCCTGTTGCCTCTACTTGAGGTTCATCTTGGCTGTAACCTAAACACATATTCCTGAGCCTTGCAGCTGTTCATCTCGCTCTCTCTTAAGGAGATAATGGACTTGTAAATTACACACAGTAGCAACGAGATTCATTTTTGATCTCATTAACATTTACTTACCAGTTTGTAAATGCATGTATCACTAGTGGTTATTTTGGTGCCTAGAATAATAAAGTTCTCCCTATTCAAACACGCACAAGGATGAATACAAATCCACCAAACATCGACCACACACAAACAATTGTTAATTGGGTTACTGTATAAAGGTATGTTTTAGAAAACAAGGTGTTTTTGCTTTCCATGAAAATCCTATATTGACCCTAGAAACATGGAGGGAATATGTTAGATCCTCTGAGACGGAGAGACAACATTTACCAGCTGCTGCCATGCATAATTCACGTAGACACATTGCATGGAAATGTGTGATTACTTTTTCAAAACTTGCTGAATATTTCATTCTTTCTTCTTCATATTTAATGTGTATCCAGGGCAAACTGTAACATACATGCATACCAATACAGGCGTAGTGCGAGCACTGAGCGATTTATGTCTGATCTAAGAAACCTGTCACAGCTCAACGAAAGAAACATGTTCACTAACAGAGGGAAGTAACTGTCTCGTGTACTTTTATGACTTCTTTAACATAAATATAAATGTTTATTTCCTGATTCCTTCGTAGCGTCTCAACTTGGCTGTCCAATAAGACCCTATTATATTGTATATGGCTTAGTCCCTTTCTTCATGTCCAAGACTTACTACTTAGTTATTTATTTGTCATGCCAAACATCCAGTCTATCTTACAAGGAAGTACAAGACGCCACCATTTTACAGAACAAAAGATTTGTGTGAGAAAGAAATCATCTACAATAAAAAGAACTGCCAAATGTTTCATATATGCTAACAGCTAACTTATACCAATTCACCTATACAGTATTTAAATTAACTTATATCCTTATTACAATCCATCTAATTTCCTCCTCACCTTTTTGAGTCACCAGTTTGACATAACATCGTGCTACTAGAACACAAAGCAAGCTGCCGTGTGTTTCCTGAACAAAAATAGCCTGAAGGTCTCTTTGTTGCCAAAAAAAGTCTTTTGAAAACTCACAAGCAAAATTCAATGTTTTATCTGTGACTGGTTGGGACTCTTGTGTCATTAGTTTTCTACCCTGAGGTTTACACAGAAATCACATTGAATTATTGCTTTGTATAATACAACGTCTCAATCTAATATATTTGACCGTGTGTGTGTGTGTGTGTGTGTGTGTGTGTGTGTGTGTGTGTGTGTGTGTGTGTGTGTGTGTGTGTGTGTGTGTGTGTGTGTGTGTGTGTGTGTGTGTGTGTATATTAGGAGCTGATACTGGATTCAGAGGACACATGGATTCGTCTGGAGGGTCTGGCAGAGACCACAGAGTTCACAGTGAAGCTCCAGGCTGCTAGAGGACTTGACACCAGCGCTGTAGTGTCCACTACCTTCACTACAGGTACAGTACACACACACACAACCCCCTCACATATACACACACACACACACCATGTGTTTGTATTATTTGCTTTAAACTTGGAAAGAGATTCTAACAGGGTGACTTTTCTTGGCCCGATTTGTTTCCCCATCTTGCACAGCATTTCACATTTCTGTCACCGTAACAAAGGTGCACAGTAATGTGTCCCCAACGTCAGACACAATTATAATCTCCATTTCCTGTGTGTATGGAGACTTCCCATTAGGCTGCACCTGCAGCTTGGCTGTCTACGATCCTACAGCTGAACAGAGTGCTCTAATCTTCAATGTTCTGCCCAGTGTATAATTAGACTCTGGATCTGTCACTCAAACAAGGGTTAGGAAGCATTATGAAGCTGCCAATAACTTGAACAATTATGTGAGCATGCCAAAAGTAAATATTAATATCTATCATTTAAACTCAGCAGTGAACTTGGCAGTTAAATGAAAGCTTTGCAGGTTCAGTTTTACTCTAATCTTAAACTTTTAATTGATGTTTTTTGGACACTTCGAAAGCTTCAAAAGCTATTCCAAATGAAAGCTTATTTTGAACATGGTCATGCTTCTTCCCTGCTTAATGAACTTGTTATAAGACGCCAGCAGACCAGTTAAATCAACACACTAAAAACTGTAGCTGTCATATTTCCTGACGCAAAAGCTGATTTTGACATTCAATCTGTTCAAGGAGCAAAACTACGAAACAGTCTAGCAACTGTTTTGAAAATGCAACATGGTTAAAATGTTGTGTTTAGATTTGTTTTAATGTTTTTGTACCGTGCATCTATTCCTTTTGCATTAATGTAACTAACACAGAGGCCGCAGGATAAGCTGTAAACACCCTATTAGAATGTGTTACCTTGTAAATTATATATAGGAAACTTAATAGTACACACATCCAACGGAAATGGAGCAACATTAACCTTTATTTAGAGCCGTGTTTCTGGTGGCCTGATGAATGTCGAATCAATATTTGCTCTACTTTTATTTGTCTCTTCTCTCCTGAGGGTAATTGGCTCTTTAACAGCTACATCTATAATTTGAGGCAGATAGCATACAGCTGGTTTATCAGAGCTTGTCCACTAAAACAACTGTCTGCTAAAAACTAAAGTTATGGGCTGTAAACAAAACAGTGTTTTCAGTGAAGGGCTTTGTTGTTGCGCTGAGGGCAACAACAAAGCGGTAAATGATTATCCATGGCTTTTGATCTTTAAGCAAATAGGTGTTTACTCTGTTGATATAAAAATCCAAATGATTGCAGCTTTAAAAGAAAATAGAACGTTTTCCTGTACCGTCTACGGATAACTCTACAAAAGATTGGACAAAAACAAGCAAATTATAATGGGTCCTCTTCTGCTTATCTCCAGGGAGTCGTCTATTTGCAACGCCTCAGAATTGTGCCCAACACCTGCTGAATGGAGAGACTCTGAGCGGGGTCTACACCATCTACATCAACAGAGACCCCAGCCAGGGGGTGCAGGTGTTCTGTGACATGACCACTGATGAAGGAGGCTGGATTGTAAGTAGCTCTGAAGCATTTCTAAAGCATTTGGTTCACTATAATGCAATAAACTGTAAAGGTAAAAAAGACAGAGGAGGTTTTGATTGACTACACAGTACTGAAGGTCCTTTTAGTCACAGTACTGACTTATCTTGTCTGAACATTTAAGTTGCATGTCTATTTGTAAATTGTATTTTTCTGATCTTGTCACATTGTTATATTTTTGTGTTCAGGTTTTCCAGCGTCGTCAAAACGGACTCACAGACTTTTCCAGGAAGTGGAGTGACTATCGTGTTGGCTTCGGAAACCTGGAGGATGAATTCTGGCTTGGTAAGAGTCTTAATCTCAGATAATTAATCTAGAGAGAGTCCCAGGGAGTACTTTCAAATACAAAGATTATCCACGCATCATGTCCACTTTATCTGCCCTAGCTTATCTTGCTGGGTAAAATAGACATGATGATGATGATGCTGGAACACAGGTGTATTATGAAATTAAGGTAATAAGGTCAAGTATGCTACTGCCTAGTTCAAGTTTCAAGTATCTACATTTTCTAGGCTGCAGGCTGATGTTAAAGGTGGGGTAGGTAATTTTGGAGAAACCAGCTCGAGTGCGCTAGAATTTGAAAATACACAACCGGAAAAAATCTGCCACTTCCTTACAGAGCCCCTCCTCCAACACACACGAACGCGCACATGACCAATGAGGGCACGAGATAAGTTTGTGCACAGATGGAAGGCTGACAGGCAGGTCGGCCATCCAGTTATTTTAGCCGGGCCGGCTCAGATGATTGGTCGTGCTTTTTACAG
>NW_011369945.1:27164018-27170968 GCF_000735185.1 Notothenia coriiceps
CATGCTGAAAACCCAACCCCTGCAGGAGGGGATTTTCCCCCAGGAGATCTTTTGAAATACTAACATAAAATACACATTCTGGTACTCTCTTGAGAAGAAAATAAATAAATCTATTACTACACGACATATTTGAAAAAATGAATGCCATTTTAGTTTTGTGTTACTTTGTTCTGAAAGCTGAACCTGCTGCTCCTCACAGAGAGAAGAGGGAGAGGCTGAATGACTTTACATTGTGGATAAGGGTGGATCGTCCCCATTGTTCTGTGTGTCAAAATGAAAGACAGCCCACACACCTATCAATAATCAAACCGTGGGGTCTTATTTCATTACGTGTTGATTTCTATCGATGTACATAGAGATGTAATACAGCAAAAGTATTCTCCGTCAGGACTTCCTGCAACAACACCACACCGTTATCTTGATTCTGATTGGCCAGAAGACATTATCAAAGATGTTCTATTGAGAAGACGATCACTACGTGACAAAAGTTTTCAAAACCGTTTCTAGTCTTTGGTATTCTTATTTTTGGCGTGAGAATATTTTGGGCAGCGTGAGAGCGTGAGATTGAGAGTGAAAGCGTGTGTGTGTGTGTGAGTGTGAGTGTGTGTGTGTGTGTGTGTGTGTGTGTGTGTGTGTGTGTGTGTGTGTGTGTGTGTGTGTGTGTGTGTGTGTGTGTGTGTGTGTGTGTGTGTGTGTGTGTCTGTGTGTGAGAGAGAGGGGGTGTGTGTATGTGTGAGAGAGAGATAGAGTGTGTGTGTGTGTGTGTGTGTGTGTGTGTGTGTGTGTGAGTGTGTATGTGTGTGTGTGTGTGTGTGTGGACTCTGCCCTCTCTCTGACTGATAGCAGCTTCTGATTGGAGCTAAATATTTACATGTTCTGCATGTCCCTGTGTGGGGGAGGCTCACACACTCTCTCTCTCACACACACACACACAGATTAGGGGGTCGGGGGTCTTTGCTCTCAAAATATGTCTGACATAAACACAGAGGATCAGGGGGGGGGATTCTGTGGGAAGATGCAACAGATATGTTACGTATTGATGCTTTCTAACCCTGATGCATTGTGGGTAACTCCGAGCTTTACAGACACTCTGCAGGAAACTGTCAACATATAAATAATAATACCAATAAGTAATCACATTATTGTTACATTACAACAAATTACTACCAGGGTTAAAATGTTAAAACATTTAAACTGTTATTTTGGTGCAGTTTGTGGAAACCGGATTTATTATATGTTCTCTTGATTGTAACACTTAAAGGTGGGGTAGGTAATTTTGGAGAAACCAGCTCGAGTGCGCTAGAATTAGAAAATACACAGCCGGAACAAATCTGCCACTTCCTCACAGAGCCCCTCCTCCAACACACACGAACGCGCACATGACCAATGAGGGCACGAGATAAGTTTGTGCACAGATGGAAGGCTGACAGGCAGGTAGGCCATCCAGTTACTTTAGCCGGGCCGGCTCAGATGATTGGTCGTGCTTTTTACAGTACCACGGCTTCCACAGATGACATTTTTTTATGATTTTTTTGTCAAAGCACTTCAGATATTCATTGCTATCGGGATGTTAAGAGCATTCCATGGAATATAACAAAAAGTGTATCTCGAGCCGGTTTCTCAAACTTACCTACCCCACCTTTAAGACGCTTTGTTCAGTTTTGTAAAAGCCTTATTACCATCTTTATCTGCACACCGTCTCCATGACTGAAATGGATTTAATCAATAGAGGGTTTCAATCGGTTCCATTGATAAATCTATTGTAAGTTGACGTTTCCCATACCTTGTCTGGGCGGTATAACCATTTTTGTTGGATTCTTCCCTCTCACCGCATCCACTACAAACTCCTGGTCCCCCCCTCCAACCTGTAAAGCGACTTTGAGACTTTAAAAGCGCTATATAAAGTCAATTTATTATTATTATCATTATTATAATCTGAAGACGGAGAACCCTGCAGCTGGACTTTTTTTCTCGTCCTGCTCATCTCATCTTTCAGTTCTTTACTTCATAAAATCTGTCCGACTCATTACTGGATTCACTGAAAGCTCGTCTCTCCCTGAAGTGAGTTGGAAATGGTTTTAGCGTCTGTTTGATTCAAAGACAAAACAACAGAACACTGTTTTGATGAACTACTGAATATATTTCCCCCTCCCCCTTAAGATTTCATTAGAAAACAATAATTATATTCATTAGAAAATGTGCAAATGAGTCATGTTTGTTCATGGGCCAGATTTGGTGTTATTGTTTTGGTGCAGATGATTAAAGGAAAGTATTACATGAATATTTCATTAAGTGAATCAGAACCTTGAGAAGAATCTGTTCTGAACTTTTTGATTAGAGGAATTGAATAACACTGGGGGGAAATTGCATTACCAGCACATTATCACAGAGGGAAGGCTGTTACTCTGCAGCTGACACATATTGGATCATAACACAAGATAGTTTGCGGCACGCTGTAGTCCATTAGTGACGAAACACGCTGTTATAGGTGAAAGAGATTTCAGATCCAACGCATCATAATCAGGAGCTGACAAAATAATGCAATCTGCTTCAAAGGCATTTCTTCCAGAGTGTCAGATTATTTGTCTCACTGATTATATTTTAAAGCTGTTTGCGTTGTTATGAGGTGAATTGAATAATAATGCCGGCTGGTCTGGACCACAGGGACGGTGTTCAAAGGTAACTTTTATATCACAACAGAGAAAGGATTGCTGTCTGCTGGTATAAATTAATCATTTGTTTCTGTATTTCAATGAGGAATATGGAGGGCATTATTCACTGAAGCTCAGGAAGCAGGATGAAAAAATATTCTACAAACATGTTTTGTGCGCCGAATAGGAATCCCTCCCAAGTGCACACTGCGCAGTATGAAGCAAAGATAGTGAGCCATAAAGTGACAGCAGTGTTCAGAAGTCTCATGTTGCAGGATCATGGCACCGATTTCACATCTTGCAGATTTATATTGCCTTTGTCCCTACAATAAAATCCATAGCAAATGTGGTTCAGTGCCTCCAAATATTACTTCTGGCCCATTTCCACTTCAGCTGAATCAGCAATAATCTGCCCTCTCACCACTTCTGGAGGTATGCTTGTCAAGGGCAGCTCCTTCAATCTCTAAGGTCCCTCTTTACTTTTCATAAGTGCCTCCTAGGTTGCACTTCCCGCGTCCTTCTTCTTCTTTCACTTGCACTGTACTCTGTTCTCTCAGTGCATAAAAGCATCTTAATGTTACCTCAGGGTGTGGAGCATCAAGAGCCGCTCTGTGAAAGCTTCTCCTCGTGATTACAGATAACAAGCCAGCAGGGATCACAGCAGCCTCAGAGTAAGGCACACATTGAGCCCCAGCCTGTCGTATGAAACTGACCTGGGAGTTTGTTAAGCTAGAGATCTGTTAGCAGGGAACTACAAGATTGTTTCAAAAAGGAGGAAAATAATCAAAATCAGAATCAGGTTTATTACCTGGTAAGTCGACACGTACGAGGAATTTGACTTGATGTTATGGTGCATAAAGGTAAAAAAAAGAACAAAAACACATATAGAGAACTGGAAAGTGTTACTAATAGCATTTAACAGTGGCCCTGTTTAAGGACTGACAATGAATATTCTAAATTGTTCATACAAGGTATATTTGAATGGTTAAAAGAAGACTTTTCTCCTATCGGGACTAGAATGTGCAGTGCATTTTTAGCAGTGACAGTTCAAGAAGGGTCCACTAACGTTCCCTATAGAAAGTAAATGGTGTTATCACAGATGGTCACTGCACTGTGAAACTATGTGTCCTTCACTCTTCTTTCTACAAAGTTGGTCGCTGCCATAGCCCGTGGAGAGCTATTATTGTGAACATTTAGTTAATCACCACCCTCACACACAGAACAGTAATATATCAGACAGTATGGAACCATAAACATGGATATTAAATCCACTCAGACTGAAAAGAAGAGGCGCTTAACTGGTCAGCAGTAAAGAATATGAAAATTAAGCTTTCATTATTATCTGATGCACTTTAACAAACGGACGTTTTTATTGCTGCTTTAGGGCGATCTATTCTCCCTACTCACTGACCTCGGACGGTTTTAGCGCTGAACACAAAGTCAGCTTGATGATGTTTAAACAGAGAGAAATTGGGGAAGCTGCAGTATGTGATCCCATACTCTTTCTTTTTTTAACCCCCCCCCCCCCCGTCGCTCCTGTGTAAGTGAGAGAGAAAGGCTGGTAATAAAATGTGACCAGACGGTAATATTGGTAGTATAATAAGGCAAGAGTGCAATAGTGTGTCAAAATGTATTTTTTTAATCGCTGCAGTTTGAAATAGAGCAGTCTGATCCCATAAAACTGTTGGAGGAGAAAACTGTAAAAAAAAAATGATGGCTGATATATTAATTGCTGATAATACAGTGATATAATTTAATGGAAATTAGAGATGACTGAGAATTAAACGCAATTTTATTGTAACTATTGCTTTCACCTTAAATGCCTCTGGTTTGTTACATATTAAACGTGCTTTCCATTGATGTATTACAGCTGACTTAGTTTCCCTCCTCTCTTGCATTTCCACTTCCTACTCCTTATCAGCAATTGAGGACTTTCTTCTAATTTTCCCAGGGTGGAAAAAGAAGAAGTGTGTGATGCCTCTGCTGGAGGTTAATCAGGGAAATAGACTATTTCCAAATGGGTGCTTGTTGTAATCTGATGGTGGAGGCAGTACCAATCTCTCAGGTCGGTGTGGGGTCTTATCGCCTGTCAGGGTTAAAACGAGCCTCATGTCTGCTACCTTGGAGATAGAGAGCAAAGCCGCAAATCTCACGATTGTGCTGCATGTGGCATTTGAAGGGGGGCCGGTGGTGGCAGTGTCCACGGCTCTCGGAAAATGTCAATCTTACTCTTCAGTAAAAGCAGCTGACAAAGACACCGGCCAGAGTTCTTATCAGGACTAAAAGCTTTAAGTGGGAACCAACCGTCTGATTTAGTGAACGTACATGGTACATTCAGTACATCACAGAAATCTATATTACATTATTTGTGAAATGGTTTAACAACCTCTCTGATCAATATTCATATGAATAACAGGTTGTCTTAAACATTTGAAATATAAGAAGGGATATTTCACATTTTCCTCTGTGTTCACTTTATTATGATGTATTTAGAATATTCATATAAAATAAATCTTCGTTCAAACTCCAGAAATGTTTTGGTACCCAGAATAGAAAGGTTTATTCCAATGCTTGAAGGGTTGGCCACCTTTGCAGGATGTCAGTTTAAGTTATTTGTGTATTTTTATTTTAGATTTATGCCTTAAAGAATGTTTAATAAATAGCTGTGTCTTGTTAACTTGTATCGGCTGGGCATATTATTTATGTATGACACAGTAATAACGCAAATCAATCAATTACAAATACTGTCATTTTGTCAATTATATTGTAATTGTACTATTCTTATTTACATGTAGTATATATGCATGTCTGCGTTGACAGTTATTTGTTTGTGTTTAGTGTTTCTCCTAAGGATCTTGTTGGACAGGGACAAATGCTGTAAAGATTGTAATTTGTGTTTTGAATATACAATTGTTGGGCCAATTGAGTCATGTGTGTCGCTTCAAAATAAAGTTAAATAGGAGGCTCGCTCTTTTAGGGTTCCCTGTGGATTTTTTTCAATCACTATATGAACGTAATGACTTCCATATCCGTGTGAGGGTGATAACTTTCAATAAAGTGTGTTTTGTTTCTCCACAGGTCTAGACAACATCCAGAAGATTGCTGGCCAGGGCCGCTATGAGCTGAGAATTGACATGAAGGACGGACAGGAGTCAGTCTACGCCAACTATGACAAATTCTCCCTTGGAGACGCGAGAAACCTCTACAAGCTCAGAATAGGAGAGTACAACGGCACCGCTGGTACGTGGTGGAATACATCATTGTAAAAACGATTGTATTTAATGTGTTTAAGTTAGCGTACATCATAATTCTGCACTGTGATCAACCTTAGAAATGACCTGTAATGACATCAACATCAAAGCTCTATGTGATATCGAGCTGTTTATGTCAAATAACTCTACTATAATTATATATATATCAAAATGTGTGCTGTTTCCAACCTTTAAGTGAAAATACTCTTCCATCCCTACTCTGCCATCTGCCATTTTCTCTCCTCACTCCTTTCCCCTCCATCGTTTTTCTTCTCCCTTATGTCTGATACCTGCCTCAGCACTCCTCCACATTTCCACTGAAGTCCTCGCTCTCCATGCGTCTCTCAGTCTGTCAACATGACCATATGCCAGAATCACCCGTCACCCTCTCATGTTTATAATTATATTTCTCTCTGCCTTAGTACATTGAGAGTGCCTGTAGCAGGATTTATTTCCTCTCATGTCTCTCCCGTTCCCCTCCTGCCTGCCTGGTCGTTTATGTCTCCTCATCACGCCGTTATTCACCGCAGCCATATGCAAATGCAGCATACGCACAGGTTTAACGGTCTCACTCTTTCTCTCTCTTTCCTCTGATCCCAGGTGACTCTCTGAGCTATCACCAGGGCCGGCCCTTCTCCACAAAAGACAGAGACAACGACATCGCCGTCACTAACTGTGCCTTGTCTTACAAAGGAGCCTGGTGGTACAAGAACTGCCACCGGGCCAACCTCAACGGCAAATACGGCGAGTCCAGACACAGTCAGGTCAGTCATCCCGTAAAGACGTGATAAATAATAGAGCAAGAAGTTCATCTATTATGCAAAATACACTTTTTCATGTCTTTTATACATAAACATGTGTCCCCTGAGTGTAAAGAGATTCTGAGAGTTTCAGGAAAAAAAGATTTGTTCTCTTTTTGTCCTGATCCATTTATATAAAAACCTGTCTGAAAATGAGCAGATCCGATTTTGGCCACTTTGTGATGTCATAATGTTTTTTTGGTTTCTGTAATCATTAGCCAAAAACCAACCAAGGTAACCCCCCCCCC
>NW_011369945.1:27171005-27173117 GCF_000735185.1 Notothenia coriiceps
CCCCCTTATCACTTAATCTCCTCCTAGAGCACCATTGTGTTCTTTTTAACCAAATATCTCTCAGAGGGGCGTGGGGAGGGGCTCCTTATTTTCACCTAAAGTAACAGACAGAGAATCAGCACTTTTGAAACAGGGCTGAAACAGAGGGGTTTATGGGATACTGCAATGCATGATCTGTTTGGTATTTCGAGCCAGACTTCAGAGACATGTTTTGTATGTAACTGAGACTATAATATATTGATGAAAAACAGTATAATAGGGGACCTTAAAGTCCAAAACAGATTTTGTGGAGAGAAAAAAGGGGTTTGTTGATCTAATTTACAAAAAGACCCCTCCCAATTGGTTGGACTGTGTCGAGGGTGGATACAAGACGAGGATTGATTAACAGCATGGCGAAGTAGACAGCTGCCCCAGAACTCCAGGTGTAGCTTGGTGTAAACTCATTTGTGCTAATTAAATTGAAATTCTGTTTGGGAATATGCAGCACCGAAGCAAATTAATGTGACATGATAAGGGCCTGGAGGTGGGGGAGCTTTATTACCCAAACTTGTGGTCCAGGTTCTAACCCTAACCCACCTATCATCGTTATTTTAGTTTTGAGCTTTCATATTCATGAATACATGCGCGTTCCTTTAATAACCACACAGGGCATCTGAGGCCAGGGTTTATTTTAGTTTAAAAAACTGTACGAAATTAGAGAAATTAAGGAAGTTCACCATTTCGAAAGTGGTTTAGAAAAATGCTGACTTCAATTTCTGAGGATTATTCAAAGCAGGTTGAACTGGATACAGTTTCTGGAAATATACATTCCTGTTAAATGTTTTAAATGTGTTTCCACATTCCTTCGAGCTCCACAAATGTTCTATTGAAGTTTTTGGGAAAAGCACTCTACTAGACTACAAATTATTACATTTACATAAGTGTGTCTTCAGATGCTTCTTAAACGCGTCAACAAAGGCTGCAGTCCACATATTCAGAGACACTTTTTTAATGATATGAACCGGCACATTCAAGGTTTGAAAGCATAACAACCAGATGGTGTCATTAAAACTGAGCACATTACGCACATGTATTGTGAAAAAAAAATTCACATAGACATTGAAGTGTGATTGAAAGGTTAACATCATTAAATTTAAAGGGCTAATAATAAATATAATTACATGAGATTTGCTGTAGACATGCATCTCGATACTCCGTTACACTGATTGGCCTGAATGAGGAGCTGTAATGAATGGTCAAAAAAAAAGGCTAACGCTGTCACAGCAATTTTGATTAAACTCAGGGACACTCATTTTGATTGAGCAGAAGATCCTGTTTCATCTGTTTGGCTCTTATCCAAACTCTCATACCAGTGAGAACATACAGTGTATTGTTTTTGAGTCAGCTGTTGGAGGTTAATGCTTTCAGACATTCAAATTTAAAAATATGTTTAAGGAGTAGAAAATGGGATATATTGTCAGAAATATTTGTCACTAGAAACTGAAATAAAATCACACAATTTAAAATATGTTATTAAACTTGTATAATTATGGAAAATTAATGGCATTATTTAAATTTAAATGTAGTAGCTTGGAACCGAATTTTCTGTTTATTTTCATATCTTATACACAACTACGCTGTAGTATGTTATGATGAAAAATTTGGGTCACAGGTTCCTCAATAAAGCAATTACAAGACATACATTTTTTTTTAAACAACAATAAAAATAGTGCCAGCTCAGGCATGAAGTAGTCAGAGTAGTAGGGAGATATTACATGATGGTCCTCAAGAGGAAATAGTTCAAATAAAAACACCAGAACATTTCATTAAGGGACATGTTGCAGGTTTACAACTCGTCAAAAGTTTAATCAACTAAAAAATAGGTTCATTTAGTGTCACAAACTAAATTCAAATGAGTTTTGTTAGGAAATGTATTAGAATATTTAAATACAAATAAAATAGTTTCAAAATGATCAGGTGTTTAAAAAGGGCAGCATACAGTATTCCAATTATGGGCCGAAGCCTGCGAGCTAGTTCAGGCAGTCAACTCGAGCACCAATGATACATTAACACGTGACGCACCTCGTCCCTCTAACAACCAACCAAACACATTCTCCTAAACATGGTGTTCTA
>NW_011369945.1:27174253-27180489 GCF_000735185.1 Notothenia coriiceps
GATCTGTTGTTATTAGCATCTGGTTAGCTAGCTATGCTAACGAATTTAAAGAGCTTTTCTACAACCAGGTGGAAGAGAGCTCTCTCCTGAGAGGCTCAAATAACCTCAGCTCAGTGAGGTTAAGGCACACCTTGATATGATCATTATAATTATTAATGAGACATTAGAGACTAAATGAAAAACAGGTATAAAATACTATATGACAGTAACAAAAAAGTGTTAAAAATAACAAGAATAGAGTTTAAAAGGGGAGTGATTTGTAAAATATCCAAAAAGAAAAATCTGCTTACAGTTCTGTTTCAAATGGGTGTTGAAAGATGTACCCATAGATCTCCTCATGTTGCTCTCAAAGTGCACCAGATTGATGCTTTTAACTTCAATATTTAAAAAAAATATTCCCGGGGGAACATGCCCCCAGACCCCCCTAGAGGAGGTTAGGTCCCCCCCACTTAAATCATGTTCACATGGATACTAAATACATTTGCACACATCTTGTGTCCATATCTTTCTGTTTTGGTGGTCATGCCACACCGTGTGATTTTAGTTTTTTTAAGCAAAGGTTGAGTTCAATAATTTGTACGGCCCTCGGAGGAGGTTGTAAAAATTGAAAGGAAAAAGGTTCCCCATCCCTGCTGTAAATAATAATAAAAACCCTTGATTTATAACTTAACATCTCTGTCTCCTATTGATCTGAGTATATTATAAAGAATAGCCAGTTAATTGAAGCATTATAGCACAGGCCTTTGTCAGATGGTATGACATAATTACTGGGGTTCCATTTCTTCTGATTACCTAATTTGGGCGTGCACATTTGCCGCGCGCAAACCTACCTCTTTTGGATTTGGAAAGGTTTGCATGTATGTATGTGTTTGAGCTGTCAAGTGCATGCGGCAGCCCAACTGCTGAAAGCAGGTCCATTAGGTCGTTATTTTTGAGTTAATTATGTCAAGAAACTATTAAATTAATTATTATCTCATTTTAATTGAGATAATAATTCTGAATAATGAGTGTTAATTATAATTACACAGTTAGTCAAAAAATAATGACATAAAGTCATCATAATGATTTAGTAAGTCATCAAAAATGTCCTCTCAGTGATGGAAATGGGCTTCCGTAGGTTACACACAACTTTTTTGAACAAAACTGTGCACAGCTACACAATGCATGACAGAAGCTACATATTTGATAAAAATATACATTATAATTCTCAATTCAGCAGTTTTCTGAGATTCATTGTTTAATTACGGCCTCTTCTAATTATCTATTAATTATCCATTCAAATGTGTGGTCAGCAGAATCCACTTGGTAAATAATGAGCCTGCATAGGGTTTGTGAATACATTAGTCAGACACAAATAAATGAGCAACACAGCACTTTATAGTGGTAAAGGTCAGAGAGATAAGCTCATGTTCAGCCTTTATCAAAAGAAAACCCTGAACAGCTGCGTCAATGCTCACAGTTTGCCATGTTCTCTGTCCGTCATAAAGAGTGTCCCTTTAACAGAAACTTGTCCGAGAAGCTTCAGAAACTTCTCCCTGCTTTTCCCTTTCAGAAGGAAGGTTTTCTATCCCTTTCCTTGCAAACTAAAACCCTGAAGAGGTACTGTGTGTAACTTGTCCTTTAACCAAAGACGGAGCTCAACAGGGGGCCGTGGTTTGAGTTTAAAATGTGTGATGTTGGACGATTAAAAAGACACAACATGATTATACTGTCTGATTAAATGAAGAGACGACAAACCCTGCTGTGTTTATGACTCTGCTGCCACGGTGCTGTGTTCACACTGCGCTGTACAGCTGGGATGAAAGTTAGTCTTGATGGAAACATCTCAAACTTTTCCCTGTGTGTGTAAAGAGTTTGACTTTTCTGTGTTGTTGCTAGCAATAATGTTCATTAAGTTAACACACATGTAATACATATTGAGTACAGTAGGAGTATTGTCCTTTTTTCCAACCAGCAGATGGGGTGAAATGTCACTCACCCGTTTTTTTTTTATCCAGAAAGGTGATTAATAACATTTTTCAATTAATGAGCCAGTTAGGGCTGCTGATACTATCAAAAATGATAACTGTTTCTATTATTTTTGTTGGAACCATGTATGTATTTCATGTAATTTGACAGGATATATTGCATAATCTTAACAAGTTCCTGTTTTTAAATCTCTAACAGCTGGAGGACCACGATAAAGAGCGAAACCACTGACCACTCAGTCAGCTGAACAGGCCTGGGTGGCAAAAATGACTTGAACTTTGTAGGCTAAGTTAGATCTAATCTCATCTCGAAACCAATTAGGAGAAGTTGATTTTAACGACAGAATAATGTGTTATGGTTAAAAATGATGTAGTTAGCTAGAATGAGAGTCAATTTGTGTACAAATGCAAAAGACCAATTTCATACAGCATGTGTACATTAGCAGCAATCATGTAACCACTTCATCAAGCTTCATTGATTTCAGTTTTTGCACATTGTAGTTAATTGAAGCTTACTGTATGATGGTTTCTCTACAACAGTACTGGTGTGAACTTTCCTGAAGACTTTTCTTGAGTCTGCCAAATTGCTAAATCTACATAATTGCAATCTTATTCCATTAGCAAATGAGGAATAAAAAGTGAAAAAAAATTATCGTGACAAAGATATACCCAAAACTACATCATGAAAAATTATGTATTTTAGTTAAATAGAACTTAATGCTACATACTTTTATTTACATAGAAATATTTTCGTTTTCCCTTTGCCTACTGAATCAATCAAAGGCTGAACATGCTGCGTAATTATCAGAAAATATGTTCTCCTTTTTCTCCCCCTCTCTTCACTCCATCCATCCAGTAATGCCTCCGCAGCTCTCCACAGGATTGAGCACAGAGTGACGTGGTGAAGCTGATGAAAAGCGGCGTTGTGAGCCGTCCCCAGCCTCCCATGCACTCCTAGAGTCTCTTTACATCTCACTGAATCCAGAAAGTTAACAGGCCCTGGCAGGCATCTGAATAAGAGGGAGGCACAGCCCAGTTGTCCCAGTTAGAGTCTCTCTGTGACAGGGTTGTAAACACCGAGACTTAATTGGGAAAGCGGCCGGTGAGCAGCTTGGTGTTCATCAGACATTTATTGATGCTCAGAGCTCCATGGGTTGGAGAGGGGAAGCCTGCACAGGGCCTCACAGATCACAGAGGAAGATTTAACTGTTCAGCGCAGGATGTGAGGTAAGACTTCAGGTTCTGTTTGAGCTTCACAACTTCATCTTTTTGTTTGTTTGTTCTAATTAGAGGATCACAAGTGAAAAAGATTGTTGCAACGATCTATCTAAGCATTCACTAAGGTTTTCAGCACTATTGAACACTTGTACATTAATTAATGATCGCATCAATGTAGCTTCTGAAGTCTCGATGCCGCTTAATGAGAATATTCCTTGTTTTTATCGACTAGTGCTGATTCACCGCTTATGCCCTACACTTTAGATTCAATTTCCCTCTGAATAAGTATTTCCTTTCTGCTCAGGGGTTATCCATCCCTTAAAGCAATCAGTGAATTCCCCACGCACTGCCTCTACCTCCTGAATGGGCTGGACTTTAAATGTAGGTGCGAGCTGGCTCAGTGAGGTCAGTGGTAGCTGGGATCCAAAAATCAAATACTATTATTATAATTTTGTTAGAACTCCGTTATGAGTTTTTATGAATTTGTTATGACAAACCATACTTTGTTTATTTTTATTTACTTTTTTACATTTATTAATTACATTTCTAATAACGCACTCTTTTTATTACATTTTTATGCATTCTCTATGACTTTTGTACACATTTTTGATTACATACTAACTATACCATGGCTTTTTTAGGAGATTTATAATGATATGCCGCATGTTTTTATTGACATTTTTGTGACATACTATATTATGAGTTTTCTAAGGAAATGTTTAATATATATATATGTTGATTGTCTTTGCTATCACAATACAAAGCTTTTACTTTTCTAATGACTTTTCTAAAGATATACTTCATGACTCTTGTGCAGTGAGACTACTGTACCATGGTTTGTAGTAATTGTGAAAATATGAAATTTACAATCCTCTTTTTGTGCAAATCTTTTTCCAAAAACACCAAGATATGTTATCGATCAACATTTAAAACAAGCTGAAATCCTCCACAATGTCTCCATGTCCTCCCTGGAGACAGCGGAATAACCCTCTGGCTTCACTGATTTACAGAAAGTCGACCATCTCCTCTCTTTATAGTCACCACGTCTGTTTAGCTGGACTTTCTGGACTTTCTTTGTCAAAGTTTTCCTTCAATCATTTTTTTCCTGAACCAACGAAAAGCCTTGCCATTTTTGTATTCGTGATTTAAGGCCAAATAGAAAATGGGGTTGGATTTTTTCTTTGTGCCAGGAGCGCTCTTTAGTGCCCTCTCCCCCCCTCCCCGCCTCCCCGCATCAGCTGAACTAGGCTACACAAAAGTCCTCAGGAGCCTTTCAGATATGAGAGCTGACACACATATGGAAGTGTCTCTCAGGGTTGCAGTGACCGGGGGCGCGAGCTCAGCGGAGTCTCTGCTTTATCTCATCACCTACAAGGACGGCAGGGGTACAAGCTCAACAATTTGGGTTTGTGTGCGTAGGGCACAGCCACAGAGTGTTATATGTGTGTGTTTGTGAGAGAGTGGGACCACATTTGCTATTACTGAGTGCATTACAGAGTAAATTCAATGCACACACAGTTTGAATGAGAACAATGCTGTAGAGGAACGTGAAGAGAACAGCTTTATTTGTTGTTGGTCAACATGCGGAGCACGAATGTACCGATACATTGCGAGGCGGTTAAATGGAATGCAAATATGTTGTTACGTCCCCACTAAGGTCTAGGGGACCTGGAGACAATAACACACAACAACCAATAATTATGAGGGAGTCAGCGTAAAGTTTGACAAAAGGTTTATTCCTTGAACAACCTAACTGAACAGAAGTTTAACAGAAATACTCTTTGTGTGAGGAGGAGGAGGAGGAGGAGGAGTCAAAGGAGATTGTGCCAAACAAAAGAAATAAGCATAACAAAACCAGGCCTATTTCTACATCTATCATTTGAAACCAAAACTCAACTACTCAGAACTGGATAAAACAGAATACAGGTGTGGCAACAATCCGCTAACCTAGTGTGTCTTAACATTAGTTAGCTAAGTGATGAGAAATGTACAGGGTACCCCAGACTTACCTAACTCCCCCACCTCTCAACACACACACATTTATCAAAGGTTAGAACAAACAAAGTAGAATGGCTTTCTAAACAAGGCAGTCAATTGCAGACTCCTCATCAGCAACAGGCCCAGGGTGAGAGAGAGCGAGAAGACTTCCTGGGTGCCTCCTTTATGGTCGGCCCTGGCTGCTGATAGGCCATCTGAGGGTGAGAGGATCCAATCAGCCATCAGACTCAGGTGCACAGGCAGATACCGGCCAGCTGCTGATTAGCTGTGCAGAAGACAGGGGTTGCGTTCCGATAATCCAAAAATCAGCTCCTAAATTCTAACCCTATCTCCTATTCCTTGACCTCTGAGTGAAACGTCACGGGGTTAAGGGATAGTGGATAGAAGAATTCAAAAGGACTTAGGAGAAGAGACTGCGGTACTTTAGAGAATCCGAATGCACTTTCACTATCTGACGTGTTTATGATGCGCCAGCGGACGTCATCGTGTATGTCTGCTGCTG
This sequence comes from Notothenia coriiceps, assembly GCF_000735185.1. Lineage (NCBI taxonomy): Eukaryota > Metazoa > Chordata > Actinopteri > Perciformes > Nototheniidae > Notothenia > Notothenia coriiceps. The sequence goes on from NW_011369945.1 coordinate 27,179,939, forward strand.
TTGGGAAACTATGGAAACTACAGTGTTCTATACAACGGACTACAACATGGATGTTTAATAAGAACGAGGGACTCATCTAGAGACTCTGCACCGTGCTGTGATGCTGCTGCTTTATGCTTTATGAACGTGGACAACAGAGAAACATATTCTTCATGACCAAAGTTGTAATTGAAATAAAAAAGGAAAGTGAAACTTATGCTCGTCACCCTCTCCCTCCGGTCCACATTAATACAAATGATCCCAATACGTGTGATTGTATGAAAATATCTTAAAAATTATAAACGTTAGTCCTTAACATCTATCATGGTGTATAACACCATTCAAACATCTTTTAAAAGTTGAACAAACCCCACACAGCTCAGTGAAATGTTGACTTTATTTGATCATTTCAGTAAAAACTAATGTGCATATTTCTCTTTTTGATTATAATACTGATGAATGTTCAAAACAAAGCACTTTGGCAACTTAACAACATGCTTTTCTAGGTTAACAGGAAGTTGCTATTAACCAGTTTCAGCTGCAACCATTCTATCTTTGTTCTAAAGAGAACA
>NW_011369945.1:27180534-27185668 GCF_000735185.1 Notothenia coriiceps
AAAAGCAGAGTACATATAATTACCATACCGATGGAAATATTTGTTTACCATACGGTGAACCAAACCGCACTGAGATACACTTAGGCCTACAGTTTACCATCTAATTACTCCAGAGTCCGTATCTACCCATCCCTGAGGCTGACGTTAATCTCTCTCAGTCCCACAATAAGGAGAGGGAGAGTACTCTCGTGTGGAACTGAGAGAGATAACGTCAGCTCAGGGAGGTAAAGGACTCTGAGTAATTAGATTGTAAACTGTAGCCTAAGTTATCTCAGTGGGTTTGGTCATCTATGTAAACAAATATTTCCATCTATGTAATATTAGTTGTATAAAATAGGTTAAGAAATCCTTCCAATTTTTTTTGATTATTGAAATATATGTTTCATATGAGTGTTGAGAGCTGTATCCATAAATCTCTTAATGTTGCCCTCAAAGTGCACCAGATTGATCACTTTCCTCATCTATCCTGTCCGAAAAGCTGTCCAAATCAATCATTTCTCTCACACTAGTATCACTTTCCAAAGTCTCCACCATGTTTACAATCACAACTGGGTACATCTTGTGACGTCACAGCCACTATCGTCTGCAACTTCCGTTAGGCTCAGACGGCAAAATTAATAATTCATTAATTCATTAATTATGAATTATTAAAAATTATTTTAGCCAATAACAGGCACAATGATATGTAAGGAATGAAACTGCCATTTCATTTTGGAGCAAAAAAATGCACTTCACTGGGCCTTTAACCAGCACGTCTAACAAACTCAGCAGCAGTTTATGGAACCCTCTCTAATGTTTGGATTGTGTTGCAGGTGCTGGTTACAGTTTTTCTTCCTTATGACATGGAACAACATGCGAATAATTTAAAACCTACGACACATTATCCTTAGGGCAATATCCATCTTTTATTGCATCCTATTTCAATTCTAGTAATGTGTATTTTAATTACTTTGGCTTAGAGTTTAATTTCCTTATACTTTATTAAGGTCCTTATTTGTATTTCTATTACTCAAATAGATTTTAAAGGTCTTTCCTTTCATCTATTCCAGAGTCACTTAAAATAATGTATTTATTTAACTCAATATGATGGCACTTACTGTCTTAATATTGATTTAAAAGTCAGTAAGGAACAAAAATAAACACTTTTGCTCAAATATTATATCAACACTGAATATACTTAGCCAGATGTGTCAGACTCCTTGTCCTACAAACTCTGCACCAAAACAGGAACCGAAAACAACCCTAAGAAAATACGCAGCAACATAAAAAAGAATAGTGATGCTTTTTCTATGTATAGAAAGGACTCAAATAAACCACTTCTGTAAAGAGAGAGTGTGTGTGTGTGTGTGTGTGTGTGTGTGTGTGTGTGTGTGTGTGTGTGTGTGTGTGTGTGTGTGTGTGTGTGTGTGTGTACAGAGGAGAGTAGCCTAATTGAAACCGGTGTAGTTAAATATTGTCTGAAGCCAGATTCAATCAGCCCGGCCATCACCTCCTGAACTCTACTGTAGTCCATGGACTTTAGACCAGGCACAGAGTTGTGATATGCAGTCTGTACTGTATGTTGTAATGTGGCAATATGTTTACTTTTCACTAGAACAAAAGCAACCCTGTACTCATTTATAATCTCCTTACTGTACTGGAGGAATGGCTGGCAGTAAACCACTGGAACCCAAAAGGGATTATTGCTGCTCTGGCACTATCAGAGGTGATGAAACAACTGTGAGTGGAAGTCTGGCCATCTTCTCTGTGAGGAAAATAAAATAAAGTGATGCAAACAGAAATCCTTCCCTGGCCTGGGAAGTGGTGTTGGCATGGATTAGCAGTTCCTCCTCACATGCTATTCACACCCTCAGTGGCAGGCCTGAGCTCTGCCGTGCACACACCATTCAGGTTCTGCAGGGAGACTGTCAACTTAAGCTTTAATAAGCAGACACATTCCTCAGGTATGCTCAAACAGCCAGGCATCAGTGCGGCCGGGGGAGGAGCTGCTGCCAGCTGTCAGTCTGATGAGACCCCCACATTATACACAGGATCTCAATGCAAACACCCCCCACACATAATCCGAATCAAAAATCAATTATCAAACAGTGACATTACCTGGAAGTAGAACGACTTTTTCACCCAGGCCCGTGGAAACAGACCCTTCGCCATCGCAAAAATAGATCATCTCACTGCGTGGACCTGGCTGTGGGAGATCATCCACATGAGTGCGCCCTCCATATAAAAAACGCAAAAGTCGTTTTTCTACAGAAATGGCTGCATGTTCGCTGGAGCCCCGCTACGATCCCCTGCCCGGAGCTGTGGTGCTGTCCTCCCCGTGTGACTGGCTCTGATGTTGCACTGGGTCTGCGCCTCTGCTCCTGGTGCAGCTGCTGGTTTTAAAGCCAAGCAACATAGCGTTACCTCAAGCTGGGGGGAAAGGTAGGATCACGGCGCACGCGCAACTCAGTCGTCTACATAAACGTTTTACGAGTTTTCAGGTAGTCATCCAAACTGGCGGAATGTGTGTATGCGTGGATTCAGCAGTGTGCTGTTTTAATAGTCATTCTGTGTGAGTAATGTGTGGTTGCTCCACTGAAGCTATGACCGGGTCAAGCTCGCACATTTTGAGTAAGACCAACTTTCGTTAGGTCTTTCACAATAAAAGCTTGAATGTTCAAGGAAAGCCCATCTACTGACCGTACAGGTAAGAATATAATTTCTAACTCTACCGAACTTGTTCATGCTGCATCACTTTTAAATGTGTCTGGGCTACGTCTTCTTTCAGATTAGTGGAAAATTTTTTTTTTTTAAAGCCCATTGAGTGTTTGTTTTTTTACCTCTATTTGCGTCTGTAGACATTCTAAATGACAACAGCCAAAGTCAATTAAAAAGAAAACGTGCAATAGCTCTATAAATAAATGTTATTCATAATTATTATTAATAAAAAAGATTATATACATTTGTTTTCTTCACCCGCATTCTCTTCTTAAAATACGTATCTTTAAAGCACGTTGACTCAAAATACGTTTTTCTTGTTCATATAAAATCCGTGTATCTACCGTCCATTTGTTTTTCTTTATCAAACAAGTAAACTGAAGAGCGTCTGAGAGGCCTTTTTGCTTTTCACCTTACTAAATGGTCTAATGGTCATTGGAGCCAGGGGCGGGGCGAAACTCACGGAAGTGATTTCAAAACAAAAGCACTCGTTTGCTTGGAACGGTGATAATATTATAAACAAGGTGAATTTAGCGATNAGGACTACTGAAAATGGGTCATGGATGGGTCTTCAATCCGTGTATCTACGGTCCATTTGTTTTTCTTTATTAAAAAATGTAACGGAAGAGCGTCTGAGAGGCGTTTTTGATTTTCACCTTACTAAATGGTCTAATGGTCATTGGAGCGAGGGGCGGGGCGAAACTCACGGAAGTGATTTCAAAACAAAAGCACTCGTTTGCTTGGAACGGTGATAATATTATAAACAAGGTGAATTTAGCGATCACAACGAAAACAACCAAGACACATATTGAGCCCAGAAAACTAATCTTATTAAGGGCTGTAAATATAATAAGCCTATGTCTAAACATGGACAACATTGTTAGGATTTAAACTACAGCGATTCTGCACTGCGGTCACCTCAGCCGTCTCTCGAGTTTGTTTTTTCAAATCAGCAGCTCTTCATTTTTTCCCTGCTATATTCAATGAGTGATACAAATATCCTTTACCGCAAGTTCTTAATAAAACTGACACTCTTGGACTTGGTACTAGTTTGACTGCTACCAGAAATAAAATGAAGTACTTTTACTTTGTACTTTGTGAGTAATCCTCTGTCAGAGTCCCCTCCATAGTACATAATGCATGTTTTTCTGCTATCTTTGATGAGTGATAAAAATACAATTTTACCATTAGTTCTTAATGAAATTGATACTGTTTGACTTTGTATTAGTTAGCCTACTACTAACAATACATTGAAGTACTTTTACTGTGTATTTTTCTTAAAGTCCCCTGCTGAGAACAAAATCAAGCCACTTCTGCTAAATTTGATGAGGGAATAATTTTTTGTTGCCATTAGTTGTTCGTGAGATTGAACCTGTTGGACTCAGTACTAGTGAAACGATACCCCCACAAGTACTATGAAGTACTTACTGTGTACTTTTCCAGTAATCCTCTGTCAATGTCCCCTCCTGAGTACAATGCATGTTTTTCTTTTAATAAGCATTAAAAAACATTTCTTCCTGGGACTGTTGGACAGAGTATTTTAAGAGGATGGTAGACATGATATCAGCAATACTTCCAGTCAGTGGCGGCCGGCCCATAGGGGCGCTAGGGGCGCCTCCCCCACTCTTCCCACATGTTTGATTGTCATTAAAAATAAAAATAAAAATATATTTCCAATTTTTTATTTTTAAAGAACAAGGTAAATATTATATAGTTGGTATCAGTAAAATGTATAATCTACAATAAAATCTCGTTTAAAATTGTTTTACGATTTATGATTTACGTCTAAAGTTACTGATAAGTCACATGTTTCCTGCCTGGCCGCAGCGTGTATCATTACACTCTCTCGTCCGGGCGGTAGAAAGGAGCCCTCAGCCAGAGCAGCAGCAGCCAACAAGCTGACTGTTGCTATCTGTAAATACCGCCGAAACATAATTTTAGCCAATCAGCGTCGTCAGATCTGATGCTCAAAGGGCGCCCTTTCAGCGCCTTGGCCTGTGTGTCTGTGAGTTGTTTAGACTCGTATCCAAGGCGACGCTACAGTGGGGGATGGCTGCGTCTGCAGGTGTAGACTCCGGTGCTAGTGGATCGCCGGAGCTGTAGATTAACATTTGCATGCTTATTGTAGTTGTAAGGGCAATGCCTGTGGCACCATGGAGCATATGTGTGGGCTGGACCTGTATTTTACAGGAAAGGAGTGATCAGAGGGTCGAGTTGTCGATTCTTGTTCAGTTTTCATCTCCCTCACCCTCTCAGACTTTGAGTTGCGCGCGCTGCTAAAGAGACGCGCTACCATGGAAACCAAACAATGGTGTAGCTGTATTAAAGTCCGAGTGGAAACAGTCGTGAGTAAATCTGATTTCGTCAGAAATCGGGAGAAATGCGGGAGTCTCCCGCGAAAATCGCGAGGGTTGGAAAGTATGACTGACACACACAC
>NW_011369945.1:27193043-27200172 GCF_000735185.1 Notothenia coriiceps
TCTGTCAGGCGGGTGTCTCGTGTGGTTTCCAGGATCTTACTGAGGAGACGTCTGCGGTTGACTGTGTCATAGGCAGCTGAGAGGTCGACAAACACCGCACCAGTTACCATCCCTTCCTCATATCCGTCTTCGATGTACTGGGTGAAGTTCAGTACTTGGCTAGTTGTCGACTTGCCAGGGCGGAAACCTGCTTGTTCAGGGATGAGGTGTTTGTCAACAAAGGCACCAATTCTGTTCTGGATCAAGGGGGGCGATATAGCGTGTATGTAATTACATTGGGAATACTGACTTGAGCCCCACCACTGTATAGCCCTACCATAGATTACCCAACAAAAATACTCTGGAGCCGCCACTGTTAACCACCATTAGAGAATAGAGTGCAAAGAAGAGAAAAATGGCAGGTTCCAATTCATGCTACAATAAAATGCATTACTGCAGAATGAAACCATATTAAAGTTATATGTAAGAAGCAACCATTTTTTGTTTCGAGATGTTTTTTCTATTTACACTATCTTACCTTGTGTTTTTGCTTGTATAACACAGGAAACGGTAAACCCCAGGCCTTTGAATTATTACATTGCAACAATTTCTGCAGCACAATAATCTGACATGTTTTTCTGTTTGTATAACTTTAGGTTTTATCTGTTAATTTGTTCCGTTTGCAACGGTGGCCCAGAGTACATCAGCCGACTGCCGCTCGGATGGTAAGTGAACCTCAAGATGTTCGTTCAGCTTTGACACAGGTACAAAGATAAACAAGGATGTGATGGCCTTTCTTCTCTTTTTCTTTAAATGCTCCTTTATTTATTCTATCATTAAGTTCTAGGCTATTGTCTCTTGCTTGTTTTCCTTTACGCTTGAACCTTTTCCACTGTGCCTTCATAATGACCTTTCTTTTCCTAGACACATTGCCTTTTTCTTTGTATACTATTATTTTGGAGCCAAACTAAAAGTAGTAAAGAAAACACAGCTTTTACTGAAATGTTTCAGGGAGGATGTGACACACCTGAGCCTGTATAACCTGAGCGTGATCCACAAGAAGAAGTACTTTGACTCTGAGATGCACCTGATGAGTTACATCAATGAAAACTGGGAGCTGCTGCAGCTGGGGGAGGTACTTTTAGCCAACTCTGGACACACACAAACACACACAAAGACATCATGTATTTGTATAGCTCAGACTAAGAGGTATATGTAAAAAGAGATAATTGGTTCAATTCCCAGATGTGCCTTGACAAATATTTCTATATAAATGATGCCAAGACAGATGAAATTGCAGGTTCTTTTGTGATTATGGTATTAAACAAACATTAAACAACAAATGGTAGACAATCACTCCACTTGAAGCTCAAATCCAAAGATGAACTGTAACCATTTGAGAGTTGTAGCTCAGCGGTAAATGGGCACCTACCAATCGGCTGGTCTGTGCTTTGATCCCCAGCCCCTGCAGTCAACATATTGAAGTCTCTCTGGGCAGGATAGTAACCCCAAATTGCTCTCGTAGACATGTTTACAGTAATGGAGTGTATGTAAATCGCTTTAGACAAAAGCATTGGCCAAATAATATGAAAATGAATGTAATGTGTTTTGCACAGGGTGTTTGAAATGGGCGATCTGTTGTGCGTTAGCAGTTTCTATTCTAGTAGCTGCTTCATACACCAATACATCCCAGGTTGAGAGACCTGCGGCCTGTACTACAAAGCCAGTTCAACAGACCCTGGGTGTCTTACAGTTATCTGGCTTAACTAACCCTACTAAACGCGATCTCGCTAAGCGCGCCTAAAACGCTGGTTATCAACTCGGTAAGTCAACCCAGGGTTTCTCCGTCCGGCTGATAGCGCGTTCACATGAAAGGGGCGGGGTGAGCAACATTTGACAAATCACAAACATGGAGAGTGGACAGCGGAGCGTTATACTTCATTAATGAAGCGTAACTTGTTTTCACACACACATGTAAATAATATGTACACATGACCAAATATGTATATATGTTCATTTTAATTCATTTCTTATTTTATAGTTATTTATAATTTTTATCTTTGATTTTATCCTTAATTTTTATTAATCTGTGTGAATCTGCGCTGTCCCGTTTTTCAATCTTACCCTGTTGCTGTTAACTTACTGAATTTCCCCACAGGGATTAATAAAGGTCCATCTTAACTATAATATTATACAAATATGAAGAAGTTCAACTTTATACATCCATGACTTTAACACTCCAATCCAGGATGCAGCTGCGAAGAGCAGGAAGAGCTGCTGGTTAAAGATCTGCCACTGTGTGCATGTGTAATCTAACTGGTTAATAGTCCAATACCACTGCTCATTCTAAAACACCAGTGGACCTGACTTAAATTACGTTTGAGTGTTTAGTCAAATTAATGTTTTGTTTAATTGTGTTTTTGTGGAATAGAAGATATTATTCATCCCCAAAAATAAATATCAAATCATAATTTAACACGGTAAACAGGTTTATTAAACCTATATCTAGGAATAATGTGAAGAGTATTTGTGTAAAGGCCCAGATACACCGGCCAGTCACCTGAGAAGTCGCCAATGCCGACACAGACTGTTGCGTCGCCGGACTCTCCTGCGTATTTGCCGACTTCGCACACTGGAACACACCGCAAATCCGAGCCGAGCACGTATGAACTGCGCATGCGTGAGTGGCAATAACTCTCCTTACCAGCAGGCGACGGTAGTGTGTATTCATCATTCAAAAGAGGCAACAACCGGAAGACAAAGAAGAAGAACAGACTCCGTGATATAAACAAACAACAAATAGCGTTTTTCTTTCCAATTTCACTCTCGTCCATTGAAAACATGAACGAACAGGAGCTCTATAAACCGATGAGGTGAAATAGCCGTCCTTGTGTGTTCCATCTTCCATTTTAAATCATTTGTTTACCTCCCTCACTTCCGTTAACGCTTCTCATGCACTGATTCGCTAGCTGAACAGCCAATCAGTGTTATCCCTTTGTCCGACTTCCGGTGGTGTTCCCGACGCCGATTCAACATGTTGAATCGGCAAGAAAAGGTGTCAGGTCGGCAGAAAAGACCCGACGGTGCGGCGCACACCACTCCGAATAGGGCGTGCCCACGCTCATGTTCGGCCCGACTCCCATTTACTGCCGATTTCGGGCCGGTGTATCTGGGCCTTTACCTAACACAGGCTCCGCCCTCTACTGGACTCTATGGGTACTACTCTCAACCATGCTATGCGAGCATTCACCTATTGAGTTGCATAAACCTAGCCGGCCAATCGGGGCGAGCCTACCTGAATGCGCGTGCAGGCCCGCAGTATATAGGCGGCTACACCTTAATAGCGGGCGCCGATCCCCACCACCTCGGCGGTGCCATTCACGTTCGCCATTCCATCGGGGGCGGAATGGCTCCGTTTGCCGGGGAGGAGGATGACGAGGACCTTCTCGTTCGTCGGCATTCCGGGTCCTGTCCCGACCTCCCCCTGGTGATACCATGCGGCAGAGCCTGGGCAAGCCCTCTGCCTCACACCAGGCAGCAAAGCTGGCAGAGAAAACTCGTGCCCCTCCTCGCCCGCGTGACAGGGAGGGCTGCCAAAAACACGGTGTGGTTTTGGGCGCTATCGCTGATTGCCCTCTTCCGCAAGATGTCCCCCCACCGTTCCGATTCAGAGCCGATTATTTGGCCCCGCAGCATCGGCCAAATTATATCCTGGTCCACGTGGTGGAGCCGCCCGCTGCTTTGCCGTGGTGGGAATGTCCTGGCCCCAGCTGGGGATTCAATCCCGCATGCACAATAAAATAAAAGAAGACTTGAATGATTCATCCTGGAGCCCACCGTGTCCTACGGCACAGGCTCCTTTGGGATCGATTTCCTTCGTCCAACGTGGATGAAGAGAATCCGCAGCTTGGCTAATGCCTGCCCTTCTTGCTCGCATCCTCAGGGAGAGACCACTAAAACATGTTTTTAATGGGAATGGAAGCTCCAGCTTGTGTAACTGACGGAGGGGATGGACCAGGATATCTGGCGACTGGGTTACTCACTTCCAGTTCCCTGCAAGCGTCCGCCATCCTCCATGCCCCCAGGGGTTAAGAGAGGGCAAAGTAAAATCCTTAGGAGGAGATGGTCCCTCCTTTCAACCATAAATTCGGCTCGGATTGCCAAGACGGTAAGGGTTACGCCANTCATAACCCACTGTAACCCCCTCACACCCCACTGCACGCTGTCTACCATGGGGCTCTGAGGGTCATAACCCACTGCACACTGTCTACCAAGGGGCTCTGAGGGTCATAACCCACTGTAACCCCCTCACACCCCACTGCACGCTGTCTACCATGGGGCTCTGAGGGTCATAACCCACTGCACGCTGTACTCTTTAGTCAACTGGACATCATTATCAATGCGCAGATCACTGCACTGGTACAAACTCATCTATACCGCTATGCTTGGACTGCTGCCCCTCTACATATCCACTTACATATCACACAAACAGTACAGCTATAGACTACGATCTCAAAATGACATCACTCTGTCCGTCCCCTCAGTACGCACGATGCTTGGGAAAAAAGCCATATCATACTCTGCCCCCTCGACCTGGAACACACTTCAGCAGGAACTTAAGCTGACCACTTTGATACCCATCACAGATTTTAAACTCATTTTAAAAAAGCTGGAGAAATCCTCTGTGGGTGTTTGCACCTGCTATATCTGACTACTGTATATGGATTTCAATGACTACTTTTTTTACGATGTTGTATTTTAGTGTTGCCTCTGTGTTTAGTGTCCTGTCTGTCGGTAACTTTGTGTGGTAGTGTTACCACTGACAGGTCTCTCTTGAAAATGAGACCTTGTGTTTCAATGAGATTTTACACCTGTATAAATAAAGGCTAAATAAAAAAAAAATCCCATCCGATAGCTGCAATAATACAAAACAACAGGAGAAGGTGTGCTTCTAATGGTCAATAACAGTGAACGGATGGTTATTTATTGACCATTAGAAGCACACCTTCTCCTGTTGTTTTGTATTATTGCAGCTATCGGATGGGATTTTTTTTTTATTTAGCCTNTCCAGAAGGGACAACTCCACCTACAGGAGGTATAACTCCAAATCCAGAAGGGACAACTCCACCTACAGGAGGTATAACTCCAAATCCAGAAGGGAAAACTCCACCTACAGGAGGTATAACTCCAAATCCAGAAGGGACAACTCCACCTACAGGAGGTATAACTCCAAATCCAGAAGGGACAACTCCACCTACAGGAGGTATAACTCCAAATCCAGAAGGGACAACTCCACCTACAGGAGGTATAACTCCAAATCCAGAAGGGACAACTCTAAATCCAGAAGAGACAGGTCCTACTGACTACTGTACTACTTATCTTCCTGTTACTACTACGACTGCTGTTCGCACTACTACTACTAGTACTACTACTTCTCCTCCTCCTCCTCCTCGTACTACTACTACTTCTTCTCCTCCTCGTACTACTACTACTACTTATTCTCCTCCTCCTCGTACTACTACTACTTCTTCTCCTCCTCGTACTACTACTACTTCTTCTCCTCCTCGTACTACTACTACTACTTCTTCTCCTCCTCCTCCTCGTACAACTACTACTACTTCTCATCCTACTACTCCCCCCCCACTGGTTTGTGCTAACGGCGGGTTTCCTCTGTCCGGAGTCTGCGTCTGTCCTGACGAGTGGACCGGAAAGAGCTGTTCTGTTGGTGAGTCGGTTTAGAACCAGCAGCACTATTCACTACTCTTTACCATTAGTAACATCAGAATCATTTCAGCCACTCAGTTTCTACTCGTTAAGAGATATGTTTTTCTTCAGAAATTATAGCTGATTACCCTTTTTTTGCAGTTTAAAGATGATGTTATCAACATAAAAATGCTTCAACCTCTCAGAATATACAGCTTTTTACCCAGGCTGTCCCTCTGAATCTCTGTCATCTTTACTCATCTCGTCCTCAGCAAACTTCTGCCGGCCTCAGAAGTTGGGCAAGTATAATTTCCCACAAACACCCATCGGCTGGTTTGCGTATTCCGAGGAGATCTGTCAAACCGGATCCAGCGGTGGTGAGTTCCTACCGAAAGTTAATTTACGTAAATCCCAAAATATTCCACAGTGTGTGAGTCCAACACTTCAATATGTTTCCGTCCAGCCGGGAAACCGCAGGCCTCGACGCAATGCTCCAACAGGACCGGAGCCCCGGGTTTCCAGAATCCTCCGCAGATCTTCCTCTGCGACCAGACGCTCACTGACATCCAAAAAAACGTGAGTCCCGATTTCTCTGGAATGTAACTCCACTCTGCCAGCTCTGACACTTTTTAGTTTGTATCTACCGTCTCTCCTCTCAGATCACCAACTCAGCAGATTTAGAGGCCTTGGCGTCCAGCACTCAGATCCTCACCTCCAACCCTGAGGAGCTGACGGCTGCCGACATCGAGACCGCCACTGAGATCGCCAACACCCTGCTGAGGTCCCCGTACGCTGAGGAGGTAAAAACAGAAACAGAGAAGCCCACGATATCCCCCTGTAAACAACAGTAAGAATACCCTCTAGAACCCAGTGACATTAGGATCCTCTAGAACAGGCATGGGCAAACTAAGGCCCGCGGGCCATATACGGCCAGTTGGGCATTTTAATCCGGCCCGTCGAATATTGGAACAAAATTGTCCAAATTAGAGTAAAGACCGCATTCATTTTTCCTGCAATACCTGGCATTTCAGTTGATCCCACTAGATGGCGCACTCTAGACACAACCGGCAAGATCTAAGAACCAAATACATCACGCTTACATTGTAGGAGGTCGAGATTCACCTGAGCAATAACAGTTCATGGTGAATACATTACATCACATGTCACTTGATAGACACTTTTATCCAAAGCGACTTACATAGTCAATACTGTGGGCAATCCCCACAGGAGCAATTTGGGGTCAAGTGTCTTGCCCAGGGACACAACGACATGCTGACTGCAGTGGGGTTTGAACCTGTGTGACAATCACAACGGACTGACAATATATTCACAAAAAATATTCACACCACCAGCCGACCGATCCAGTGAAACGAGTCGCGATGACGAACGAAGTTGAACATAACCCCTCCGTACACCCGCGTCACGCTATCTCCGGAACCACAACCCT
>NW_011369945.1:27200212-27215657 GCF_000735185.1 Notothenia coriiceps
GTGCAAAACACATCAAACACAAAGTCCATCCTCCTCCTGTCCTTTTGGATGAAGTACTTGAAGGCGGGTCATGCAGCTGCACAACCTGCAGTGAAACAACAACGTAGTGCATTATTCTATGTTTTTGGTTCATATTTATTTGCCCCTCCAGTTTATCATTGGAACTCAATCTTGAAAATGACTCGGTTAATAATTTCACAACGATGTCATCACTATCACTGACGTGAGCCATCGTGAATGAACGTATGCTAATTAGCTACTTCTGCCTAGCTTGACCCGTTGTTATAACAAATGCATGATCACAGCGGGCGGAACTTGTCATAAAGTCCGCGATAATAAAGCCCACCCATTTAGAGGGAAGATATGATTGGTCAATTATTGTACTGTCATTTGACATTACTCTCTCATTCACACTGTGATGCTGACAATTGAGCGGCCCGACCAAGCAAGGAGGCAGAAGCAGAACATCCCACATATAACCCGGTGTGGGCATTTATTAAATGATCAACATAATGACACACAGCCTCAATCCTGCTGTTGTTTCCCTGAGCACAGCCTGCAGCCACCAGGATCTCACACACACTTTCCATAACAGAAAAACCCCAGAGCCTAAATGCACAACCCAATCAACCCAACAGGACACAGGTGAGGGGGGAGGAGACAACACAGGGCACCAGGTGAACATAATCAGGAAACACACATGAGGAAAGGGGAACACTTTTCAGAATAAAACCAGCAAACTAAAACACAGACAGATGCACAAACTACATACACTTCACCACCAACGAAGCTACACAATCCGTAACGGAGGCCGAGATCTATGGCCCCAGAGATCACCTCCATTACACACACCAACGGTGTTTCAGGGCCGGTTCGGAGCTGGAGCCTGAAAAGCACCGGGTTTTCCTGTTCACACCGCAGCGGAGCAGCCTCTTAGCTCCGGAATCCGGTTCGTTTCAAGCACCAACAAATTGTCCGGCTAGAGCAAAAGCACCACATACGTCACGCTTACGTCGAGGTGGGGGCAGGGGCGGGATCAACTCCTGAACAACAACAAAAAGCCCGCGTTTTATCCACAACGATGGAGAAACTTAACAAGCAGCAGTGGTCCACTGAAGAGACCAGCTACCTACTGGGAATCTGGTCTTCTGAAGAGGTACAGAGGAAGCTGGAGCACAATCGGCCATTGTTGTTGTTGTCGGTGTCAGCTGTGAGGGGTGTCCGCACGGTTTTGGCTTTATGAAGCAGGCACGCAAACGGTTACGTCATGACGCAAACGATGAGGCAATGACGCAGCACCANAATAAAAAATATTTAAATTAGAGTGTGTATTTTTCTTTCATATTGCCACACTTGGTAACCGTTTTATAAAAGCAATAGCTCACTTCAGGCCGTGATATATGCTCATTATATCACAGCTAAGGGGGTGTCGACCCTCCGCTTCGCGTCGGGCCGAACCACGCCCCTTAGCTGTGATATAATGAGCATATACCACGGCCTGTCGTGAGCTATTGCTTAAATATATATATATACATAGTGCAATACGCTTCTTAGTGCAATAAGAAGCTACAGGGACGTTAACCTAGCGTCGGTAATATTAACTTTATTTAATACAACATTTACGGTACAATATTTAATAATACAGCCCATGTAGTATAATAATGAATTACAGCAAACATGTGCAATATATCCATTATTACAGCTCCGTGGGATGGCAGTAAGACGATATGGGTCCGTTCTTATTGTGCATCCATGGGTAAAGATAAACGCAACTCACATTGGTTTCTCATACAACATCTCTGTAAACTACGTGTATTGTATTCACTGAATTTCACTCTCTTTCTTTAACGGCTCGTTGTAGCTCCAGCCCCCACCCTCCCTGTGAGCACAGTGTGCTCTGATTGGTCGGGACCATGCTGAACACGGAACATGAACGTGCCGGGAGGCGCGGTCCCGTGGGTTTGATGCACGTTCATAATGCAGAGGGAAATAACTCTCAGAATAACGTTATTAGCACGTTTTTACAACTTTTGGAACTAATGTTTTTAATAAGGGCTATACAAGTGTTCATACTGGGTAGTTTATTTAGTTTTTAAAAAAGTATCCAACGATTTACAGACCACTCTTTCCCCATGTAAGTCAATGGGAAAAAGTGTTTCCGGGCCTGGCATCCAAACAGAAGTGTAGTTTGGCCACCACGAATATTTTCATCTGAGTCCGGCTCACTTTCTGGGGGCTTGCTCTATGCCCCTATGGTCATTATTTTTTTGCCACACACATTAAATAAGAAAATACTCTGAGCATGCGCAGTGAGAGGGAGGGGCATGATCGGGCTTTGTCCCACATGTTTAGAGCCTTTCTAAACAGCTCAATAGGCACACACTGTAGACACTAATTAGAAGAAAACATACTAAAACAGCAAAGTACAGACAAATCAGATGATTAAACATGATCTTAAAATATTTGTCTTTATTTTATTTTTTATTTTTTTGTAATCAATATTTTTAATACTTTCTGCTGACACTAGGTGGGGCTGTGCCTGCCCCTAATGACCAGTCGCCACTGGCTGTGCAATTTACGTCGCGCGAGTTGGCAGACTTTATTTTGCTTACTTTAACATCATTTTTCATGGTGGGGCTAAGCAATGTTTTGGTATGGCTGTAGCCTACCCCATCCATACCCTGGCGCCGCCACTGTGCGTCATGATGTGCCGGCACCTTGCCGGTACTCAGTAAGAAGTGCCGGTCCCACATGGGTAAAAATCAGAAGTGCCGGTACTGTGTACCGGTGAGTACCAGCCCAATTCAAGCACTGAACATAACTACAAAAATGCATACATACACACTTTTCACAATCGGTTCTTCTCTGACATTTCAGAGAATGACAGGAGGACAAGAAGAGAGAGTGATGGAGACAAGACAGAGAGGAAGAAAGGAGTCAAAAGAGAGAGAGAAAGAGGAGTCAGATTCACCGCTTTCCTCCTTAACTAGTCAGTAGATCTGTCCCCAGGAGAAGGGCCAACACTGACAGCAGATTGGGTATCTGCCAGCTGGCGAGAGCACACACACACAAACACACATACAGGTTGCTCCTTCTCCCAGGGTGCACTGAGAAATTCCGTGACCTTGTTAGGGGTAGCAAACTGTACAGCCCTAACAAGGACACAGACACACAGAAACACTCTGACAAGCCACCTGCTCTCATGTAAATGGTACTCCATGTTGTCATTGACCTGTTAGAAATTCAGCAGGTCAGTTTATTTGTGCGTGTGTTCAAAGAAAAAAAAGGACAGTGTTCATCTCTGCTGGCTCTTTTCACTGCAGAGATGAACAACTGGAAGAATTCTTTCTTGTGTGTGTGTCTGTGTCACAAAACTGTCTAAAATGCAAATTAAAGCCGCTCTGTGAGGCAGAATGTTATTTCTGTAATTACAGGTGTCTGAGTTTTTTGCCGGCATTCATTCTCCCAGGTAGAAAACTGACATCCTTTACATATATTTTAAACAAACACTGTTGATTGGACACCAGGCTGTGTGTTTTAAGTTCACGTTTCAGTCAGAATGTGGAGGAGAGATGAAGAGAGAGTGTGTGTGCTGAGTTTTCTGCCAAACAGATGTTCATCAGCATTTCAGAGGGTTCCTGTCAAGCCATTAGACTACATTACCAAGAACACACTAATTACGAAGGTGCATGGGGAGCTGAAGGGAAGCAGGCCACACACACACACACACACACACACACACACACACACACACACACACACACACACACACACACACACACACACACACACACACACACACACACACACACACACACACAAATGATGTCCCTCTCGCTTCTAGGGTACGGTGCATTCGGTGATAAATCAAAATCATGCTTCAAATTTAGTTTGAATCCAACCCAAAGAAAAACACTATTTACCCACTGTATGCAAAGCAGATGCACATACATTAAAATAAATCCCTATTTAAAAAGTGAGTTAAACATTACGGGATCAAAAACAAACATACTGTTCGAAGCTTTGTCCATACTAACTGATACATCAGTATCACTGACTTTCTCATGCTTCAAATGGAACACCTACCTGCACTTTACTGTCAAATTGTCAAAAAACCCTAACCCCTATTTCTTTTTCGTACTACTTTTCATTTATCTCCGTGAAAACTTCATTGGGTTAACGAAAGATGTGACAGAGAATTAATCAGGATTTAAGACAACTGCGATGCTATGAGAATCCGACATCAAAAACACGAGCAACTTGTAGTATGGAACTTGTATGGAACTTTTAAAATAAGAAATACTTTTTGCAATATAAGCATTACTTGTTAGGCCTACACACCAACTATTATCTACTACTGTGCATATCACTGCAGAAAACAAATGGCTAACTCATTCAGCTCGGTAAACACACTGAAATGCAGACTTTATTTGATTATTTTAAAACAGTAATTGGCATTACTTCCATAGTTTGCCTTTTGGTTAAATATATTGTTAAAAGTTGAAAACATATAAGCACTTTGTCAAGATATGGCTTATGATGGAAAATACATAATAACCAATTCTAATTTGAATGATCTGCGTCACGATCGTCTGTTTCTGTGAAAGTCCAATTTTGTCCACTTGTCTTGTGTTCGTCACGAAGGATGGGACCACATTTTCTCTCTTCCTTTCATAGAAGATGGTCTAGTGCTCCAATACCAAATAAGATAACAAGGGACGCATTGAAGCTACTTTCCTATATTGCAGACTAGAGTTTTCAAACAGCTCTCACCATGCCAAATAGGTACTTCGGAGTAATTTTACTCTGTTAGGAACCTTTCTAAGAAAAAGACTACTTGATCAGTAAGACAAATCTACATACAAATAAAAGCACAGTTTATGTTAAAATAAGTATACCTTATAGGTCACCTTAGTTGTACAAATAAAAGCACTTATTGACTCCTGGTTTCTTGCTGGATACAAAAAGGAGTTTCCTGCGTGATAGCCTGTGTTTGATTGACCCAATCATCCACCAACCACTTCCTCCTATGCTCTGGTTATGATTTCTACTTCCATTAAAGGTCAGCGGCCAACAATCTAGAGCCACGACTAGTGCAAACAACTTTAAATAAATCCCCTGTAATTGTTTCTGATTCCTTTCCCCAGTTCTGCTTTCACACAAGCAACACTAAGAAAACATGGTTTACCAATGAATCCTGTTGCTGCTGTGTTAGGTCACGGAATGTTAAAACATGCAGTGGCACGTAACACCTAAAGTAGGTTAAAATAAGGAACTGAATGTACAATGGTAATATCCATGGAGGTGTAATCAGCTGCAGATGTTGTTACAGTCACATTGGAAGTAAGCGTCAACAATCTTGATGAACATTACTTTTACCTGCAACAACTGATTTATATGGCAGATGCTTGGCAGATGGCCAAGCAGCTTCTTCTGCTAAGTGCCCCACTATGTTCACCATTTAGTTTCTAATTGTTGGACGTGTGTTGTAGAGCAGGAAGTGTTTCTGCCAAAAATAATGCCATGAGCAGAATCAGCTTTGAATCGCATCTTTGCCGATTAAAAGGCAACTAGGGTTAGGGTTAAGGTGATGAGTTGTCATTGGAAGCATATATTTGAAGTTGTATGGTCTAACTGAATTGATGAAATATGTTAAATGTAATTATTTTTATTATTTGTTGTTCTATTCAGAAGTGACAGTAACAAAAGCTTTCATTTCCTTAGGTTTATAGGTACACAGGTCTCCACCCTAGCGTTATATCAAAAAGCATTTTAAAGGAATTAGACATACACACTTTGAAAAAAAAGTCATTTTACTATGTTAGGAACCTTTCTAAGAAAAAGACTACTTGTCCAGTAAGACAAATCTACATACAAATAAAAGCATAGTTTATGTTAAAATAAGTATACCTGTTAGGTCACCTTAGTTGTACAAATAAAAGCACTTATTGACTCTTGGTTTCTTGCTGGACACAAAAAGGAGTTTCCTAAAGGGAAGATGACAGCTCTCCCTCGCCACTCTGCTGTTCCGCAGCGCCGCTTCCCCTCTCTCCGCTGAAATTATGAATGTAAGGCGTATTGTAATCATAGATAACACGGCAGGGTCCGTTATATTTTGTTTTCATCGGATTTCAAATAAACAAAGTCTTTGCTTTCAGAATATTAAACTTGTTTCCAGCAAATTCAGATGATAAATACAACTTTGAAGCTTGTAACGCCATAATTACAAGCGGAGAACGGAGTAACTTTACGTCACAGCAGGCATAACAACAGCCGAACACTCAAAATGTGTCTTTGGGTCAATGCGACTGATTTCGATGGAGCAGGTCACATAGTTCTATAGAACTACAATATGTGAAATATTATTGCAATATCCTGTACAATTATGTAAAAACATGAATAAAACTACACATCTTCAGATGTAATACATACATTAGTGTCCTACACTAATAATACAAAAATTATTATGGCATTGTATGCTGTGTGTTATTTGTAACATCTTCATAAATTACCTTTCGTTACAGGTCCATACAGGTTCATGGCACAATGCATAAGCTTCAAATCGAGAGATTGAAACTGTATTTTTCTTTATCGTTCTGTTTTAATTTCACAATATTGTTAGGAACCTTGACTCAATAGTTTAGAGGACTCAAATGCACAACCCAGAGACAAAAAAGGTTTGAAGAAAAATAATCTTTACTTGAAAAAACAAAATCACTCTTTCAGAGGAAATAACAACATGACTAAAGTAAAGCGCTCACATGGAGGGAAAAAGGCAAAACACTGAATCTCTTAAGCGATGGCTTGGATCTGGCTTCTTGGGACAACGAACAAGACAAACCGACAAATAACAAGGGGAGACAGGACAATAGGGCACAGGTGGAAACAATCAGGGGCGGGGCAGACACTGACGATGGCGGGAAAAAGAACCAAGGCAGGAAGTAAAGGGACCTGGAATGAGACAAGGAGAGTAAAAAATAAAACGGGAAGTGGAACATAAACTAAATTAACATGAACATGACAATCACAAACATGACACAACTTAACATAATTGGTGGGACACTACAGTACCCACCCATCTAGGGCCGACTCCCGACGGCCCAGGCTGTTCAGGGTGACGATCATAGAAGTCACTGATGAGTGTCTTGTCCACAACGAAAGTCGAGGAGACCCAGCAACGCTCCTCAGTGCCGTAACCCTCCCAATCGACCAAGAATTGTCATCCTCTGCCCCGTTTGCGGACCGCCAGAAGTTTCCTGACTGTGTACACCGGGCCGCCTTCAATGATCCGGGGTGGTGGAGGGGGCTTGGAGGCGGGAACCAGAGTGCTCTCTCGAACTGGCTTGAGTTTGCTCACGTGAAACGTGGGATGGACCCTCAAAGATCTGGGGAGTTTGAGGCGCACAGAGACAGGGTTAATGACTCTTGAAATTGGGAAAGGACCCACAAACCTCGGTGCCAACTTCTTGGAGTGAACGTGTAGGGGTAGATCCTTGGTGGAGAGCCAGGCTTTCTGGCCCGCCCTGTAGAGGGGGGCCGCACGCCGGTGACGATCCGCCGCTGACTTCATCCGGGTCGAGGTCCGGAGTAGCGCCTGCCGAGCACCGGCCCAAACCCGCCGACAGCGTCGGACCATGGCGTGCGCGGATGGAACTTTGACTTCTTCCTCATTAGCAGGGAAGAGAGGAGGCTGGTACCCGTTAGCACACTGGAAAGGGGAAAGACCCGTGGCAGCCGAGGGGAGAGTGTTGTGGGCATACTCTACCCAGGTAAGGTGATTCGCTCCAAGTGGTCTGCTTCTGGGACACGAGGCACCTGAGGCATGTTTCGAGGTCTTGGTTCAGGCGCTCTGTCTGACCGTTGGACTGCGGGTGATAACCGGAAGATAAGCTGACGGTGGCGCCGAGGAGCTGGCAAAACTCCTTCCAGAAGTTGGAAATGAACTGTGGTCCTCTGTCGGAGACTATGTCACTGGGGAAACCATGGATTCTGAACACGTGAGTTAACATGACCTCTGCCGTCTTCTTGGCAGAGGGAAGTTTGAGCAGAGGAATGAAATGTGCCATCTTTGAGAAACGGTCTACCACCGTCAGGACGGTAGTGTTACCTTTGGAGGGCGGTAGTCCAGTCACAAAGTCCATGGCGACGCTGAGGCATTGGGAGGGGCTGGAGCAGACCCATCTGGGCCTGGGACGAGGTCTTATTCCGGGCACACACTGGACAGGCCGCCACGTACTCGGAGGCCTCTTTTTTCATGGCCGGCCACCAGAACCGCTGCTTTATGGCAAACATTGTTCGTTGGACCCCCGGATGGCATGTGAACTTGGACGTGTGAGCCCAGTGGATTACCTGAGAGCGTAAAGACACAGGGACAAACAAGTTGTTGCCTGGACACTCGCTGGGTGCCGGGCTCACAACATTCGCCTGCAACCACACAGTTCAGTGGAAGGATTGATACTGGTTCCTTGGCATTATGTTCAGGCTCAAAGAGTGCGTCTGGCTTACGGTTTTGTGTACCGGGCCGAAAAGATAATGTGAAGTTAAATCTGCTGAAGAACAGAGTCCACCGGGCCTGACGTGAATTTAGTCGCTTGGCTTTCCTAACATATTCTAAATTCTTGTGGTCAGTCCAAACAAGAAATGGTTGCTCCGCCCCTTCTAGCAGTGTTAATTTTGGCAGCTGTTTTTGATTTAGTCTTAGTCTTTAGACGAAAATGTTTTAGTCACATTTTAGTGAGTCCTATCCTTCGTAGTTTTAGTCTAGTTTTAGTCGACGAAAACTCAAAACGTTTAGTCAACTTTTAGTCGATGAAAAATTACATTTTAGTCAACTTTTAGTCAAAATGTGTCTCTATACTCTCTGAACGCTCCGTCCCCGGCAGATCTCTGTGTCCGCTGCAGCATGTCTGTTAGGCCCCGCCCCAGCACACAGGGAGATCGCTCTTCTGGAGTTAAGAGAGCGGAAATAATGATATTGCAAGTTAGAAACGTAAGATGCATTTTGATAGACAAGACGGACACTTGGGGGAAAATATGCTGCATTTTGATTGTCCGATAGTCCACCATTAACACCTTAGTCCCGTCTCGTCTCGTCAACGAAAACTAAATATACATTGTCATAGTTTTCGTTATCAAGAATCTATTTTTAGCTCGTCATTGTCTCGTCTTAGTCATGTAAAAAAGGTTGTTGATGAACATTTTTCGTCATAGTTTTCGTTGACGAAATTAACATTGTTCTAGCCACTCCTACAATGCTGCTTTGACAGCTAGTAACTCCTTGTTCCCCACATCATCATTTCTTTCAGCTGAGGTCAACTTACGCGATAGATAGGCACAGGCTGTGCCTATCTATCGCGTAAGTTGACCTCAGCTGAAAGAAATGATGATGTGGGGAACAAGGAGTTACTAGCTGTCAAAGCAGCATTGTAGGAGTGGCTNTTATTTTTAAATGAACATTGTTTATCTGTGGAGAAGCGTGTGGCAGGTTTCATTTCCAAGCACCACACCCATTGTTCATGTGAAAACGTTTGTAGTTCTGTTCTGAGTGTTATCTCATCTAATGTAATATTATGAAGGGTTGTTTTTTAATATTCAGTCATTGTTGTTTTCAGTGTTTCTAGTTTTGTTAAGAAGACAACGGAGAAGATCAACACCCTCCAGATGAACTCTGAGCTCTGGCAGCGGACTGAATTCAGAGAGGGCGGACAGGCAGACATCTCAGCCACAACTTCGTTCTCAGAGGAAATGGACAATGAGTGAGTAAAGACCTGAACACGTGGACTATAACCACTTTACTGAGACTATGAGAAATAAGTCCTCTCAAATGTTTCTACTTGTCTTTAGGACAAGCTGTGGAGTATTGGCTTGTTTTGAATACACTATATCAAGTAAAGTGAATTTATATTTTTCATCAGAGTTTATGATGAAATGCCGACCATAGAGTCCGACATGCAGGAACTTCGGTCCGCGACAGAGCGAGCTATGTAAGTGCGGCCCAGCTTTTTGATAGAATCCAGATTGCATTATTTCACAGCCTCTTTTTAACTTACATTAAAAAAATGTTTTAAATAAGCTCCCAGATTCAAGATCCTTTGTTGCTGCTGGACCCAGACTGCCTGGGGGAAACTCTGCTGGAGTGGCTGGTGGTGCTGGAGCGAATCCTCGGACCTGCTGATCACGGGTCAGCCGCTGCAGGTGATTCAATAACAGATAGTCTAGGAGAAGAGCGTTGGGATTATCTAAACGCCTGCTCAGAGCAACAAGAGGAGTCTTCCTTGTCGTCAGGTGAACCAAGAGAGAGCATGACAGAGGAGAAGACAGAGGGGTCTCCTGAGCTCGGAGAAAAAGAGGACCGGTGTGACTCCTCTGAAAAAGAACATGAAGTTTCAAATGAGACTCGTCCAGATCCGGTCCGAGTGGCGTCTCCTAAAGCTGTACCAACGGATCTCCTGGCCGATCTCAACCAGCTGGCCACGCTCTACACGGAGCTGAGCTGCTTCAGGAAGGAGGAGGAGGAGGATGAACCAGCTTTGGGATGCATAGCTTTCCTGCGCCGCTACTTCTTTCTGCTGGACCAGGAGCGTGTGAGGAGGATGTGTCTGCTGTGTCACCAGGAGCAGCCCGAGGTGCAGCGCTCCTTCACCGAGGCCATGCTAGGTCAGAAGCTTCTCCTTAAATCTGTGGTTTTAACTCAGTTTTCTGTATTTCGTTTTAACAATTCAAATGTCACGCATAAAGAAAGAAAACGTAGATAATATAAAGAGAACACACTTCAACAAGCAACAACATAGTGGGCTTCTGTTCTGCTTTTAAAATCATTTGTATTTTAGTGACCAAATCCTGATTTGATATGCAAGTGTCTCGTAGCTTTGCACCAGCCCAACAAAAACAATCTTTATCCTTTGAGCGGCTCGTAACATTTGAACA
This sequence comes from Notothenia coriiceps, assembly GCF_000735185.1. Lineage (NCBI taxonomy): Eukaryota > Metazoa > Chordata > Actinopteri > Perciformes > Nototheniidae > Notothenia > Notothenia coriiceps. Next base: position 27,211,139 of record NW_011369945.1, read on the forward strand.
ATTTCTCTAGTCGGGGGATAAAAAGTTGATGTAAGTAAAAGTAATATGTTATTTAAAAAAAATAATCCTCATTATTCAAAGATAGCCCTTGAATGCCAGACATCAGTTGAGCAATAATAAACATTCATTCAGCCATTTTTAAAACAGAGAATCCAGTCTATGATTGTGAATGTGTTTTTATGTCCAACATTATTACTTCTTATGAAAACTCTTTGCTTTGGAATAGCCAGGTATTGCTTTTCACAGACATGGCTGGGTCTTTCAATTTTTACATTCTACACCCGGTGAATATTCTAATAGTGATATTTCTCTGTTTGATTCTGAGGTAGTGAGAGAATACTGTATTCACTTGTATCCGCAATCCAAAATGTATTTGTCTTTCTCTGTAGATGTCACTCAGCACAGTAAGGTGGTGGAGGTGATTCAGAGAGGAGATCTGCTGAGGTCTCTGCGCAGTCTGAGAGAGCTGCAGCCCTGCGGTGCCCCCCCTCTCCTCGCTCACTTACACAGGTCAGTACACACATTTACTTTTGATCAACTCGTACTTTATATCACAGTGACGTCTTGTTAAGCAAGTTATCTGTTGTCATCCAGGCTGTATGAGAAGCACGGGGAGGCGGCTGTGCGCTCGTTTACCCAGTTTTACCCCACGGTAACTCCTGCTGATATCATGACCATGGCTCAGCAAAGCCACTTCCTGGCATACCTGGATAATCTGGTCCAATCTCAAACTGAAGAGGACAGGTGCACATTTAGTTTCATCTATTTGTTAAAGACTTTGAACTCCCCTTGTGGCTGAATTTGATATTTCTTCCTTAGGTTGTCATTTTTGCAGTCCCTTCTTGAACCAGAATCACTCAGACAGGATTGGCTGGAGCTGGCACTTACCCACGATGCACCTCAACGCTGTGACACGCTGACCCCCGATGGAGAGCCCAGGTTGGTCCGGTTTGTGTGTGGAAAATGTCAAAAATAGATTTAGGATTATTCATTTTTAACATTCACTTAAAGAGCAGGTTTCCAGTGTGAGATGGACCTAGTTACTATCATGTGTACATTTCACTTCTTCTACAAAAATAAAGTGAAAGTGAAGTTTATTAATAAATATGTGACTCCTGCTGCAGGTGGCACTCTCACTGTTTCAGCTGGGGTTACGGACGCCTCCTGTCTCTCCTGATCCGCCTTCCTGCAGATCTGTCCTCCAAGCAGAAGATGGCGGAGACGTGCCGCAGTCACGGGTACTTCGAACTTTCCAAAGTCATTTTTTTGCTGGTTTTTCGTTTTGAAGTTAGCTTTTTGACATCATGCATAATGTGTGTGTGCAGATACTGGACGGGCTACATCTCGCTCTGCTGTGAGCTGCAGCGCCGCACCGAGGCGTTCTCCGCCATCTGCCGGCTGGATGACATCAGCCTGCTGCAGGAAGCTGGTGGTAAATCCTTCACACAGAATCACAATTATTATTTCCAATTGGCTGAAAGGAGAGTTCATAACAGCAGCATACATCTGGTCAACAATCGTTCATGTAGTCTCAGTCCTGTCAAATGTCCTTGTTAGTTTTTATGATATTTAGTCATCCATCTTTTTGAGTTGACTAAATGTCTGGACATTTTAGTCACACAAAACTGTAAACGTTATCGTGTAGTTTATTCAATGAAAACGATTCAATACTATTACTTATCATACTACAGTATAATAAACATTCTAGATAACCTAGTCTACCAAAATATAACGTAGTTTCTTTCTCTTAAGCCCTGCTGTTGCTTGGTCCAAACAATGGTCATCCTTTTTTACACTAAGAATCTAGTCATACATCAGTAGAAATCCTTTTTATTAATGACCCTATGGGCACTCATCCCCCAAAGAAACAACCCTAATGAAACTAACTGACACGTTTGAAACATAAAACCCCATGATAGTCTAATGTCTGTCCTGTCCCGCTGTTATTGTCCAGGGGTGGAGCCTCAGACCCTGGAGGAGTGGAAGCTGTTGATCCGGTTGTCTCAGCGCTGCAGCGGGGCCTCAGACTCAGATCAGCTGACCGGTGTGAATGGGAGCGGCTGGTCCAACGGCTCAGACGACTGTGGAGGGAAGATGAGCCCGGAGACCCTGACCCTGATGCTGGCTCGCTGCGCCGGGCCTGACCGCGCCATGGCCGTCCTGGAGGAGTGCGGGGTGCAGCTCGACCTTTCGCCCCACTCCAAACTGGTCTGTGAGCTGCTGAGAGTGACTGAGAAGAGGCAGAGGTCAGTCAGGAATTACTGATTATTATTTTCATTCATTAGCAATATTATTAAATGCGCCTCTTGAAGAGCGCGGGGTTAAAAAGGTTCAGTGGTTCGGCGTGCGTAGGAGGGGGAAATGTGTTCATTTGCTCATCTCTCTGCTTTGACCAATCAGCTCGCTACTCGTTCACCATGTGTGACCCAGGTACCACATCAAAATGTCACGTTGGCTATCCTGAATTCAAAATGGTGGAATATACTGATATCAGGAAAGCAGAAAGCCTACACATCTTCTGTGGCAGACTGAAAACCCACCTGTTTTGACTGTTCCTTGGCAAATATATAGAATTTAATTTTTAAAATGATCTGTTCGCTAGGAAGCACTCAGAGAGGATTGGCTTATTTGAAGCTAATACTTGGAGGAATCCTGCTTTTTCATGGTTAAAGGCACTTATTGTAAGTTGCTTTGGATAAAACAGACCGCTAAATCAAATGTAATGTGTTTGACAGTAATCAATTGAGTCTAAAAGTCACCTTGTGATATGTAGATTTTGAACCAAAATGTGTGAATGAAGTATGAGATGACAGCTCGGGAACTGCTTCTTCTATAATGAAAGAGAATCAGTTTCATTTGGCTATTCTTCATCTTGAGGTATTGCATTTCTAAATATTTAGTTTTTGTTTCAGAGCGATGATCCAGACGATGCTGGAGCGCTGCGATCGGTTCCTGTGGTCTCAGCACGCCTAACTGAAGACCAGCTGCAGCTTCTCGACGTAAACAACATAACCAACACTGAAATGTACCTGCTGTGAAGCTGCAACCCAATGTATGCGCTGTAATTAATGTCAAAGCTTTCGAGTTCAATGAAGGAACGTGTCTTCCCAGTATAAACAGTATTATTACCTTGAACATTGGCACGCAACTTGCTGGATCACGGATACTTTTTTTATGATTTACTTTTATCAAAACTGTTTTTATATATTAAAATGAACTAACCAGGTAACACCATGTGAATAAAAACTGTCTATAAGATTATTATAATTTGTTATGTTTTAAGAACAAAATATTTGTCATTAATATGCACGACTAAGTCCCCCTAAAGAGCAGAAAACAAACACAATTTTAACAGCAGATGTCTTAATTAATGTGTGCTTTTGTTTATTTTCCACAAACAGTAATAAAAATGTAAAACAATAATATATATTCTTTTTTTTACTGTTTATTTAATTTTATTTTTTGTCTTTAAAGTCATATAAAATGCATGTTTCTGCTCCTGACTTTAGTTTTACTGCACCATTTAAGTTATCAAACGGGTATAAAAGAATGTGATCTGACTCTTTATCAACCTTTACGTCCGTGCTTATATTTTCTTCAACGGGACACGAAGTATTTTCTACATTTCAGATGTTGAACGTCACATAGTGGATTATGGGTAATGTGGAGATAATTTTAATAACTTGGTAATGAAATGGAACTGATGACTCGGTTGATGGTATCTCACACCTGGAGCATCAAAGGCAGGACGGGGCGGCCTGGTGCGTCACTGTTGAGATTTGAAGGCTTTCATTGGACACAACCGGGTCTGAGTCACATCCTCTACACCCAGTTAACTGACCTTTATTTCTGATATATTATACTTTCTTATGTTCTTCTTTATCAATGTTTCTTCATTTATTTCCCCGAATCCTCATCTAAACGGTGATGGAGGAAGTATTCAGTTCCTGTCCTTTGATAAAAATACTATTACCACTCTGTTAAATACCTTATGTGTTGTATTAAAAAGTATGAGTGTATATTTAGGAACATATTGAAAGTAATCAATGCAGAGAAATGACACCTGACTGTACTAATACTTATATATATCATCATTACTCATGTATTAATGTATAAGCAGGATTTTACTGTTGTAGTTGTGAGATGAAGCTAATTTCTATTTATTGTATACAGGATTGCAACTAATTATTTTCATTATGGATCAACGGCCTCAATGTTTAATCAATTCAGTTGCTTGTTTGATAACATTTCTCCATTTAATATTCCAAACGTAAAGGTAGGGTAGGTAAGTTTGAGAAACCGGCTCGAGATACACTTTTTGTTAGATTCCATGGAATGCTCTTAACATCCAGATAGCAATGAATATTAAGTGCTTTGACAACAAATCCAGAGCCCTAGAGAGAAATGACTCTGAACAAATCCATACAAAAAATTCATCTGTGGAAGCCGTAGTACTGTAAAAACCACGACCAATCATTTTAGCCGGCCCGACTAAAATAACTGGATGGCCTACCTGCCT
>NW_011369945.1:27216623-27226359 GCF_000735185.1 Notothenia coriiceps
CCCTCCACAGAAGCCAAATCATGGGTGAAGTGTTTGCCTAGGACACAACGATATGCTGCACTGCAGTGGGGTTTGAACCTGTGCCCAACGCACTAACCCACTGCACCAAACGCCTAAATACATTACGATTTTTAATGGGTCAATTACCAGGATTATCCCTTCTTGATTCTTCTTTTAGTCAGGCCATGTTAGGTGAGACAGCTTTACAGGTACATTCTGCTTTATCCTTGTAAACACAGGACGTAATAAGAACATTAGCCAGATAAGACCTTGAATCTAGGTTTCTCTGTGCACAGAGAGCGGGGGTCTCACCCTGCTGCTGGTGACTGTGTGCTGGAACANAACTCTTTGAATTGAGGACGGGACCTCACAAAACGGTCCTCTAAAACTCAGTGGTCCCCACAAACATAGATGGACAAGCACATTTTCTGAACTTGATAAAGAGTCTATCCTCTCTCTCTTTACACACACACACACACACACACACACACACACACACACACACGTGCACACACTAAAAACTGCCGATATTGATTGCTATTAATAAACTGAAGCCCTGTAGCTTGTTGCTGCTCCGCTCTCACTTGTGGAATGTGTGGGAGTCAACCACAGCTCTGACAGGTAGTGGAGAAGCGTGTGAGATAGATCAGATAAAGAGAGGGAGAGAGAGAGAGAGAGCATGCGTGTATCTCCATCGCTTCAGCCAGGCAGTCTAGTTGGCTACCTCTCCTCGCGGACAAAGTGAGTGTGTGAGTGTGTGTGTGTGTGTGTGTGTGTGTGTGTGTGAGAAAGTGGGTGTGAGCAGCTGAGCGAGTTGGTTTCTGTGCACGTTGAGAGTGGCCGCCACTCCACTCTTCTCCGCTCATTCATGCTGGATTAAAAAAAACTAAACCCTTTTTATTTTATTTTGGGGACTCATACACACAGCTGTTTGGGACACATTCACCCTTGCAGCTGCTGAAATGAGTGAGGAGGTTAAAGACAAAGCTACGGGGAAGACAGCACACCGCAAGAAGAAAGGAAAGAAGGTAAAGAATGACTTGTAAACAACATGGGGTGGCTGCTTGAAACAACAACTAAAAACATGTCAGTCTTTCTACCAGAAAGGGAGACCTGTGTTTTTTTTTTTAAAACAAAAGCTCTTGCATATATTTTTTACATGTGTCTGATTTCATATTTAGGATGCTTTTGATCTAATTTAACAGGTTTATTTCAGTTGTATCGCCTTTGGAAGTTGTGCTTTTTGTTGATGGGGAGCAGCTCTTTTGTTGTGGTCGTTTTGATGACAGAGCACTACCGTGGTGTAGCAGCTTTTGTTCTTCTGATATTCAACAAAAAAGGCAGTTTATTCATTCCAAATGGAGTCAAATAGTCTTTTTTTATAACGGCCATTGTGTACAGTTAAGCATTGAAATAACCCATACAGAGATTTAAGATGTGGTTATGTAGCTTAGACACTTCCATTTATTTGTTTATGAGATTATTTGTATCCAGCAAATGTCTAATTTCCAATGGTTTCCTTCTTAGGTTGAATATGAACCATATTGTTGCAACACAAAGTGTGACTGCAGGTATTAAAAACCTGTTAACCTTTCAATATGCTCAGTGAGAGCAGAAGATAAGAAATTCAAGAGTGATCAGGCACATGAAATGAGAAGGATGGGCAAGGGAGAGAAGACATTACGTACACAATCAGAGATCAGGTGAAAGGTAAAGGTTGAGAGTAAGAAACAGAAAACATGTGGAGAAATATCAGAGGGATGAAGAATTAGACGAGTGACAGTGGGAGGAAAGAGGGGACTTGTTTTTTTTCCAAAAATAAAGAGCTGTATCATACTACAAATGTAATTATATTGACCAGCTGCTCTAATACCATGTTCTGTCAAATCATGTTAACACCATTTTTCATTTACTGATGAATCTTGCATCTTTACAACACGAAGGAGCCAATATGCCAATATTTAGTTGTGATGCTAATGCAGCAAATGCCTTCTCATGCCAGTTCAGTGATTCAAATGCTGACAGGATTTACAGTTCTACATTAGCTGCCGGATATCAGCGAGTTTGTCTGTGTTATTTCCCTGTATAACACAATCTAAACAAGAACATGAATCAGTAAAAGTTATTCTTTGGAGAATATTTGCTGGATTTGTTAGGGTTTCTGTTTTGGGTAAATGAGACAAAAGACATTTAGAAGTCTTTGTTAGATTTTTTTGTTACTAATGGGAATCGTATTAAATCTCCTGGCATACTCTGTTTTTTTTTATGTGAAATTAATCAATACATTAATTGATTAATTTTGAATATTGTCTAACTTCCAGCAACCTTACATGACTTTGGCTTGATAAAGTAGTCTAAAGCTGGTGAATTACTGTCTTTCCTACACCATTTTTTTGTTGTATCTATAATGGAGTGTTTTCTCCAACGTTAGAATTTCGTTTTCAAGGTTGTACATTTCATTTAATAAGGACATCTTTAAAAGCTGACCAATCTAACAACCTTGCTACTTGATGGTTAGCATTAGGTTTGCAGGTTATTTACATATTGGTAAAATTATCTTTCATTCATTTACGTGACACTTAGTGGTTTTGCCGTTCTGCCATACATTTGTAGCTTGTCCCTTCTTAGAAATAAAGTAGCGAGAGAGGTCTGAAAAGTAGCGAGAAAGGTGTCAGGTTGCAAAAAGCTTTCCGTTCTCAGTGCCATCTATGCATTTTAATCTATCAAAGTTTAAGTTTGACACCCTGCCACATTGAGGACTTTACATTTCTGTCTTCTATCTGAAGACTCTGCTTTGTTGTTGTGTGGGTTAAGGTTTCTATGCACTGTGTGTACAGTATGTGTGTGTTTCTCTGCTGTGAAAAAAGCTGCTGGCTAAGCACCTTTTATCCTATAAGATTCAGCCCTATGTTTAGTCAGCTGTTTTTAATTGTTTCCCAGTGTACACACACACACACACACACACACACACACACACACACACACACACACACACACACACACACACACACACACACACACACACACACACACACACACACACCACAGTCTTCTCTATCTAGTGTAACAGGTGTTTTTGGCTCTTTAAACAGACAAAGAAGGCAGCATAAAGTGTAGCCTATATGATTTAGTACACCTTTAATATTGATGCTATGTCCTTTGGAAGGGACAAGGCTCTAAAAATGTGTGTTGGTCTAACGTATCGGTGAGATTAATGATTATTTTTGTATTTGAGGAATGCAAATGGAGGCTACAGAGAGGAGAGGGAGGTGGAGAGAAAAGACCAGAGAAGTAGAGGAGGAGTCAAACAAGGGTGGGGAGGAAGAGTGGGGAGAGCAAGGATGGAGGAAGAAGAGAGGTGAGGATGAAAGAAAGAAAGAAAGGGAATGTTTTGATAGACAGCGTTTCGACTGATTTGATATGACTGTTGTGTCGCTGTGATCCTGCACTGAACAGACAGTCGGCAAGGAAAGAGGAGAGAAGATGGCAAAGCAGATGAAAAGAAAGAGTGGAGTAAAGTAGACAAAAAGGGAGGAGGTAGATGAAGAGAAGGGTAGGCAGAGAGTGAAGAGGAGGAAAATGGAGGAATCAAAGACGTCTATTCAGGGAATGAGTAGACAGGATAAATAGAGAGAACAGAAAGTAGAAAAAGAAGAATATAGGAGCATTTATTTTGGCTTTGATGAGATAAGTGTTGCCTCCACTCTCCACCTGTTGCTAGGGACACAGGGAATGTGTGATTCACAGTGAAAACAGTAGCACTGATGTGGATGACAACATGCACAATGTGCTTGTAACCGGGAAGAACCATCACATCCGGCCAAAGGAACAATTGAGTGCTTGGATGTGGGTGTGATTTAAGGAGTGAAGATATTCAGTGACAGGAGTGCTCTAATGCTTCAGTTAGATGAAGCCTCATGTCAATAATAAGACTGTCAGCTGAGAGGTTAGAGGTGCAGAAATGAGTCCTTAAATTAAGAAATTAGTTTTAGCATTTCTGGTTCGCTTGTCTTGAATTCAATGATACTTTTTACTTGGATTTGGTTGAAATAAGGTCTCATGCTAGTACAAGCTCGAGAGATTTTCCATATATTGTTCTACGACGGAATGTCGTAAAAACTGCGGTTGCTACCAAGAAACTCCCTCTGGAGGGAACTTTGGGATTCAAACCCCAAAATACATAACAGGGCCTCTTTAACAATAATAAAGGTGGTTAATATGGGGCCAATTCTTTCTAATGATTGTTGCAACATTGGCTGTGATATCCTACTTAGTAATTTTGTTTTTTTAGCTGTGACCAAGCAAACATTTGTTAAAATTGTTATGATAGCAATAAAAAAAACTAGCAGGGCACTGGGAGAGCGCAACATCTGCAAAGTCGATGCCAAAAAAAAATTATGTGTTTTTCTGCCCACTTAATTAGATTCGCTCCAAAATTGAATTCAAGATGTGGCTGTCAATATCTATATTTTAATGCTAAACTGGATCCAAATAGTTTCAAATGAAGCTAATCATTTCAAATATATGGTTAGTTTAATTAATTTATGGGTAAATAAAAAAATACGTGAACAAGATAAGAATGGTGGGTAAAAAAACAGGACACACTGTGATACAGTACATCCTCCATATTTACGTCATCATTTTGTCCTTATCTGTCCCCCGTTGATGTAATTAGTTACATGCCTCTGGTCTGGGTATTGGTGTGAAGTCTATAAAAGAGAGCAAGATACACGAGGGACCTCACAGCTTAGCAGGTGTGTTAATGGTTGTAACTATGACAACCAAAGCCCCCTGGGAGAAGGAGGAAGTGTTAGGAGCTGTGGAGGTTAGTCATCAGGTGGAGGAACTGCATTCAGCTCAACATCAAGTATCCAGTTGCTTAGTGTTAACAGGAGGACTTCAGAGTATGTTATTCAGTGATAATTTAACTGGATGAACTGGAGTCTAGTAGGAAGAAAACAAATTGATATGTGCTGTCCCACCCTGCTTTTAGTCTGCGTGTGTGTGTGCTATTCATATGTAACTCAAATCCCTGTCTGTGGTGAAGTCTTGTAAGTGAGGAGGGAAACAGGAGGACGGTGACAGAGGCCGAGTAGTGACTGCTCTTTGGCTCCGTTCATCATTCCTTTTTCTTTCTTTTTTGGGAGCGGGGTTTATTAGATTACTCTGTAAAATAATCATAGGGTAAGATTTGGAATATATTTCAAATTTAGACACCTTTCCAGTTTTCTTTTATTTAATATTGCATGCATGGACTGGGTAAAGCAGCAGTAAAAAATGTTTATTGACATAATGTGAATGATCTGCATTGTAAACATTAGGCAAGGTGTGTGAATTCAGTGTATCTATAGGCGCTTTCACACCGGAGTACTTTTCCCAGAAATAGTTCCGATAGTTCCTGGGATGTTGCGTTCACACCGTTTGGGGAACCTTTTCACCCCTTTTTAGTCCCTACTAGAGAGCAGGGACTTTCCTGGGGAGAAAAAGGTTCCAATTTCTGATTGGCTGGGTGAATTGCAAACCACGCCCCGTAAAACTCTGAAAAGTTTTTGTGAAGCCGCCATTTAATTTCCTCGCATTAGCATTATTAGAATTAGCATTAGCCCAGCGCACAAACGCAGAGAGACTAACTTATGGCAACACAAAAGAAAACATGGGAGCGGTGGAGTGATGACGAGGTGTCGGCGCTTCTGGCGATTTACTCGGAAGGCTTCAGTAGAAGCTACTGGGAGCCAGTCCCCAACTTTCGGCCGGGGACTGGCTCCCAGCAGCACCCTCAGCGACTTATTCCGGTGTGAACGCGATTTAGATAGTTCCAGGAAATAAAAGTTGCGGGAAGAGTTCCGGTAACTATTCCTGGGAAAAGTACTTGGTGTGAAAGCGCCTATTCTTCACATCATTATGCTGAAAGGATTGGGAGGAGACATATTGAGAGGTGTTTCTTGTGACTCTGTATACAAGCCTATGTTACATAACATATTGCAATTGCTTTTATGATGTTATCTTTCAGACAATCAAGACAAACCTTACGCGAGACAATGAATTTGTTCGAGACAGCATGATGAGCCTCACCAACCACTTTAAGAGATACGAGAACTACTCCAACGTTATGATGAGCATCAAGAAGGACATCTCCAGCCTCAGCCTGCAGCTGCTGCAGAAGGACTCCTCAGAGACCAAAGCACAGGTTCCAAGAAACACAATTCTTTCACTATTTCACCTTTTATTTACTTATTTTTTCAGTTTTTCAGTTTTATTGTGTTGCACTGTTGGAGGAGACTGTGACCTAAGATTTTAATCGACATAACTAAATTGTAGCTATGTACGTATGACAAATAAAAGCCTCGAACCTTAAACCTTGAATTCAATCTCAAGGAGTGACAGAAAAACATAACAAATCTTACTCAAATTTGATTGGATTTGATCATACTTTAAATGTCCCTTGGAGATTCTGCAAATAACATGTCTTACATTGCTATATATTGATTTTTATAATGTTTTGCAAATTCAGGTTTTAGATTTTCAAAATAACCAAATTAAGTTTAATGCCCATTTTATTGGTGACCAACTCATATGACCACTTCTGCGTACCAGGGACTTGCTACATTAAATACTTATTAACATCTCTGACAAACATTGTAGGTATACTATCTAACCCCACCCTTTTTTAATAGCATGGTCAGCAGATAAGACCCACAGGCCAATATTACCAGGTGTTGTGATATAAACAGAATGTCATGTTTGCAGGATACTAATGTAGAGAAAACCAAGGAGGCTGCAAAAATTCCTAACAAAAAGACCCCTGCGGCCAAACTTTCAGCCAAACCACCCAAAGCAAAGGTCGTAAAACCCAAGAAAGAGGTCATTAAACCTGGGAAGCCGGCCAAGCCTGACCCTACAGCAAAAGCCAAGGTGGTTGGCCACCAGCCCGGCGTGGTGAGGGGCATCACATACTACAAGGCCGCCAAGAGTGACGACGATGAGCACAGAGGAGGTGGGATTTTCATTTCTCCAAGCATAGTGGTGTGTTCATAAAAAAGCCACCCTCTCTGAGCTAAAGCAAACCTTTTGCTCTAAGTTTGCACTTCCATCTGTGTGTGATCATTGTGTGTGATCCTCTGTTGGTGTTGAAAAGGGTCCAAATGTGTTTCTTCAGCAATGTAATCCAACGCAACATGAGACTTTGCTGGATCAGGCAACAGCCTTCCAGTCGAAGAGCCAAGATCATAATTAGCTTGATTTAGAGGACAATATAAAGCTTTCCTGACAATTTTGTTTTACACAAGCGTGAGATAGGGCTGTTATTGTGCTGCAAACTTGACACTAAAGCTCAATGCAATACAATAAGGAATCCATGGCTGTTTGCACACTAGGTCCCCTCAAAAGATTTAAGGTTTTTCGCAGAGCTAATGTAGTTAGCATAGGATTGTATTTCTGGTTTAGGGTTAGAATTTGCACTCCCTGAATGGGAGCGCAAATTCAAATCTTTGTATTGACAAAATACCTGGAGCTGGTGGAATGCTGTCTCAAAGGAGTGCTGCCATGTCCATGACATGCCTTGGCTTCAGTGTGTAGGGACCCTCACCATCGCAGAGAAAACATTTCCTGACTCCTTCCAATCCTCTTTAAGTCTAGTTGAGTGAATAGGTATGCTGCGTCTGCACCGGGCACAAGCACAAAACGCTGTCAGAGCCCGTGTTCTGCCGTATGTGTGTGACCTCAGAGGGCCCAGCCACCCTTGTCAAATCACTGAAACCAGGCGGCTGCATTTCAATAATCTCCGGCAAAGAGCAGGATGCAGGAACTCTGATTCATCCAGGGAAGATTCCCACATCTTCATTTCTTTTCGTTTTTTTCCTGAAATTCCTCTTTTCAAACTTAGTTTCAGTTTCATATATTTTACTGGTAGCTGCACAGCGTTCTGGAGCAGCTGATTTTGAGTTAATCTATCATTCTATTTGACCTATCACTTTGACTGTAACCAGTGGAAGCAGAAGAAAAAGAGTACATTCTAACAAACACTTTTTGAACTATAGCTCCTGTTAACAGTTTAACTATAAAGGCATCTCGGAAAGAGACTTTTAACAACAGGGACTGTGACATTCAGACTGAGGCATTTTTACTGTAGCCAATCAGGAGTTTGCAGAGGTCATTGTCCAGTCTGAAAACCTTCACATTACCATGCAAATAGAGTGCAGGTTTAAAATATACACTCTCCTGTGCGGTGATGCTGTAGAAATATGTTATTTTAGGATGAACTGTCCCATTAACTGGCATACTTTAACATCTTCATCACAGTATCCTAATAGTTTAAAGGGGTCTTAGATCTTTGTCAAAGTAACAAAGGAAGTACAACGTGTGTCCCGTCTGCTTTACCGAACACACATGATAACTGAACAATCTGTCCTCTTCATGTGCTCTCCACACAGTCATCAGATACACTCAAACAATGAGATAACACTTTTAGCAGATAACTATATTTTTTTTTTAATTGGGAAAGTAGAGTTACATTTATTTCAAGGTACAATAAAAAAATGTAATCTTAAAACACTTAAATTGTGTAAAACGTTCCAGAATATTGTCTGTACTCCCTCATCAGGTCCATGTGTTCAGTGTACAGTGTGGGGAAGATGCTGCTGTAATGTGCGCACATCTGTCTGACAGCAGCCGACAGCAGCAGGAGAGCAGGCTCTCCCTCCGCAGACCACACGTGCATAAAACCCTAAAACTAAACAAAAAAAGCAAAAGTATCACAACTACAGTTCTGGTAGAGATATAACATTGCAAAAGCAGGAGGAAGGCAGGAACTTTCAAACACAATGATTATCATCATTTATCATGTCATGGTTATGATTGACAACATTTATATTATCCATCAGAAAATTGGACTTCACTTCTTTAATACCACCAACATGAAGAAAGTTCTGCCGAGATACTTTCAACACATCAGCTGCCCGACGTGCGGGGGAAACATACTGGACCATGTTTATTCCCTTTTTCGACATGGATATAAGGCTCTCCCTCGCCCTCCCTTCGGCAAATCAGACCACATCTCACTGCTGCTGCTGCCTGCTTACAAGCAGAAACTTGAACGGGACAGACCGGTAACAAGGACAGTACAGCGATGGAGTGAGGAGTCAGACTCAGCTCTGCAGGATTGCTTTGCATCTACGGAGTGGAGTGTGTTTGAGGACAACAACATCAACACACACACAGACACGGTCATCTGCTACATTGGGAAATGCATCGATGACTTGGTACCGAAGGTTTCTGTACGAACATTCCCGAATCAAAAGCTCTGGATAAACAGTGAGGTGTGTACCAAGCTGAAAGCGCGCACTATCGCGCACAGAGCTGGAGATTTGGAGGAGTACAGGAATTCTAGGTATGAACTCCGGAGAGCTATCAGCAGTGCAAAGAGACAATACAAAGACAAGGTTGAATCTGACTTCAAAGGCTGTAACACCCGGAACATGTGGGCGGGACTAAGAACAATGGTCCTCCAACGAGGACCTTTACTCCCAGCGGCTCAGGAAGAAGGCCATCAGGATTATAAAAGACCCCCATCACCTCAGTCACAAACTGTTCTGTCTGCTGCCGTCTGGCAGGCGCTACCGCAGCATCCGGACTAAAGCCACCAGACTCAGGGACAGTTTCATCCCACAGGCAATAAGACTGTTAAACACCTGAACTGTTGAAACAACATCCACAATATTCATCTGGCTGCTACTTAACA
>NW_011369945.1:27226404-27229208 GCF_000735185.1 Notothenia coriiceps
TTTCATGTGACCAACTAATATGAGCTGGCAAACAAGGACAGAAAAGTGAAATCACACTTAACTAGGTAGGACAGAAACAATAAAACGTCTGAACCCAATGTATAACGTCAGCATGCGTTGCTCCGAGAAGACAGAGGTCACCGTCAGCCCGCAACAGGGCTGAGAGCGACGACAGACGACTCGCGACACACCTCGCACGACGCAAACGCCCGCGCGTCCTCAGGAGCCGGAGACCGTCGCACCCCAGACGACATACAAGCGTCCGTGTGTCCAGTGCGTCGTCGCCGCCCACTCCTGGGAGGCGAGAGAACGTGCTCTCTTTGGCATCTCAAGTTTTCCCAGACATACGACCATTGACCAAGAATCAATCGCAGGACACAAATGTTCCTATTTCGGTCTTACATGCGACATTTCGCCAGAGTGCGGAGTTGTACGGACTGATTTTCTTCTGTATTCTCTCCCTCATTAGGACCCCCCATTAACTGGGTCTTAATTTGTAGCATTACATAAATCCGCAAACCACGTCACCCAATCACGCAACCCGTGTCCAAGTTTGGCGGTGACGTCACGTCGTATAGCAACACAGGATCCGTTTGTGAAGTGGGTACTAAACCGAAGACACCTCCCTAACGGGATGAGTATAATCAACCGTTACTTTTTTTTAATATACACCTTTATTGAACAAGGACCATGCATAAAAATACATTAATCTAAAAAAGAGAAGAGATGCTATATGCCAGATTAAAGCTAAAAACTCATTTCCATCTGCTGTCACTGGGCAAGTACACGCATAACAATCAACCAACGTTACAAATATCTCATAATGCTGATCATCACACTAACAAATAAAACAGATCAAATACAGATCTAATAATGACTTTTGGTCCTACTTCCACACAACACAACAGTTCATGAATTCAACATTTGCTTCCCCACTCCAAAGGATTGTTGGTGGTATTTGAGGAGGAAGCAGGATAAGCACACCTTTGACTTCAGTCCACAGAAGCACTTGTCCGTTCTGAGGTGTGAAGATATAAATTGCCGAGTCAGTCCAGGTCAGCAAGTTCTGGTCTCTATAAATAAAAGTAAAGTGTACAGTTTGTCAAGTGAGTGAATAAACAATAATGGGAGGGTTTTCTTTTTGATGTCGTCTAGTGTTATCAACGCACTTGCTTAATCAATAATATGCATGTGGTAAGACAAGTGATCGACAAGCCTAAAAACTAAGATGGGAAATATATAAATAATATTACCCAAAGTAAAGCAGTTTAGTGAAGGCGATTGACTGCGGGCTCTTCTGTGCTGGGTTGTAATGTGGCTCATCTCTGCAGGAATGTAAGGCAGTTAGTTGTTTGGCCAATCAAAGAAGAACATTTTAAAGCAGGAACAATCATGACCTGTAGGTGATGAGAGGGAGAGGAGGACAGGCCAGGGGCTGTTTGAACTGATGGGTGCTCAGAACCTCTCCATTGAAGCTGGCCTCCCATATTCGAGACCCCGGCCGGGCGGAGTACAGCAGGGGGGGCTGTCCAACCAATAAGCCCCTGTTCTGAGGGTAGAAACACGCTCCATACTCTCCATCACGCTCCTTAGATCCAACACGCCAAAACTTCTCTCTAGAAAAAGAACACACAGGAATTCCTTTCAGGAGTTAACAAAATGATCAACATTGGCAACATTTTGCCAGAGCCCAATCTTAAGCCTGCCACTAATATTTGATATAGAATACATTACAAATACATTTTAGAAAATGGTGCTAATGTCTATCCCAATATCTTACTTATATTTTAATATGTATTGTTTTCCCCGAAATCCAGATATATTTAGTTTAATATGATATAATACTGAAAAAAGCCGACGTCTCCATATTTGAGAGCCTGAAAGAGCATTTTTTGCATTAAAAGGAAAACCTTGGCTGAGGGTCTTTTCCACTAAAGAGACGCAGCTGTGGTGGTCCTCACCTATCTGTGTCACAGAGGTAGCAGCGGCTCAAGGAAGACACCAGCAGGCGGCCATCTTGGTAGCCGAGCTGAACCACTCTGGAGTCCACAGTGGTGACGGTCTGAACAGGGAAGATAACGAATGTTGACCCCTAGACACAAAGAAAACAATATCAAACATGTATGGTATCTGTATAAATCGGAACACAAATTCATTTTGACTTTACAACACAATATTACAGAACAACCACTAGAATAGTATAATACTATTAAGGACCTTATCGTTTTCTGGAACTGTGCAGAAACACTGACTTTATTAGAAGAAAGGTTCAATGTTTTGAAATGTTGATTGAGAATCAGAATCAGAAACAGGTTTATTACCAGGTAGGTTGACACGTACGAGGAATTTGACTCGGTGTCGTGGTGCATACATAAAAGTAAGACAAGAATTAAAAACACAGGTAGAGAACTAGAAAAATATTTAAAAATATAGTAAAATATAACAGTATTTACATTGCAATGGAATGGAATAAGGAGGAATAAAATATGGAATAAAAATCGGCAGTAATACAAAATATTGTTGTACATTATGTGCATTAATGTAATGCATAGAGTCTGCGTTGTGGCTGAGAGTTTGCATGTCAACATTAAGAATGATGATTTGACCTATTCGGTATAGCCTTAAGCCATTCACACACAAACAGTTGTTGTGAATCAGCAGCCACTAATACCTTGCCCAGCTTGGAGGACCCCGCACGCAGAAAGGACACCTTGCCTCCCGCGTCCCCGACGAACACTCTGAGTGTGCTTGTGTCCCAGCAGAGGGATGTGATGGTCTGACCCCTGTGCTCCCAGGAGACACTC
>NW_011369945.1:27229253-27232441 GCF_000735185.1 Notothenia coriiceps
AATTCTCGCATACTTCTGGCGGACGCGCGATTTGATGCGCTTAGGTTCGGTCGACGTTTCGTGGCCCCCCGAAAATGGTATAGCTGCTCCGAAAACTTTTATCCGTTCTCAAACGGTCTCTGCTGGGGTCCCGATGTTTTGCTCCTTTTTTGATGTCCATGTAAATTAATATATATTATATATATTATATGATATATTATATATATATATCTATATATATAATATATGAATTAATTGATATATATTAATAATAGGCCTCATATCCCATAGCCAGACTCTTCGCGTCCTTCAATAGCCATAGCCAAATTTGTTTTATAGCACGTAGGGATTTAAAATTACATTTTTTTGCGTTATTACCGGTGCGAAGTGGATCGGATGGTCGTAATTAGGTTAAAGTCTCAAGACGTTAAAATGTAAGTCAATCTTCAATAAAAAACAATTATAATTGGTTTCGTTTCGTTGTAAAATCTATGATTAAGTTGCAAGAAGGTGTATAAGACAGTAAAGGAACACGTTTATATAGGAAAATGTTTGTGACATTCGTTACAAATACACATTATTGGTCTCCGAGATACTCGTCCGATTTTAATTTACGATGTATGAACAAGATTATTTAACTGGGATTAAACGCTAGTATAAATATTATTTAGGCTTACTTAAATATCAATTAAAACCCCGACTTAGTTGTAGAGTTTGAAGGACGATGACTTCAATCGTCCGAGTCGTCATTTGCCTTAAAACATTTCTTTGTCTTTTTCGTTCATAGGTAATGATTAGCGATGGCGATGTTTCAGGTGACTAATCAGGTTGGAAGTATTATAGCTCGTTGCCTTTTTCCCTCCTCGTGGAACTTCTGCATTGCATTTGTTAATACAAATAGCAAGCGAACTATCTAACTCTGAAACTTTGAAATAGTCCCATACTACCGACAACATGTTTGTTTACTGTCCTGGCTTCACGGCCGCACACCATTTACGTCACAGCCAGGCATGAGTTAGGGAGCGCTGGATTTGTGAAAAACTCCACTCTTCCTAAACCACTAATACCACAGTACTGGCAAAACGGGAGGAGCCGAGTGAAAAACAAGCGCCCCTCATCCCAATCCACCCACACCCCAGTATTTTTTTCTTTTTTTTTACCCAAAAAATATATTGTATATTATCGGGGCTATTAATACTTTTATCGGGTTTATCGGGATGACGTCATAATTCCTAATATCGGACCGATAATTATCGGGCCGATAATTATCGTGCACCATTATTAAAATTACTTAAGATTACTGACATCTATGATACCTTCCTATTTTTGTATTAGCAAAGGTCAATGGAAACATACAAGGAGCTATTGATGAATTTCTGCCAAATCCTTATGTTCCTTATTATTTCTTAACTAAATCGTAGTAGGTATGGTTGAAAAGTCCTTACACATATAGATAGTTTAATCAATAAACGTAAATTTTTTCTGCAAACGAAAACTTCTCCCGTTTGAATAATTTAAACGATGCTGTTATAATTACAACAAAACATGTATTGTTACAAGAGTCACATTAAAACTGTAATTTATTTATTTTTATCTCATTTTATTCTCTTTGTTCTGCCATTTTTCTGATGTACCGCAGAGCTTTGTCTGTTTTTGCCCTTGTCCTCCTTCCCTTCATCTATCCTTTCTGCTCTGCTTCGCAACATTCAGAAGTCAGCACTGTGATTCTAATCAAGATTAAACATTGTAATCTGTGTGTGAGCATGCGTGCGTGCCGTGAGAGGGTGGGGCCTTCACACAGTGAAGAAGAGTGAGGAGAAAAAGCTTATAAATGAGCACGAAAAGACAGGATTACCCTGACCCATTGCCCCCTGCTGGTCCGTATGAAAGTTTATCACGCCACCAGCTACACGGCTGGAACAGGGGTTGGGGGAGGCCAAATCAGAGTTAAAAGGTAAGTAAATATTAGGCTGACAAAAGTTGAATTGATATGATTCAACATCAAAGAGATGGTTCAGCATTCACTTCTTGATGATAACATGTTGATTGGTGAGCGTTGTACGCATTGATAGATGTGACAAGGCCAACAGCAACCACTTTAGCAACTGACATATCTCAGCTATTAATCTTTGGTTACATTAGCACATACAGTAAGGCATAGTCAACACCTGCTGCTTTAGTGTAAAGGCATCGACCTTAGCTTAACCTGTTAAGCCCTGAGCCTGGTTTTCAGGTCTCAGGCTCGAAAATGACATGCCCAGAACAAATTACTATATCTTCACTTCTAAAACGGGTAAATTAATAATATTTTTTCTCAAAGCAAGGATACACCTGTGAGTTGGATGTAGAAAAGTCAGAATCAATATAGATGTTTTTATTTTAAAGTAAATTCAGATTGAAAAAAATGTAAATTATAGTTTCCTTCCAAAAAAAAAACTTATAGTGAAAACCACCCTTGAATGATGGGATAGTAGACTAAAAGCTTTAGGAATCCAAACTATAACATATAATAATTACGGAAAACCTGCCCTGTATCAAGATTGATGCAAAACAAGTGACATTTTACCTTTTTAGAGAGGTTTAGAAAAAAAAAAAACCTCTGGGGTCATTTGGTGTATATTTGGGTGTATTTGCCGTTTCTCTGGAACCCATTGGTCGATGTTGGTGATTGACACCTCTTTTTAACCATTAGAGCCAATCGAATCAAGGGGAAGTTCCTAAATCCACCTACACGTTACCATTGAGGAGTGAGAGAGATGGGCACGTAATTTGCCCAAACCGAAAGCTACGTTACGCTCTGAAAGCTGAAAACTAGGCTTATTGATCATAAATATGATGATGGATTATCAGTAATCATTTCAAAGGGACACAGAGACATTAACTTTCAGCAGCGTTTGTATGTGTGTATTGCCATTGAACAAAACTTCTGATCAGAAAACAGCAAAGGTAAGACGTATTTGCCGTTTTGGCTACGTAAAGTGGAGTTGTGTGTTGTCTTTGCTGGCTTTCGCTGCCGCGAGTTATGGTCGCCCAGTGATGATACTTGGAATCTGAGGAATCTCAGCTTTCATATGATATCTTGTTACCCCCACCCACCCTCCGATCGGTATCGGACAATTCTCAATTCTAGGGGTGCACCGAATGGGAAATTCTTGGCCGAAACCGATACCGAAAATAGGAAACAGTTGGCCGAAAACCGAATGCCGAAA
>NW_011369945.1:27232486-27235513 GCF_000735185.1 Notothenia coriiceps
CAGCCCGTCGAGAATTTCCGTTACACTCGCAGGTAAGGGTAACCTATTGTCTCTTAACATTTGGGGCCTTCATTCATAAGAGGAATGACAGCTAACTAAAACTGTCACTATAGAGGTGATGAGTAGTTTGAGTTTTTGTGGTTCTAATAGGTAGAAAAATTAATTTGCTTGTAACTATCCAAATTTAACACACGTTCCGAAAACACAAAAAGGGGAAGTTAAGACTCTTTGTTGAATAAAAAGAGACTTTACACCTCGCGATTTTCTCTGATGTTATGGGTGTTAGGGGTCGATAACAACACTGCTGCGGACAGGCGAAACCGCTGTTTGGGGCACTAATTAGAACTTCGAGACCCTAACCTACAACCTCACCTTCACGCGGGTCCAATGTGGCTCGCAGTTCGAGAAACTTTACCCTGCTTTGGTGCCGTCTGATAAGGTTTTGACCTGGCGCTTGCGGGGGGGTCTTGATGTGGTACGACCGGATAACACAAAGCGTTGTACAAGAGATACCGGTGCAGAGATGACCCTTGACATCAACATTTTCTGCAAAAGCAACAAGGTTTTTAATTCTTCAACATGTCTCATAATTTGACACATGTCGGGGACCTTCCAAATCCGGCTATCCTTGTTGTTTTAGCGCACACATCTCAGGTGTTTAATTTTGTACATTAAATGATTTACCCACTTTTAGCGGAACATAGGTTATTACCCCCGTCGTAATTATATATGGGTGTACTGTCGAGTAACAATGAAACATTAAGAATGAAGTGATGTTAAGTCTCCAACTTTGGGATACCCCATAAAAAATGAGGAAGATCTAATATAGAAATCAATGAAATGTCTAAGACTATATACTACACTTTATATTTTGTTGGGAATTTCGTGCTGAAATCAATGTGGACTCATTTTAAGTCCCTTCCACTAACAGTTCACGGTTGTTAGTTCCGCTACTATAAATTAACAACCCTAGAAAAACGACCGAAGACTTTTCCTGAACTTTTGATTTCGTAAATAGACGTCTAGAGATATTGCATATAACTAAAGGCGGTGCTTCCCTGAGCGTCAAATACCGCCGCCGATGGGAATACATTGCAATCAGTTGAAAGCTCTTTGCGTCCGTTTATGAAGCTGAAGGAGCCTCGGCGCGTCCCAACTGCACGCCACGGGACCCTGACCAAGCGTCGCTCCTGGACGTTTAGGGAGTGAGAGTGTGTTGGCTACACTGTTGCACGCGGAGTTTCCTGACTTGGCTGTGTGTGAGCCCCGCCCCGCCTTACAGTGCTCCTGGCTACAATTCTGGTCACATCCTTATGTAAACAAACACGCATGTAAACGGCAATTTATCGAGCTTAGAAAAGTTATCGAGTCCATTTTTATTTATCGTACGATAAGTACATTTATTTGATTATCGCGACAGGCCTAGTGCCTCTATACTAAAGACATCAGTCCTGTTATGTTTAGTTTAATTATATCCTTGCAATCAAATGTCATTAGTTTGGAAGTCATGGTTAAACACAGTAAATGTCTTACGATCGATCACCCCAGAAGTATCCTAAACTGTTGATTTAGCGGTCTGCCTACAGAATCGGACTTTACAGTGAACGCAAGACAATTATGTAGGAGAACATTGTCATACACTCGGTAAAAGAATGAGCTCCACCAACATGTCCGGTCAGTATGAAATTGAAAGTGCTACCATGTCTCCTGGGATATTACAGTGTATAGTGTGGGCTCCTGCCTGTCTCTTGGCTACAGTCCCAGCTCATTACAAATGTGGAGAGTCTCTCACACTGACAGCAGCCAGCACATTCTACCATGTGCACGGATATCAAAGATTTGGTAGAATGTTCTAGGACTGGGAATGGGCTTATTAGCTCGGTAGTTAATGGATACTGCTTTTCTGTTTCTTTACAAAATTCCGTTTACTGCTGAGCCTGTAACTGGTAGAGGAAGTTTGAGATGGTTGGATTCAGCCCCAAAATTAACTATAATTCATCAGATTTAAAAATATATCGCAAATTAGGGTCAATTTATTAGAACATATGTAAGCATTTAATTTTAGCCTGCTCATAGAGCTCTGTATTACACATAAACATTTGCTTACAGTGTTGTAAAAGGATATATTGCACAGGAAATGCAGAATATGTGGAGAACGTTAATTAGTATCTAAAATGTTCTGTTGTTAATATTAACAAAAAATAAACTTCTAACTGAATGTAAATTGCAGAAACTCTAAATGGATAATGCTAGGCTAGTGAAGCGTTGGGCATTATTTGCCGTTTTTTTTACATTAAAATTTAGGGATGCACGATATTGTTTTTTTTTTAACCGATACCGATAACTTCCTGCTTCTCAAGACCGATACCATACCCGATAATAATATATATATATAGCTCTTTTTCAAATATCGGGGCTGTTATATGTTATATAAAAACCCATTTTTTTTTTCTTTTTTATGACCCCACACCCACCTACCCTACTCCCCGCGAACAAAAAGTGAGCCGAGGAGGGGCAAAACGGTCATGACCACCATAATCACCAAATCCTTCTCACCTCAAAAAGTGTTAGGTCGCGAGGGATTTGAGTACGGACCGACACTGCATTTACCACACGCCGGCACTTCGGTCCTGTCATTTGTTTGTACAACAGCCATCATACCCTGATAAAGTTTCAAAAGTCTCAATCTATCAAGCGAACGATAAACATTAATTGTTTACGTTACGTCTTCAAGGTGCTCCTCCCTTTTTTCCGTTGCTCGATATTATGAAGGTTGGACTAATCAGTGGACTTTGTAGCGTAGGCGATGCTACCACACAATTCTCGCATACTTCTGCGGACGCGACGATTGATCGCCGCTTAGGTTTCGTCGACGTTTCCGTGGCCCCGAAAATGATAGCTGCTCCGAAAACTTTTCCGTTCTTCAAACGGTCTCTGCTGGGGTCCCGATTTTGCTCCTTTTTTTGATGTCCATGTAAATTATATATATATATATATATAATATATTATATATATATATATATATAT
>NW_011369945.1:27235556-27245309 GCF_000735185.1 Notothenia coriiceps
TGTGTGTGTGTGTGTGTGTGTGTGTGTGTGTGTGTGTGTGTGTGTGTGTGTGTGTGTGTGTGTGTGTGTGTGTGTGTGTGTTGGACGGAAAGAGAGATACATTCCACACTTTTCCTCACTCTGTTGGTGTCAAGCTTTCACAGACATGCGTGAAGTATTTTTCACCCCCTCACTTTGCACTCTGTCTGTCTTTTCCTCCTTCCCTCGTTCCTCCTCCCAGCCTCCATCTCACTTTTCATACCCACAGGCTTCTGCTATTTAATTACCCTTTCCCAGTATCAGATTACTGAGGAAGAACACACTCGCTCAGTGAGTGTGTGTGAGAGGGAGAGAGAGAGAGCATGGTGCCGTTTTTGGAGCATTGTCCACCTCTGCTCATATATTTTAGTTTTTTCATGTAACCCATTTGAAAACATATGAGGTATGAACAAGTGCAATTTTCAGGCTTGGTCTCAGCATGTTATAATGCTTGTTCTGTCACAAGTCACACGTCAAGAATCCTACACACTAATGCATACACACACACACCGAATGACCAAAACACTCAGCTTAATGTAAGGTCAATAGAGTCACCTTGACACACCCTGGACAGTAGATACTCAAGATAAACCGTCTTTATCAAATCAACCAATTAGCTTACATTTGCTGCATGGACATAGAAACATTACAGCATTTTTAATGTAGGGATTAAAAACACTTAGGTCACTTTATGAACCATCTGGTTCCAAACACCAGCAGAGCGAGAGCCTCAGAATGATTCTATGGGCCTTTATGGCCCGTCCACACGGCGGCGTGCGTTGAAGCTTGCCGGCGGGCGTGTCTGAAACTCAACCAACAACCAATCACATGAATCTCCCGCCCCTGACACACAAGCAGCGGTTTGATTGGCTAGAGCTTGTACTGGCATATGATTCGATTGGCTGACGATTCTGCCGAGGCTTCAAAAGTTGAACATTGCTCAACTTCTGCAGCGAGCCACGCCCATGGCTTGGCCACGCCAGCAAAGCTCTGCGTCGCTTCCCACAATGCAGTTTGGCGAAAAGTGACGTCACCTCATTCAGAGTGAATGGTGAAGCTTTCAATGCATGCCGCTGTGTGGACCGTCTGTAGTCACTTCTCAAAAGCCAATCTGACGTTTTCAATCCTCTAAATATTCTTCTGCCCTCAAGGTCTGTTAAGGGATGTTGGGTTTTTAATGTATGATAATGAATAATAAACCACTATAAATCAATTATAAAAAAGGTAAACCCAAAAAAGTGTATCCCTACAAATATATTAAGAACTCCCAATACTTGTTTAGGAGAAGGAAAGAGACTGTTTCAGATGCCATTCAGTATTGGCAGATACTCAAGGTTATGGTATAAGAGCCGTTAATATTGATTATGTGTGATTTTACCATAAAACTCAGACATGTGATGGTAAAACCTACCTTTAGCCTGCCAGAGTCTAAACGGAGAGCAGACAGAAGCGGATCGAGGCAGTCAAACTCTGCCAGGACATGACTGTGGTTCTCTGGTACAACTGGTATCAGAGGCATCTTCACTGCTGATCCTTTACAACTGGGAGACAATAAGACAGAAAAGTATGACAAATGTGGGCTGCTTCAG
This sequence comes from Notothenia coriiceps, assembly GCF_000735185.1. NCBI lineage: Eukaryota > Metazoa > Chordata > Actinopteri > Perciformes > Nototheniidae > Notothenia > Notothenia coriiceps. Next base: position 27,237,164 of record NW_011369945.1, read on the forward strand.
AAGTCACTGCTCTGCTCCCTTGCATACCTCGGCCCTCAGCTGCGTCACATCATATGACTTTCAGCGGTGCACCTACTTTCTCAAATTGACCAGTCATGACTTCACTTTACACCGTCTCCATTCTGGTAAAAACATGTTATCATCTCTCGTGCAGCAAAACTGTTGTTCAAATATCTGCTGTCCTGGAAGTCTCAGTTAATTTTGAAAGAATTGTTTTTTACCAGGGCGCCATTCAGCTCAAAATCCAACACAATGTAGTTTGGCTTTGATTTACTTTTAAATCCAACATATGAGGAAGCAGAACAAAAACTGCAGATCATTTGAATAACTGTAAAAACCATCAGTGTGTTTTCTACATTTAAAAAAACACGTAGAAAACAAAAGGACAGAACATAATTGCTCCAGAGCATTTATGTTGATAAATATTTCAAAAGAAGGTGAGAAGAAACAGTCACCTCTGAACTCTGTCTCTGTATTTGTTAACACTCTAATGTCTGCTACATGAAGGTATTTATGGTTAAAGATGTGCTGATCAGACCTAAGGAAAATGTAAATTCATACCGGCTCAGTCCTTGACTCAAAATGACTATACGAAAGAGAAAGATACAACACGAACCGTCTCCATGTAAACGGGGTCTTAATCAGAGACAGAGATGTTGTTAACTGTATTGCTTCTTTTGCTCGTTATTAGGGATCTGAGTACCTAATCCAACACTGATTAGAAGTAGCCTACAAATCCTATGGTAAAAACCCAAGGAAAGTACCTTTAATGTGTTAACTATAACGGTTAACAAATGTTTACTTACTTAGAACTACCAGAGTGTAGAAATACTCTTTTACAAGTCAAAGTCCTGCAATCAAATCGTTAAAGTACAAAAGTATTGGTATCAAAATATACTTAAAGTTCCAAAAGTAAAAGTACTCATAGTGCAGACCAGCCCATTTCAGAATAACATAATATAATAATATATATTATATGTTTTGATTATAAATATTGATGCATCCAAGTGTTATTAAATCTGGTAAAGGAGCAGCTAGTTTGAATGACTTTGTATACTGCAGGGTAACTTGTGAATTTTGCTCCAGATGTAACTAAAGTCTTATTTAAGGGTTGATTATTTTTCACATATTTAATACAAATCAGCAAAGTAATTACATTTTATTAAATGAATGTAGTGAAGTAAAAGTACACAATTTACCTCTGAATTGTAGTGGGGTAGAGGTAGAAAGTAGCAAAACATTGAAATACTCAAGTAAAGTCCAAGTCCCTCAAAAGTGTACTTAAGTAAAGTACATCTACTTTCTATTAACCCTTACTTTAATCCAGTATACCTTAGTGTAAGTGAGTGAAACTAATTAAGTCAATCACTGTCGGGCCCCTTATGGTAGTTGTTAATAAAATGTCTACAATTCATTCAGTTGCTTTCCGAAACTAAAAAGGGTCGTCTGTCTGCCATGCATCACGAGACATATCTGCTGACACTAATGCTAACGTTACCATCAAACTAATGGACCCAGAAATACATAACACAATATTATAAGAACGACATGGCTTTGTTAGGTATAAATAAAGGTTTCTTCAAAGTAAAATACATCTGAAGACTGTTCAGTGCGCTAACTCGCCTCTGTATTTACAATAACAAGTTAGCAAACATGCTAGCTGGCTAAGATAGTGATGTAGGGACCACGTATGGTTTTGTCATTAAAAACTCACCAAATGTCAGAAGAAACAGCAGTGTTTCCGTCTACAGATCCACACCAAAATCCCGTCACAATGCTGGGTTTCTTCACTTTTTTCTGTGGAAAGACAGCGGTGAGTCTCACGCCTGTGTCCGCAGCCAGGCGACCTGTCCCGGCTCAGCTGGTGACTTCCTGCTGGAGGCTTTATCACAACCATTGTTGAGAAGTACAAAGTACAAATCTTAAAATACTCCATTAAAAGTGAAAGTAATTTTTTTTTTTACTAAAATAAGCAGTATTTTATCCCTTTCGGTATTTGTACGGGTATATCTATAGTTCATGTAAATATAGTAATAATCGTTTTATTTTGTTGGTACTTTTCTTACCATTTATCTTTCTTTACATAAACATAGTTCTATGTTAAAGTATGCACCATGTACACCAAGGCAAATTCCTGTGTAAACCCACCTGGCAATAGACCTGTTTCTGATTCTGATTTAATTTTACATTCTTTTTTTAGCTCATATTATTATTTTTACTCATATGTATTTCTTTATTGGACAAGGACCATGCATACAAATCCATTAATCTCAAAATGATCTCCTTATGCACAATGTCCCGTTGCTTTATACCATATCAGCATATTTGTGTTTTTGATGTACAAAGTAACTACTAAACGTGAGTGTTAACATAAATCTAGAGTAAAACATTGAATGGAAATACTCAAGTACAAATGTCAAAAAAATATGACTTAAGTAAATGTACTGAGTTACTTTCCACCACTGGTCACAATGAAACAATCTCCATACTCTCTAAAAGCAGCTAAAGCTACACATTTAGAAAAATAAACCTCTATCTCTTATGTAGTTTAGAAAATAACTGAGACAGACTCTGATAAATGAAATACTGTAGTTTCAAAAGACAGTCGAATGATCACATTCTCACTTTATTTCAGTGACATTTTCGTCTTCAGTGCAGACAGAAGGTGCAGACATTACAAACCAGTGACAGTGTGATTAGAGCCACAAACAAGCACACACACTAATGCACTCAGTGTGAAATGTCATCACATTATTGCTATGCTCACTTCAGATTATCTGGAACTTTGTTCCACAAGTTAAACCAGTGCTCAGATTTGCTCCTTGTTTGTCTCTTTCTCTGCTCTGTGCACAGATAAAACTCATGTTGGCAGTCGTCTGCTTGCATTTCACACATCAGCCTGTCTTCCTGAGTTCCTTTATGATTCTCCATTTGAAATTTGGTCACATTACACCACTACTAAAGTCCCATTTAACCGATACCGGCACCAATCTCTCAACCATTGAGAGAACAAAAAAAAGGGAAAGAAACTAATAACAGTCATTGGTGACTGAGCGGCAGTTAGTCTCTGAAGAACTGTCTGGGATGTAGCAGCATCCATGTATATCCTCATGTAGCCCCTGTGGATCTCGTCCAATCAGGCTGTCGCGAGAACCTTCCTCGTCATTTGTCCAAATTCTATAATGTCTTTAATGTCCTCTCTTTGACAAATCATCAGACCTCAGGTTTTCCTCAGCATGCGACGGGTTTGCCAGACGTGGAACTTGCTATAGGCTGTCTGCAACATCTGCTCCAAATGTCCTGTGAGCTGTGGGGACGTCAAAGCCATTTAATACAAGTGTCACCCGGTATATAAGACATTGTGTTATCATGAATAGTTTAGAGACTTACATTTGCACTTAAGTACTGACGCTGAACCTTCTCCTGAAAAGGACAAAGCTTGGACACCTGAAATCTCTCCAGGTTTGACTTCATTTTCGTCACCTATATAAAGAGTGAGACATGATGAGAACAAATCTGAAGGAAAGAAACTCATTTTCTGTTTGCTCGCGGACAGACAAATGAACAGAGCCGAAAAATCTAAACTTTCATGTAGGAGTGTGATATAACATTTCTAAGTAAAAACAAATGTCTATAAATACCATTATAATAAGTATATATATACATGACATGAAGGATATTGTCAGAAAGCACTAAAACATGTGTCAGCACTAAAACATGAATAAGTTTAAGGAGTAGAATACATTCATTAGCATTATATGGCTTCACTGTTATGGGCAGGTGTATTTTTTTAAACCGTGAAGCAATGTATATACCGTAATTTTCGGACTATAAGCCGCGCCTTTTTCCCTATTTTTCGACGCTGCGGTTTATATAACGGTGCGGCTAATCTATGGATTTCTACAGCTAACGGCCAACACCTTTAACTCTATGGGCTCTATGGCCGGTCCGCGGACCCCTACCTTTAAGCGGCGGGTTCCAGCAGGAAAAGCTGGAGGCCGGAAAAGAGTGAGACAGGTAGCGCGCAAAAGTAAAAGTGGAACCGAGAGTGGTATGCCGCTGATGCGGCTTATATTCAGGTGCGGCTTATAGTCCGAAAATTACGGTACTTATTTCTATGCACTTTTACTCCATGCACAAAACTGTATAACACTTTGATTTTGCGAACAGATGTAATGTTTCTCCCCCACCATTTTTTTCATACTTCCTTAAAGTTATTATTAGTCACCTTTTCCTCTAAAAACGGTGTGTTTACAGGAAAACAGGACCAGAAGTGTCTCAGCAACTCTCCAGCAGCCGCGTAAAGATGCTTCAGCTCTCCTTGAACATCAGTGGGTACCATCTCTGAAAAAGAAATGATAAAGATATTAATTGAGAAGACAAAACCAAGTACTCCAAGCTTAAAATAAACGTTTGTCAGGATGGATTAAGGTGTCAGCAGTAGTGACGAATCTATGGATAATCAATGAACCACTCTGAAACACAGATATTTAAATCCCTCCCTTTATCTCTGCAGATGCGTTGAAGGCTTATTGAAGCTACCTGACACATGTGCTACAACTTTCACAATAAATAGTTATAATGTACTGTTATCGGACAACACACTTACGATTGATGGCCTGCTGTGTTACTGCCTGCATGAGCACGCCACCTGGAGAAAGTGCAGCAATGGCAGAACTAGCCGTTGTGCTGCACAACACCTGCAGAAAGTATCAGTTTTAAACGCTTTAAAGGCATCACTCAAAGTTACATATCCCTGTCTTTTCAGGAAAAAAACTGAATTATTTCTGAAAAAAATTGGAAATATTGGAACATAATCAGGAGTTCATGACCCTAAAATTACCTTTTTTATTTGAATAAAAGCGTTATCATAATATTCGTTACATTTTTAAGGGCAATTACTTGTCACAATTGAAATATTCCAACTTGACCGAAGAATAAATTAAAAATACATATTTAAATCGTTTTGGTTTTTACATATGCAAGTTACATATAAGGACTAGACTTGTACCTAGAAATAAACAATATTTAGATACATCTCATTTAGGAACTGCCACTTTAATGTAGTTTACAATATGTATCTATTTTAGTGTTTTGGAAGCTGTTTTCTTTCAGTGTGTGAATATACATCGGTAAAACATACACAGAAACACACCAATGCTTGACTTGAGGCCTGCAAGGTTTTTGCCAGTATTGATAAGGCTCTCTTCTTAAAGTGGACCTATCATGCTATATTTGAATAATATAGTGTAGGACCATACCTATATAAGGCATATTTATACTTTTTATTTTTCAAAATACCAAACAGATCATGCATTTTAGCCATTCCTCATTTCGCTCAATTTAACACAGTCTTTNAGGGAAATTTCTGCTCGTCACCCTCTCCCTCCGGTCCACATTAATACAAATGATCCCAATACGTATGATTGTATGAAAATATCTTAAAATCAATACAGATGTATTTATTATAAACGTTAGTCCTTAACATCTATCACTGTGTACATCACCATTATCTTTTAAAAGTTGAACAAACCCCACAAGACTGTGAAATGTTGACTTTATTTGATAATTTCAGTAAAAACTAACGTTCATATTTCTCTTTTTGATTATAATACTGATGAACGTTCAAAACAAAACACTTTGGCAACTTACCACATACGTTTTAAAATGCTTAATAAGCACCGTAACTTTCATGATATAATTTCTCCGTCATAATCGTTTGTTTCCGTGAATGGCCGACTGTTGTGTGACGCAAATGCTGCGGCTGCAAGGCATTGTGGGGCAGCATTTTCTCCTCTCCTTTCGGTTAGGGAGGTCCAGTGGTTCCTAAGCTAAAGGAGGTTATAAAGGAAGTTTGAAACCTCCTTTCCTATCATCTGGAGAAATCGAACGGCACTTATCATGGCTGCCACTGAGGGACTTCCGGGTCATTTCACTTGGTTAGGAAGGTTCCTAAGATAAATGGACTATTGGAGCGCAACCCTTATGTCCAGATATTTTCCAAAATCCTACGGAGAAATCCCATTGGCTCTGAGACGAGGGAACAGGAAGTGGTGAAATGCTGACTCACTTCCGGGTTTTAGGACTTGTCACTGCACCACTCTATTGTGTTAACAGAAAATTGGCCTTTCAATAGTGTTTTTATTTATCAGACAGTTTATAGATTCTGTACATTTTAGATGCTTTATTTCTATTTCTTTGTGAGATGTTTATATTTTAGAATTGTTCATTTCTACTCTTTCTATTTGTTATTATGTGCAATGCCTTGTTTTGTTTTATGCTGCTGCAACAAAACAATGTCCCAAATTGGAATTAATAAAGTACATCTTATCTTATCTCATCAAAAAGGCTGGTTTGATCGCTGTTAATCGAGCATTGAAAAGATGTTGGTTAAACGGCAACTATACTGATACACACACACACACACACACACACACACACACACACACACGGCCATCGGGAGCACCTCAGGGTTCAGTATCTTGCCCAAGGACACATCAACATGTTGAGTGCACGGGCTGGGATCGAACCAACAACCTTCTGGTGGAAAGACACACATTCCCTCACAGCCACAGTCGCCCTAAATATCCTCAATCCAATTTAAATTGGTAGGTATACAGTTGGACAAAACAACTCCGGGATACTTTATAAAGAAACCAATCAATCATATAATTAATCTGTAGATTAAATCAATAATTGGTACGTGCAACCTGAAGAGTAATAGACTCTCAGGGCTGGAAATTAGAAAATAAAGTGGACTGAGAGCCTCTGGGGAACCTTGAGTTGAACCGAGATTGCTTCGTAACCAGACCAGTTTTAAACAAGGATAAAAAGATGACACAAACTACGACAAAGTGAACAGCTTATCTTCCTTTGCAAAAACCTGTTGGACTACATGTCTGAAGTCCCCACGCACATTCACACGTGAAAGGAAAGAGGCTGGCAACATTCTCCGTTTGAGAACATTTCATCCGTCTCACGTCACCTTTTCCCTCCGTGATACAGTGTAATTGCATAATAGCGGAGTCCACCCTGACTATTTTCGGGCTGCAAATAGTCGGAAACGATCCCACAATGGCAATTCTTAGTGGCATTCCTGTTACCCCTGCATAGTGCATCACCCTCTCTTTCCACTCTGTGATACAGCGTCCCTAACAGAGAGTCATCCATGCGGGTAAAGTCTTCCACAGCACCTTTCTCTCTGCAGCTAAGTGGTCCAAACTGTGAGCGAATCAGAGCTTCTGCAAGCTTGCACTCCCGTTGGCCGGTTGTTTTTCAAAAGGCGTCTTGGCTTCTTTGCCTCCTCTGATGTAATGGAGGAGAGTAGAAAAGGTTGGATAGTACCAACCGGTTTAGCAGAAGTTGAGGACCACCACACTGCGGTGTTAAATGCCAGAAATGCCGCCGCTTTGCTTCTTGGTTTTCCCCCTCGCAATCCTGGGGAGTTTTAGTTTCTAAAAACGATTTCACAACTTCATCTTGGAGCCGTGTTACATCATTACCGCCAGATATATTTTTCCCTTTTTATACTTTATGCCGTGCCAGTGAATGTGTTGGACTGAAAGGACCCACAGCGATTTAAGGAATCAGGACAGGAATCATGTCGTAATCGTAGATGAAAGAACAGAACAGTCATCTACTACTGGGTCTTGAGAATAGGGGCTGCAACTACGGGTATTTTCACTATAATTATCTGGGGCTATCTGGGGTTGTTAACCTTGGAGAAGAGGGCAAGATCCTTTCAAAAATCCAACAATAACCCTAGGCCAATGTTGACAAGTCTTTGCCATTAAAATCAGCTCACAGCAGAACCTCCAAAAGTCGTTCAATCTTACGAGAAAGTCTCCAATACCGACAGTGCGTCTCTTTACGTCGTTCAGTTATTGATTACAGTTACGATACTTAAAGTGGACCTATCATGCTATATTTGAATAATATAGTGTAGGACCATACCTATATAAGGCATATTTATACTTTTTATTTTTCAAAATACCAAACAGATCATGCATTTTAGCCATTCCTCATTTCGTTCAATTTAACACTGTCTTTGCATCATGGGCTGATTCTGTGAGAACAGCACCATCTACAGGCCTGGCATATGTACTACAGCGTCTCCAGCGCTTTCCAACGGCAATGTCCGTGGCTG
>NW_011369945.1:27245339-27250230 GCF_000735185.1 Notothenia coriiceps
CAAAATTCCTGGACTTGTAATTTATTGTTATGAGTAAATCGTTTCGAAGCATGCATTTTGTTCGTTCGAAGTCTCAAAAATTTAGTTCGAGTCTCAAATTTAGTTCAATTAAAAGATCCAATTCTCGACCATTTGAGACACTGGTCCCACCCTGTCTAACATCATCTCCAGACCCACAGAGTAATGTAGTTAGCTAATGATATGACACCCTTTTGCCTTGGAAGTAACACTAGCTTAGCTTGCTATTAAACTTGTTAGCTTGGCTTGTTCACATGTTTTTATCCAAATTAGGTGGATTTTTTTTTACCAGATTTAAAGAAAATTGGCAAAAGACAAAGAAGGAAGTGCTTTTTGGGTACCAATCCTCTTGAAAAAAATCACATCATAATCACTTTAATATGTTTCAATGATAAAGGGAATGTTTCATAAATTACAATTTCCTCCAATATCAGAACAAATATTGCAATTGCATTATCAGTCAAAGTAATAGCAATAAGTAATTATTTCCAAATCATGCATCCCTAATTTCAGCACCAACTTTGGTTTGATAGCTTTACATTAAAACACATTAAATCTTTGCAACTGCTTTCAGTATGCATTTATCTGCTTTAAATGTGTATCCTTTGGTCTCCGAAACATCAGTGTAACCTCTTTAAATGCTGCCTGTCCACACTCCAGCTTATCAGCAGCACAGTCTTGTCTCTCTCAGGGACAATTAAGGTATTTTAATCTTGCAGTCAGAAATTATTTTTTAATACATTCAAAATTTAAGTAAGCAGTTATTTTAAACATAAATCAATCAGGTGGATACTAACTTGGAGCCATTTTGCCCTCATTGTAAATGCTAAAGGTTGCCTGACAGGCAGGTGACTAAAAACAATATATTTTGTTCACTATATAAGACCCCATGTACACGGGAACGTTTGCGTTTACGCACCAAATTCGTTTTCAAAAAAAGTCTTCCATTCACACGCATTCGGCTTATTTAACGTGTCCGTTCACACGAGACCACTGGAAACGCTGTAGTACATATGCCGGGCCTGTAAGTGGCGCTGTACTTTCACCACAAAATGCAATCATGCAAAATGCACTTTTGTACGTCTTTTATACATGAATATGTGTCCCCGGTGAGTCAGGGAACTCACCAAGCGTCAGAAAACACAACCCTCTCTCTTTTCCTCCATACCCAAATCTCTAAAAACGGGGCTGCAACGGATCTGATACAGACTGATGCAGATTTTAAAATAGTCTGACGTCAGGAACGTGGAGCTCCGCCTATATGGCCAACTCTCCACCTATCAGGGGAATGGGGGGTTGGGCCACGGCCATTGCCGCTCGAAAGCGCTGGAGATGCTGACCAGGAGACCAGGCCTGTAAGTGGCGCTGTAGTCTGCCACAAAAACAGTGAAGAAGACTTCCCGCGCATGGTTGCCCTTCTGTTTAATCTCCGCTGTGGCTCGTTTTCTCCCTACCTGAGGCAAGCGTTTGCTCCTGCTGCTGTTATTCAATGCAATCCCTCCCTCGCTGTAATTCTCTCCGGTAGTCCACCAGCAGATGACAAACACCCACCTCTCCGCCTCTTCCAAGGAACGAGGGGACTGTGCGGCAGAGTTTCTGTTAGATTTTTTTTCGCCGGTCAACATGTCCGTTAAAGTTTAAATCTTCCGGACAAAATTTGAAAAGTGCCGGTCAAAGGTCTTCTTTGTTATTTATTGAGCTTTAAAACAAATGAATAATGACTCTATATAATGATATAAGAATAAAACACGAAGGACGTAAATCTCTTTTTCTCCCCCTCTTCTGAGAGCCCAGCAGCTGATCTCAAAGCACGCTCCCCTCTCCTGCAGGGGGGCGTGGTCAGCTGCAGCTCATTTGCATTAAAGCTACGTCACAGAATCAGCTGTCTCCTCCTGATTGGTGGAGTTGGCCCAATAGCCGTAGCGCCACTTCTGTGACGTCACAGAAGTGTTCAAATCTGGATCAGTCTGTATCAGATCCGTTGCAGCCCCTTTTTTAGAGATTTGGGTATGGAGGAAAATAGAGAGGGTTGTGTTTTCTGACACTTGGTGAGTTCCCTGGAACACCGGGGACACATATTCATGTATAAAAGACGTACAAAAGTGCATTTTGCATGATAGCAAACCTTCTCTGGATGTAAAGCACACATGCGCAGCCGTCAGGTCTCAACAGATAACCTTAGATGTTAAGTACTGCTCCGTGATCAAAACTCCACAGGTAACTGCCCTCTGGGGCTCAGTCAGACAGTTAAAGCATATTACTAGCATCAACCTGGCATATGGAGATGGCACACACACACACAAGCTTTTACATTCACTATCAGAATGGCCTGCAGTGACTCAGTGGGGAGCGAAGCAACAGGCAAAGAGGAAGGATGAAAGTTGAGGGATAAGTAGAAGGACTGTGGAGAGAGTGTTAAAGTTAAGGTGATTGAGCAGAGGGAGTTAGTGGAGAATCGGGGGATAGGGGATAAGAATAAAGATGGAGGGGGTGGGGTGGGAAGGCAACTGGTATTTGCAGATGAATGTGGCAGCCAGCAGAATAATAGACAGAAAGCCAGTCAGCAGTAAAAGGAAAGACAATAGAGGAAAGGCATTCACTGGCATCTGCAGCCATGTGTGGAATTTACATTTGTGTGGATGCATGACTGTTTATTTTTGGACAGATCTGTTCCTGAAGAATGTTGGCTAGTTTTGGTAGCTGCCTACCTGCCTCTTAAACACTAACTTTAAAGAGAATCTGGACAGAAATGTTTAACACTAACAAGTGTAGCACTCTGACCAGCAGCAGGTGTTAGGACTATGTTTTGTGTTGTGAAGAAGAAAGAGCAGACATGAGACTGGCTGAGCAGAGAAGAATTCCCAGTGTGGCGATTGGCTAACAGCTGCAACACAGACAAATCCACCAAAGAATCTCCACAGTGGATTCCTTGAATTCCTCCTCGGGTCTCAGCTGACATCTTGAGCCAGCTGTAGACTTGTTGTTCTGAAGAAAAACTCATTGGTAATATTAACTTTCTTAGGGGTGTTACATATTAATGAGACGCATAATAGATATTTGGAACCGATACAAATCTGTAGTAAAAATAAAAACAATTTCTCAAATATATGTTTAAAGGGGCCCTTTAAGCTTTTTGGGTTTTCCCTTTCCTGTAGTGTGTTCAATACGTTTATGTGAATGTAAATGGTCTGCAAAGGCTAACATCCCAAAGTTCCCTGAAACACCTCCATTGCTTTGTTTACTTCCCTAACGTAGTGGCGTCACGTAAAACTTGCGCTTCTATTGGCTTGCGCTCCAACACAATAGGCGCGTTCACACCGGAGTACTTTTCCCCCATACTTTGCCCGTTTAGTTCCGTTAGTACCCCTTATGTCGCGTTCACACCAAAAAGAGTACTTAGTGCCGGGAACTTTTACCCCCATTTTTATTGCCTGCTAAAAAAGTACCAATTTCTATTGGCTGTGCAAATTGCAAACCACGCCCCGTAAAACACTGAAAAGTTTTTTGAAGCCGCCATTGTATTTGCTGTTATTAGCATTATTAGCATTAGCCCCGCGCACCAACGGAGAGAGAATAACTTATAGTGTACTTAGTGCCGGCACTAAGTATGGCAAAGTACTTGGTGTGAAAGCGGCTATTGTACGTAATAGGCTAAGGGACGGGACATCTCTCTGTTGTGGTTGACCTGAAAAATAATATAATAGGGTCCCTTTAATGCCATCAAGCATATGTGTGCAATAAATAGTGCTGTAGCAACGCGTCGACTTAAAAATATCGTCGACGACATATTTCCTCGTCGACGCATTGCCACACACACATGGGTCACCCAAAACAACAACAAGCAGTTCGCAATCGCACTTTAAACACTATGGAGACTGAAACGGCTACCACCTCCTCCTCACAGGATTGCGCACGAAGCCCTGCAAAAAGCCCCCAAACAAAAACATCTCGCCTTAGGTCTTCAAAAGCATGGGAATACTTTAAATTTAGTCCAAAACGCAAAGGCATTGTTATTTGCAGTCTTTGCCAAATGGAGTTGGCATACCACACTATCACAACAGCGATGTTGGAGCATTTAAAGCGGAGGCACCCCCTTGTCTCTCGTGGAGGGAACAATGATAAGTAAGTACTAACTTTGGCTAAATTAATTCCACGTTTGTGTAGTGTGTTGTGCAGCTTGAGTTATGTGCACTTCTGTAGTGCTAACTATCTTATAGTTCTCCGTGCGGTTTGTTCGTGCTTGGTTGGTTAGTAGTTAATGTTAGCTACCTAGCTAGCGGCGCCAGCTGTGTGTTAGATAACGTTTGTCAGCATTTAATGTTGGCTGGAATGGTAGCTAGTTTACGTCTGCAGAACACCGCAATCTAGCCGCTACTAACCCGGAACGAACAAACTGCACAGAGAGCTAACTCATGTTGTGGTCGTTTACGAGTCAAACAAACATTAGACTAACGTTGGTCAGCTTATAGTATCAATTTATGTCAACTAACGGAGCCAAGCAATGTCCAGGCCAGGGCTGCACGTAAGCTGGTGCGCAGTTGTCATGCATTTCTCTACTGTGCACGGCACAGTGTTTGCACTACTATTTTTTATCTTTTGTAATTTTGTACAGAAAGAGTATTTTTTGTTGGACTAGTAAGAGTAAACAGGCTGGGTCTTTTTATTTTGTATAATTATATTCTATATTTTTTTATTTTGCTGTGCAATAAAAAAAAAAACTATATTATTAAGAATTTTGGTAATTTATTTGATACAATATGATTTTTTATTAATCGAAGCCAGAAAAATAAATCGTTAGATTAGTCGAACCTAATGCGATAAAAATAATCGTTAGATTAGTCGATAATCGATAAAATAATCCGGCGATTAAATC